>NW_022884576.1:0-600000 GCF_011952205.1 Bombus bifarius | reverse complement strand
TGGTTACAAGTGAAAGATGCAAATTGGCAACAGCCAGAGGGTCCAACCTCTGATATTAAGAGTACGTTTATCTGTTTTTTCGATTGCTCGAAATTATAAGTTGGAGGTAAAAAGAAATAAAATTAAATAATCCAGATAGAATGGATCATCCCGTTGTTCATGTATCATGGAACGACGCTATTGCCTATTGCGAATGGTTAGGAAAAAGATTGCCGACCGAAGCCGAATGGGAAGTTGCTTGTCGGGGCGGACTGTCAGATAAGCTGTACCCATGGGGTAATAACTTGATTCCAAATGGTCGATACAGGTGAATAAAGTGGTATAAAGAATTATTTAAAATTAAAATAATCCATCAAATTAAAATAATCTGCAGAGCAAATACGTGGCAAGGTGATTTTCCAAGTAATAATACTAAAGAAGATAAATACGAAAGCACATCACCTGTTACAGAATTCCCGCCAAATAAGTATGGATTACGTAATATGATAGGAAATGTTTGGGAATGGACATTTGATTGGTGGACGACCGAAACCAGAACACGAGGCGGGCCTAATAATCCTGTATATATGAATTACTTACGCCTATCTTTTTTATTTGTTTTTTCTTTATTTTTAAGTATAACCGGCAATTATTTTTATAACGTGAAACATATTTCCAGAGTGGCCCATCTCGTGGCACGGACAAAGTGAAAAAAGGCGGTTCTTATCTCTGTCACAAGAGCTATTGTTTTCGATATAGATGCGCTGCTCGGAGCCAAAATACTCCAGATACAACAGCTGGAAATCTTGGTTTTAGATGTGCATTATCAGCTTAATTTTAATCGAAAAAAGAATTAATCGGTTTTTTTAATAAATGTTATTTAATCATCTCATATTATATCATGTTTTTTCTTTTTTAACTTAATAGAATGTCGTTTAAAAACAGAAGGTACCTTTTGTAAAAATGGCAAGAAATTATAATACACGTACTATATTTCCAATGCGTGTACAGATAAAATCATTGGAAGACAGTTTGAGAAGGAAGATGTTCCCAGCCGTTTTCGTTATTGCGATTTGCGTACGGTCGTTAAAAGTATCATACGTGTATAGAGATTGTAAATATTTGCAATTTCTTTGTTATATATTATGTCAGAGAAGAATTTCCTCTCTGGTTATAGCAAAAGTCAGTCAATTTGTTTATTCGTATATCCATGATTTGCTTCCTTTTCTATAGAGAAACATGAAAGTTTCTAACCAGTAAAAGTTAAAATAATTGCTCGCTCTTCCTGTTTTTCAGTTCTTTCCACAACGTTATAACATAACTCTATTTACTCCGGATCGTTTCGACTATCATCGGCATTCATCGGTTTGTTTCGGTTAAGTTCATTTAAAATTTCGGGCGTCGGCTTGTGATGGACGACGATTATTAAAACTGTGTTGCCTTGTGTTCACTTTTATAACTGAATCGATTGAAACTTTTAACAATTATAATAGTAAGTTATCATCGGAAGAAATTCATATGTATCGAAATAATATTGCAACGAGAAATTGATGATATCATGGAAAACAGTGAAACAAATATTTATAAACTAACCTTCCCTGTTACAGTGTAAAACACGGGGTGTAATTTCAAAACATCGTTTTAAGCATTTATTAGAAATTGTAAGGAAAAGAAACTATCGTATTCACTGTAAAATGAATTACGGAAAAAAATCTCCTAGCATGGGTACACCATCGGTATACTCGCACGTTACTACACGTAGCAGTGCAAATTTAAAATCTTCACGATCAATGCGTAGTGTTAAAACACGTTGGTATCAAAAACCAATTTTAACGCATTCGCATTTACTTAATATTCAAAGAGGCGCCGTGTTTACAGCTATATTTGCATTGGTAGGTATGTAATTCATTGATAATGTTTAAAATTTATATTCTATCATTCATGTAAATGGTGTTTTTCTTTTTTTAGTGTTTAGCCATTTTTACCATTTGTACGTCTATATTTGATCTTTATTGTCTTTACGAAGCTGCGCCAGGTTCAACCCATTATGGCTACTATGTAATATCCTATGAATTTGTTTATGTGGGCAATCGGCATGGTTAGTAAGATATAGGACATTGAAATTTGATTGTATATATAAGTTCGATAGAAAGGAAAAATATTTATTTATATATATCATTACAGCTTTTTTAAATTTTACCTTGATATTTCATTTCAGTACGTAACGCTCTTGTTGTTTTTGCTTTGTTCTCTATGCTTGGTGGAGTAGTAGTGTTTGCAACATCTGTGATGTTGATAACTGCTTTAAGAAAAGAATATGAAAAGAAGATGGTACCATGGCTCTACAGTTTTGCAGCTTTCACTGTTTTCAGATTTCTTGCTTTTATCTTCTTCAGTATAGTAAATGACATGATATTTGCTTATAATATTACAATGTGTATTTTGTGGATGACATTCATTTGTTTTTCCATTTACGGATGGTTAATAGTATATTCTTTATATGTGGAATTATGCGATCTTACAAGACTAGAAGATTTAGCTCACTTAAGAGTAAGTTTCTTTATTTAAACATCTGAGAAAGACCTTTTTAATTCCTCTTTCCTGTTACTGTTGATTTGTTATCTTATTGTCATTTATCTAAATTATTTGTTTTTTTTCCGTATGATATCGCCGATTGACAATTTTTATTTCATTTTAGATCGGGACCATGCAATCATTGAATGCATCTACTACGCAGTCCATCGCTGGTTCTCGTCCAACAACACCACATAGCGCGGTATCAGCACTGCCTGTGAATTAAGGCAGGAAAATTTGAATGATCTCTACATTCCATCAAGTTGTGACAGTGTCATTATTTTCGTTTCATCAATATGAATAAACACCTTACATGAAAATGGAAAGGATACGAGACGAGGAAGTTGGATATATGTACACGTACATATATGGTGTTAAGATACTTGTTTAGCGCAAAGCGTAATATATATATATATATATATAAGCGTATATATATACATTAATTCGTCCGATAACATTGGGATTCCGTCCAAAACTATAATAAAGCACGAGTTCTTAAGAGTAGAAACTCGCACGCTTGTATAAATATTAACTTAGTAACTATTTGTAACCATATTTAATTTTTGTTATAATTAACACTTTTTTGCTAATAAAATTTGGATAAACTTTTAAACCCAAATTCATTATTAATCTGTCGTTAGTATATGTTCAATTATTTATTATTATCCATTTATATCGTCAATAATTTATTATCCTTACATAAATCGTTATTTGAGCTTCACTTAAAGGATAAACTAGTTTTTAATCGATTTTATATGTGTATCATATCACAGTTGCTACAGTTTCATGTGTTAATTATATTATTTTTATTATATTACGTCAACAAATAGAGTAAAATGAACTAAAATACGTAGTTACACAAAGAAACGAAAAATTTTTTCCGAATTTTGATCGTCCTTCATTAAAAGTGCAATCGTGATTCCATTGTAATTAATTGTCAGCGGATGATCGAGCCAATTCAGTTTCAGTATACATACGTAACAACGTATGAAAAAGTGAATATGCAAAGTAAATAGTTCTTCCAAGAAGGTTTAAGAGAAATATACCGATTGCTGTGATTAGCTTCAGAAGTACCCCAAATGTAGCCGTCAATATATACATGGCAATTGCAAGGCACATTTTTTATAAAAGCCATTAATTACTACTACACATATATGTGTGTGTGTGTGTGTATATATATATATACACATTCATGTTATATGTGTTTCTAAAGAATAAAGGAAAAACGGGAAAACCAATATGTATCGAATATAATTAAAAACGAGATTTCGATAATCAATTGTTAACATAGTAATATATATATACATTTCCTGTACAAATTATCAGGTGTATCATATTTAGTATGTTTCTTATCAACATAAAATTTATTTTATTTTAGACTGTGTGTACACGCGAACATGCACGCGCATGTTGTTTAAATTGGCGTGTACTTTAGCCTGTTACGTGCTATGTGCACTGAAGATTATTGACATTATGTATAGTGCTAAAATATAATGCCAGTTATCCAGATTCAATGTAAAGAATGTAGTCGTCATTTGCGTTTAATAATTTTGATTCAGCAATATAATTGGGTAAAAAGAAAATGTTTCATACTAATACCAAAGAGAAAATTTCTCTGCTAATACGTGTAATATATACATACATATGTGTATACTTATTTATGTAGGTGGAAGGAAATTTGTTATTTGATAACAATGTTTCATGAAACTTGCGTTACCAATTCATTTATAATAGAACAAAAATGAACTTAAATGATGATTTGCGAAGATCTAAAACATAACCGTTATACGAAATTATAATTATACAAGTAAGTATGAATTCAAATATGTCGACGTGTGCATGTCTTGATCTTCATGTACTTCATATTTTACATCGATATTTTCCTAGCGAAACTTGAATCTTCCTTTCGAGATGGTAAAGCACCTGATGGTAAAGATGGTAACACAATGTCAAAATACTGTAGTTGATACATGTCAATCGGTTTGTTCTCGATTCTGATTTTTAGTAAATATTGATATTTAAAATATTTATTTAAGCTACTGTTGATATATGTACCCACCTGTGTCTTGATGCGTCAACATAGTGTAAACATATTTGTTAATATTATTGTCGTAGTTAATATTTGTATATCATTCTGATGTATCTTTCGATTAGTTTTTCCAGGAATCCTGTATTTTCTATAAATATATCATGTTAATACTGATTTTCCCAATTTTTTATCGGGGATAGGAAGTGGTGAGACAGAGAAAAGAGAAAGGGGAGGCGGGAGAGAAAAAAGATAAGTAAGTGGGGGAGAAGTAAGAAATATGATTGTATGTTCATATGCATGATTGATTCGGTATAACTCGTTTGTAAAAATGATGCGTGTTTTATTATGCATAGATATTTTACTGTCAAACCGTCTATCTTCGTTTGGCTTTTTTCTTACATAGTATTAAAGGTAGATATTAAATTGTGTCAAATAGCGAGACATACATACTTATAGTAGAATACAGACTGTTGGATGGACGTGAAATACGTAATATTAACAAGAATGGTCTAGAATTTTTCGGCATGACATTCGGAGCGACGACTCAGGAGAGATAGGTAACTGAAGAGGAGTTAATGATGCAAGAGAAAGAAAGTGGATAAAACAGGTGATTTAGGAAGAAAACATTTCAGAAATAAATGATGGAAATAATGGTAAGCAGGAACCAGTTGAGTGATTTAAAGTGAAAAAAACAAAAGTTCCATTTAAGTTCGGATATGTGTATGTACTTATGTATGGTTAAAGGTTGGATATACATTTGTGTGTGTGAGGGGAGGGGCGTGTGTCTGTGGTAGAACTGAAGCGCAATAGTGTTTGGAAATAAAGGAAGAATAAGTGTGAAGTACGAGCTGGAGAATCCTATGCGCGAATTGCATATTTATCGAGTAACGTAAAACGCGATGCGTTTCAAACCGATTACGATTGACTAGTCGTCGCAAGAGGCAAGAGAATAAGTAAATCGAGTCAATTATGATTTTTGATGGAGAGAAAATTGTTGTTTTTATTACAATTGGAAGTTTAAAGTATAGCAACATGTTTTATATATGTATAAAACACGTTTGAAATAGGACGGTGTTTGCCCCAACAAAAAATATATCCTATAAGAACATTCGTGAAAAAAGGAAAAAGAAAAAGAAAAGGAGGGAAAAAGATTGAGAAATGGAAGGAATTATATTGTATTTCATCATTTCCTTACAAACTTCTCGAACGCGGTTCATACATATTAAGTTGGAGTTACTAAGTGGTGGTTTTATGATCATCTCGAATCGAATAAACGCGAATACGCGGCGATAGAACTATATAGTACTTTGGTCAGTTTTCCACTGTGTTCTTCCTTCTTCTCTGCTTCCTTCTCTATTCTTCCGAGCTGTTCAGAAAATCAGCAAGGTAACCTCACTTTCGATCACAAACACGAGACCAAGATCATCTCAATGAACTTGATTCAAGAACGACACTTAATTCTGAACCAACTTCGAACTTCGAACGAAGTCATATTTATGTGTATCTGACGCGCATTACCGCGTGCATTACCGCGCGTTTATTTCCTCTCATCACACACGTAAAGCATATTTGTTACGCAAATTGAGGTATACAATTTCGAAAAAGAAGAGATAAAGTTAACCAACATATTCGCAATAGAGCATAACCGAGGATTAGTTTTACCACTTGATGAGTCCAGTATAATCTGTAAAGCAAACATTCAACAATGATATAATATACATCATCATTAGGATTCAGCAGGAAAAAAAAAAGGAACGGGACTGATACATTTGGCTCACCTTTGCCACTTGATACGTGCTTTTGGAAGAGTGTCTAGCGGATCTTTTATCAGATACATACGAATTCCACGTATATATGTCCGAAAATATTGGTCCCAGTCAATATCGGTGATATCGCATGCAAAATTTTCACGGTCTTCCTCTGTCATCTTATTTAGTAACTCCTTAATATTATCATTCGAAAACTTCCATTCGTGGATAGAAAAGTAGTTAAGTACATCCATAAATTTGTGTATCTTTTTGTAGATTTTTAACATCCTTTGAGAAAATATTTCAAGATATATATAAATATTAAGTTCATAATAGAAAGAAGAAGAGGATGAATTAGAGTCATAGAATTGAAACAGAAGAGAATAAAAAATCATATGAAAAAAAAGTATAGAAAGAAAGAGAGGGAGGAGAAAGAGAGAGAAATTACCTCGGTTGTTTTCCCAAACAGAGCGTGACGGTGTCGATCAAGAGTGCCGGTAATAAGTGTAACAAGTAAACATACATAAGATGAATTATCCTATGTTTGTTATTTCGAAAACTATAGTACCATATGGCTCTGCTAGTGGGAAACTCAAGCCCGTATTTTTCGGATAAAAGTTTCAATTGATCGTATGTTATAGGATTATCTTTTGAAACATAATTGTAAACGGGTATGTCATTTTCCCTTTCTTTGGTAGTTGCAGATCTGTGCATAAAAAATGTGCGTGAAAAATAAAATAAAAATAAGGCAAAGGTAAAGCATGCGTGAAAAGAAATAGAAATAAGAGAGAAAAGAAACAGGAAAAGATAAAAGTTAAGAGTAAGGATCAAAAAGTGTTGAAAGAGTGGAGAAAGATGCAAGTTTTGATCGGTGAATCTTACTTTCGACGATTCGCGACATCCCACGCGCAAGCTATTAAGGCATTTACTGTTAAATCTCCAGGAACAACATTGGCTTCTATGGATCCATCGCAATGAATCGATCGTAAGACCCCGGTACCAGCCCCAGCTGCAACACCTGTTGGTCCGTACAAGTTGTCGATCCATCCTCGCACCGGTTCTTGGTATGTTGATATCACTGAAAATTCCATCAAATGTCCAATCAAATTAATTTTTATGTACATTTGACCGACATATACCCCTGCCCCAACCCTCTTTCCTTTTTTGCTCTCACACTTTCTCGCTTTCTCTTTTATTTATCATCTTCCAATCTGCTTTTATATAGTACGTTGTTGTTTTTGCTTTGTTGCCGTTCTCAAATCAAATTTTTTCTCCTGTCCGGTTAATCTCATGAAACGGGAAATAAGTTGAAAGAGTCAACGAGAAAATGTTTGATATCGTTAGAATAGATAAGCTATAGAGATAAAATTAGGTAAAGCTATAGAGATTCCTAAGACTTCTACTAACCAATACCGGGACGAAATATTCCAACAGGCAAATCACCGGCCTGTTTCACAATGATACCTTCTGCTACTGCTTTTGTGTATGTGTACGTGTTCGGCCATGCACCTAATAATCTGCAGCAACATAATATAGTCGAGTTATTGGGACAAGAGTAAGCAGAATAGAAATAATTAGACGGAATGTAATTTTGATTGACTTAAATTCGAATTAATTTTGCTGGAAAAAAATTGCTTACCGTGGAGTTATTTCCTCGATCAATTTCTCATCCATATATTCAACGATAGTTGCCAACTTGTCTCCGTCAATCGGTGCTTCATACACCTTTTCTTCGATATGAGTTCGCGTACAATTGGCATATGCTGTCGATACGTGGATGAACGCCTGAAAGTTCCGTTTATTATTACGGAATAGCTTACTATTAGCGAATTTAAGCAATTATAACTATAATTAGAATTATAAGATGCATTTAAGCAATTATAATTATAATTATAATTACTTAAATTCGTACAATATACGTAAAAGTATACATGTGCATGTACCTTTAAATATGAAATTTCCCTACAAAGATCCATTACATCTTTTGGACTACGAACATTAATGGGTACGGCAAGTTTCATCTTCTCGTCAAATCTGACCGTTGCCGCAACATGAAAGACGATTGAGACTTCTCTCGTAATCGTTTGCCTGTCCGCGGGAGATATCCCAAGACCTGGCTGACCGCAATCTCCGGCTATAGCAACGATTTGATGCCGAAATTTTGGTCGCCTCTCTTTTACTTTGCCAAAGAGCTAAACAAAAAGTAAATTAGTAATCGGATGTGATCAATTGTCATACTAGTTTTAACGTAGAGATTCATTTAGCGATTGATTTGTAGAGGTTCGCTTCGGTAGCGAGAGGATAATATGGTAGAGGAGATGGAGTAAGTAGGGTAAGGCAGCAAGAAAAAAAAGAAGAGAGTTGCGAGATATCGGTGGTCGACCGAGTGACTCGAGAGCGGCATGTCGAGGGAAAGCGAGTTCGTGTTATGATCGATCCGTAGTGCCGGAAGCAAAAGTAGAGCTAGAGAAAATCGTAGGATCGGAATTTGTTTGCTCGAAAAGAAAAGAGAAAGAAAGAAGAACTTCGACAGAACTCGGAAAAGATTGAAAAAAAGCTGGAGAAAAAATAAGAATTCTTACCGGATCGTCAAAGATTTCCTCGATACGTTGATGCATATCTTTCCCTTTCTTCGGACGTACCAACAAATAGATGAACGAGATCCCAGGACATTCTCGGAGAAGCTTCTCTATTAAAAGTTTGCCGACGAATCCAGTACCGCCAGTGATGAAGATGCTTTGCCCATTGTAGAACTGTTGAATTGGGCTGAGATTCGACTGTTCCAAAATCAAATCGCAACGATCACTTTGAACCAAATGTTCCGTCGGATTGTCGTTCAATTTGCAACCATTATCCAATACTCTCGCTTCTTGGCCACATGGTTCCACCAGAACTTCCACCATCGCGTTGTTCGTGTTCGCTGCGTTTGCTGCGTGACGTTTCCAAGTTAATAGTACAGCAACAACTGAAGAAAACGAAGCAAACAAAGGAGCAAATAAAGTACGGTATACCGCATCAACTACATGCCAATCTGAAATGAATACCGTTCCTCTTTCACACAACTGTTCGTACTTTTGCGATAGTTAGTCAGAGAGAAACTGCGTACATCACCGCGTCATAGAGTGAAAGTTGATCGTGAACTTGGTCGCGGCGTCTTTTACTATGTTCCAAATTCAAATCGAAAGGCTACTATCGACAGTCTGTGCTCGTTGTTCGACTATGAAAGATGCTTTGCTATATATTATATTTACCCTGCTGTTCTACATGTCAGGGAGGAATAGCGAAAAATTTCGTTACAACGACATTTATTTTGTTTGCTTTTTCACTCGATTTTTCGAATCGCTAACGAGTTGGCTTCCAGGATGGATTCCAAAAGAGCCGAAATGGTGATAAAACTTATGAAATTGTCAATATGTTAATATGTTAGCAAATTACCACGCAGAAAGCATAATAGTACGGAAGAACGCGACTACATAGATTCGATATTTGCATAACGGCGGCAAAGTCCTTTTCCTTGTACTTCGAATCTCAGACACACAACCCCCCCGCCCCCCCCCCACCATTTCTACATTTTACGTCTAACCTAACCCCACTCCTAGCTTATCTTCAGCCGGCCAACTCCATCTTACAGGTTGAACGGTGGAAGTCGTCTTTTCGCGAACTACCAAAATTTTGTGTTTGCAAAGATCGCGGCGATCTTCAAATTTCACAAATTTCTCCCGTTCGAATACAAAAAGTGCTACACCCGATGTTTTGCAAATTGTCAACATTATTCGTACGTTGTGTCCAATGTATTACGTAAGTACTAGCGGCACGGATGCTGCGAGAGTAACCTTTATAAAACAGCAGAATCTTCCGTTAAATACACTGTTCGATACGAAGAATTCAAAAAACCACGATTCTTCGTCGCTGTAAAAAGGCGAACTAGTCTGCGTTATTATGGATTCACCGAATTCTTATACGATATTTTCATATGATTAATCGTTACGTCGGACTGTCACAACAACTATGCTACTTGTATAATTTTTTATGCGATATATACATTTGAACGAACGAACAGACACGAGTGCTATGCTCGACACGAATTTTAACTGGTGACGAACTCACGGTGAATGTCTGACGAAGAAAGTTGTGGACTGACATAGATCGAAGCCGATTCATTAATTCAAGAAAATTATTTGCCATATTAATACATCGTACACATCTTACACATATCGTGCACACGCGAGTTTCACCCTTTCGCTGTACCCTATTCGCGACTCACCTCTACCTTAACTTCTGTCTCTCTCTTTTAATATTCGAATGGAAATTTACATTAGAAATATATGAAAGTTTGTTCAACGACCGTGTAAAATAAAAATTACATTAATTATATGCATATACACTAATGAAAAATCATTAAAAAGAAAGGAAAAGCCGATTGCAATTTCTACTCGACACACGCGTTTATCGCTACCGCCTATCTGAATGGAATGTAATGATGAATTCGACGAATCTCGTTCGAAAATTCCGTCAACGATACAAATCAAACAATACGAAACATTTTTCAATGAATCAACGATCTGAATAATGTAAATTAATTCTATATTTGTAGTCTACATCATATCGGATTATTCAGATAACTTTTGCACAATTTCACTGACCTTATCTGATGTTCCGTGAGAGAGTAACGTCCACGCAACACTTTTAAGGTATGAAAGAAATCATTAGCCATCAAACGAATATCGTTAATCGAGCAAGGAATAGCCACAAGCGAAGAAAAGAACGAACGAATGTACGAACGAGCGGAAGAACAAACAAACACTAGATATACCTTGGAAACTTTCTCCTAGTCCGAATCTACCGATCCTTCTCCTCTTATGCCACCTCAAGCCTTTTGCAAGCGATACACCTCAGAATTGTCACTTGTGCCGTCGTCAGTCTTACTTTTCCTTTCTTCTCCTTCTACTCTGCTTCGTTCAGTGCCCCTCCTCTTTACCCTTTGGCTCTCTTTCCCCTTCCTTGATCGCTCAATCATACTCGACCCCCCATCAACCACCTCATTTCTATCACATTATTTCGTCCCTCATTTTTCTTAGTTTTCCTTTGGTTCTTTTCTCCTATTAAGTTATTTCTTCGATCTGTGATTTTCTGATTGGTTGTCCTATACTCTCGTCATATGTGCTATATAATTTAACGAGTTTAATAAAATTCTATTTATGAAATCGGAGGTAAGTAATTTGTCGGTTATTCTAAATAGCTAAAATCGAAATTGGATAGAACGAGAACTTCAAGCGATGCGAGCAACCTATGTTTCTTGTTAAAAAATCGACGGTAGGAAAAGAGAAAGGCGAGAAAGCAAGAAGATAGATAGATAGAAGAAGAGAATTTCGGTCGTTTCAAGTATTTAAAGCATCTGAAGAAGTATTGGAATCGCGTATCTTGACTTGTTTTAAAATAATTTGGCCGATAATCGAACGGACGTTCGCAAAACTAGACGTTTCGATTACAACACATTCGTCAGCAAACAATCTTTGCAAGTATGGCAAAATTCGTCTGTTCGAATTCTGTGCTTGAACAAATAATATCCCGTTTAAACGTATGCTACCGTTATAAGGTCATGAATCTGCTTTTGAATATATTCGTATACCATTGGCATATTTTTAAACGTATCATTCTCTATTTATGTATATGACTATTTCACGTGAAATAGATGGCGAAAAGCAAACACGTCACAATTTCTTTACGCTTATTGATTTATTGTAATTGTCAGCATGTTTTCTCACATACGACGTATGCTATGGCAACCGGATTTATATGTACGTTTCTGGGAAAAATTAATAACCTCCTATTAGAAGTACTGTTTTTAATGCTAATAGTTAATAATTAATAATTTATGATTATACAACCTTTATCTGCATATATACGTATGCATATTTATAATCTATTTCTATTTCTGTACAAAAATATATAAGAACGGAAGTACAATTAAAATGTATACATATAAGTATAGAAAAGACGTGAGTTATATAAAAACGATTTGCTTATAACGAACCGCGGAAAGATAAAATTCGTTGTTGCTTGCGGCGAATTGTAGTAGAAGCACGAATCTTTGCGTTACTGTAAGTTTTAAACGAACTTTGTTTCTCAATAAATAAACAAATTAACAATGATGTAAACATTTTTTCAAGTATATAATTTATCATGCTAATTCGAATATACTTATGAAAAAGCACCACTTTTTCTAACACTTATGAGATTGATTTACTAAAATCGCGTATCTTTCCACGCAAGGATGTATGTATAATGCATATAGTTTAAACGTCACATGAACATCAGAAGTAACTTGTTTGCAGCTAGATACGTCAGTGATTAGCACATTTATTATTAATTCTAGGATTTGTATCGATAAAAAGTTGCAGATCATGTAACGTTACCAATGCATGTTGTATTTATATTGAATTCTAATAAATGTCATGAGTTCGTGCAGCACCTTTTTCTTCTCTCCTTTTCTTATAGCAACGTTTATATCAATCACATATAATAACGGAGTATTTTAAATATTAATTACTAAAATGTATATAATCTTTTTCAGAATTATATTATTATATGGACGGAATATTGCTTGGGTTTTAATATTAAAATGATTTTTCATAGAAGACATTCGCAAGGTCACTTAAAGCAAGGCACACAAACGTCCATTATGTAAGATTATTCCTATAGGTTTAAAATTTCAGATACGTAGGTACTTACTTTGTGGCTAATGAGTGTGTATGTGCGTGAATGCGCACATCGGATGGAGAGAAAGAAGTATGAGTAAGTAAGCGAGCGAGTGAGAGAGATGGAATCCGAAGGAGATGGTACGCGTGGGTGTAAATGTACGCTCGTGTATGTCTTTAAAAAAATAACAGCAGAGATGGAACAACATAAAAGAGAATGAAAGAGGAATGTGTTTGTGTATGTAATGTACACGGAACAAACAAAACGTCAGCTCGAAGTCGATATTTGCTGAGTACGGATAATCGTAAGAATGTGCTTCGTAAAAAAAAAAGAAAAAAAAGATAAGGAAAAAAGAATGAGTTTAATTTTGTCAATGACAAGGGACAAAACATTTAAGAAATTCGTCTCCAAGACTTCGTATTAAGCAGCAAGAAATGATTTTCATTGTCTTCGTTGGAAACGTTGATCAAATCGTTGATATTGTCACGCTAATATGTAACGTGATGATCGTAGGTAGTAGTCTTCGATGGTATTTGTCGATCGTTTCACAAATGGTATACTTTCGTTTAAAGCATAAGAATATTCAGAATACCAATCACGATGAAAAATATTTTCCAATTGCTGCCTAAGATTTTCCGAAGTCTGATCGCCGATAGTCTCGAATACCGTACCTATACCTAACAAACCAATCGTTAATCACAAATGTATAAAAAGAAAGAAAAAAAGAAAGGAGGAAAAGTAAGAGAAACAATTGCCTGCTGTATTTATAAAATAATCGCCAGACCAGTTGCTTGTTCCTATATACGCTGTTACATCGGTCACCATATATTTATTGTGATTTACCCTTGAAAACGGTATTCTGTCGAAATCAGGATTCGTAGGAACTATAAATTTTCTCTAGAAAAACATGTTAGCGTAAATGCGATGTCATGTATGAAAATATAATGGAACTATACAGGACGCAAGCATGCTTCTTTAAGTCTTTACTGACCACTTCAATTTTCACACCCGCATAACTATCTGTTAGTTCCATGAGCGATTTCAAAAAGAAAACCTCTGATTTCTTCATATGCTTCCACGACGATATCAATAGTCGTATGTGTACTTTACGTTCGATAGCTGCCGTTCTCAGTGCATCGTCTATTATCGGCCAATATCTAAATCATACGAATTATACAAAGTTAAATGTAGAATGAGCAATCCGAACGGGACTATAGAAACACGTAGTAAATATACGCATGCGTGTGAATATAGATAGATTAATGAACGTATTAAGAACACCTAAGTAGATTAATCGATACGTACTTGATTTTAGCTGTATATATAGTCAGTGGAAAATAATCCATCACTGAGATATAAATAAATTTCTCAGCTTTTTCGATACAATAAAGAATAGCATCCACGTCATTCGTCCTACCCTTTGGCGAAAATGGCGGAGGTGAACTCTGAAATATACGATATTATAATACAAATTCTGCTATTTCTTCCTCTCAGCTGGACTTGATATTTTAGATTCGCACAAAACCTGTTTCATATTAAATTTGTATACGCTGGAATGATGTCCTCAAAAAAATATCACACTTACCGCAACAAATGTTTTATACTTATTGTTCATATATGTAAAGTTCATCGGATTCTTTAAATTAATTCTCGTGTTAAGATACTCCGGCCAAACAGAAGGTATTTTACCATCGTTGCCTATTGTCCAATAAACCTACCAAATATATCGAAAAATAGCTTTAGCTTTTAGTTAGCTATTACGTAGTGTCCGTATATGGATTACCAGAAACAATCGACTTACGTCGAATATCTTGGCAAAATCGTTTGCCAAACAACTGCAATTTAAAGCCATTAAACCAAGTTCCTTCACCTGCGAGAGCGACCGCCAATCCATATTCGCAGAACCAATATATAAATGCGTTCTGTCAACGAGCCATAATTTCGAATGAAGTACTCCTCCTCCGAGCAATCCAGCAAAATTTAAACTTTTGACCTACTCACAGTAAATATGACACACGTTCTTCCCTGCGGAATCGTTCAAATTATTGAATTACTTTAAAACAGCATTAAATTACCTTAGCGTTTGCCTTTTTCGTCAACACCTCCGTATCGATGTTCGGTCTTATTTGCGACGGTATATTTTGCGCTATCTTCAGTAAAATATTCCGATCTCTGCCCGCTTGGAGAAGCAAATGGAAAACTTCTTCACCCTGAAACAATCGTTTCGAACTTTCCTGGAACACATGAATTCAGTTACTTACATACCTGTTTAGCACTATCGTCTGGATAAACATCTTCCCTCCTCATAGTCCAATAAAACGATGCTATTTCTATCTTTTCCCGCGCCAATGAAATCAATTTTATCCAAGAGTCGTAAGTGTTGTCAAGAAAAACGGTGTTATTCGTGTAATTCATGCCGATTGGCAGAGTTTCCACGAAAGATAAATTACAGCCATTCATGCAACTCGTATCGAAATCGAAATTCGTGCCATTCGACGCGTATTTATCCGCTGCATGATCTAATAACGGCAATAAAACAACCAGCACTATCAAAATTAATATGACTGTAATTGGAATGCAGCTTGGTCTACACCATCCTTGTGTACCTCCCCATCTGTTTCGGTAACATAATATTAACACGACTGATTAATTATCTTATTTTTGAAGGATAGTCGATCGTATTTCGTTTTTCTGGCCAAAAGAAACACTAACTTCCCATTCGTAATTGGATCGTCAGTATCATTTCTCAACATAAAACTGGAATAATCCCACAATTCGAAATCATCGTCAGGAGCGGTGGTATTACCGTTAGCTGCACTGGTACCAGATCCACCGCCAGAACCACTATTTCTACCACCACTGCCGACATACTTTGATGGGTTCAATTCCAATCTGGCATTCTCAGAAACTGTCTGTGACAAGTAAGGTAAATTTTTGTTTGATGGATAGGACAAAGGCATTCGAAATGGGATAAAAAGAAGGAATCCTTACGTAATTGTACATACGGATAATTTGTGCTTAACAAGAGGCGTTCTGCTCTTACGATGTGGCAATAAAACGACTACATCCTGATCCTTGCCTTGTTCTTTCATGTACTTCGTATAAGACTTAACCGTGGAAGTAGTGGCTTTACTCGTGGAAGAAGCTGTATGACGTATCGAATCTTCGTCATTGCCGGAACATTTCGAATATGCGATATTCCTTACATTATTGTTTCCACCGTACGAAACGTTGTGCGTGTTGTTCACCTTTCGGATCGAATTTCATACGATCAGTAAAATTACTCGCGCACTCGTATCGCAACTCGTATATGTAAAAGTAAAAATGTAAAATCATGGAAATCTTTTCACCTCTTTCCCGTTCTTTCATATTGATTTCAACTTAAAGACTGATTGCTAAAGAAATTAAAAATTTAAAAGAAGCGGAGAAAGAGAAATGCGTACAATTTAAATGGATATAAGACAGAAATAAAAGTAGAAGTAAATAAACCGCATTTATTCGAGTGTGCGAAACTCGTGAAAGTGACTTAATTCTAGTAAACTTACTTGTACTAATATGTGACAAGCTTGAGATGCAATTTGAAAAAGACCATCTTGTAAATTGCGTCCACCATGTTCGGTATTTTCAGAACGATTGCTCCCTTTCCAAGCGAAAAAGGACATCCTGATGCATTTACTATAATTTAAACAGGGTATTTTTGTAAGAGGAACACTTAGGAAACTATGGAACACCATGCACGTGAAATATAATTAAAACCCTTTGCGGAATGTAAATGAAAAAAAAACACAATAATACGAGTAGTTTAATAACGAAATCCTTTTCAGCATAACTTTAATTATGACAATAATATATTTTGTTGCAATTTGAACAATTCCTTTTCAAAATTATTATTCTCCAAGCGATCAAAACGTGACTGGTCGTAGCGTAGCCAAAGATCTATGCACTATTTCGTAACTTTCTTTGTTAAAAGCGCTGAACCGCTACATATTTTCTTCTGGATCAAAATGAACAAAGAAATAAAAAAGGATGCGGAGAATAAAATATAGGGAGTAAGTGGGAGGTTCGGGATTGAGGAAAAATTGGCGAACGTGCGTGTGCATCTACGTGTATATACGTAAAAACAATTGAATGGAAATGTATCAAATTCAAGTTGGATAAAAACATACCCTGACGAAAGAAATCTTCGGTAACATTTACACACGTGCGCCGTTCTAAACGTTGCGTCCGTCGACCTACCACCGACGTATTTTACGAAACGAACAATGTCGATCGAAAAGTTGCGTTCGCTTCGCGACGGACTTGCGCTCAAGAGCTTTCTGTGACCTACATATTTCGTCTTCAAAACTTTCAAAACGGTACTTTTCCATATTATTTGTGATTATTTCTTTATCTCCGTTAAATTCGTTACAGTCTGATTTGGACGACCGATAAATCGCACATACATATGTATGCGTGTGTACATGTATGTTATGTTGTGTCTTTATAGGCGGATATAGAACAATATCGGTATCAAGGGAGGTTCAGAAATGCTATAGATAAAAGAAAACAAAAATGCGCATGCATATGTATCGACTATCCTTGATGCATTTTATGAATGCATGGTATCATACAAAATATCATTGTTTAAGAAGAAATTCATTTCGTAGAACGTACTGTAGATGTATCAATATGACTCTTAATTACTTAATCCTTTCGAGCGTCTTTTGAGTTCAGGTCGAGACCAATTAATTAATGCATCTGTTAATGTCAAGTATATTTGAAAATGCATTTAATATCGTTTGTACGTTTTGTGGGAAATTCTAAATTTTAATTTGTTTTCGGAATTATTATTAATTATAAAAGATTTCCTTGAAGTTACATAAGATATAAATTATATTTTCTGTTCATCAAAAACAATATATGTATAACGATTAAAGTATTCACAAAACCATTGTAAGTGGAATATATCGAACAAAGACCGTTTTAGTGTACATTTCTAAATGACGAAATGTAAATTTTAATTCCTTTTCTTTCTTTAAAGTCATAAACTTCTTATCTTTTATTAAGATGTTTAAGAAAGAGCAGACACACATCTCTTGGAAATGTTGAAAAAATTATTTTATTAGAAACAATCAAAAAATGCTATAGCGTTATCATTCTAGGGTTGAAATTGAAAATATACAAGTATGTACATATGTATGTATATGTAAATATGTAATTAATATAATAGTATAAGCGATTAAATTTTCACGCACTCTAGGGTTCATCGTAAACCTCACCAATTTTTGGAATTGGAAATAATATGTATGCATATAAGTTACGCTTGTGTGGGTATCGACATATCACTCACACCTGTTGTTCCTTTTCCGTTCACTTCAATTTCCGAAACAATTTTCTTAATAAGATATCGGACTACGATATTAAACATCAGAGAAAAAAGCTGAATAACAAACGTACTATTTTACTTTTCATAAAAATACTACATAGTCACAAACTCCGTTTCCCTCTGAAATTCGTTGGAACGATTGTTATTTACACAAGATTTTTGTGACTCAAATCAACCGAATGTTTTTCATCACTTATGACAGACTTATTTATCGAGCACATATGACCAATGTTAAACGGAATAGACTATATCGACTATAGTTTGCCCAACGGGACGATGCAGTAGACATAAACAAAACGTGATTGCTGTGACTGCAACTATTGGCTGCAACTATTGGCTGCAGTTATTGGCTGCCTACTAGTGACAATATTGTCACTACGATTTGTTTCGCTTATTTGTTATACACCAAATAATTGTTTTCCCTATAATTCCATATAGAACTTGTAGAACCGATAGAAGTTAATTGTTTCGTCCGCAATCGTATAAACAAGTCTTGACACTCATATACTACAAGACAATGTAGATGTATGCGTTGCGCATGCGCAAAACGTGGCTTTGTTGATCTGTCATGTTGATTTTTCACGACTAGATTAGGGTTGATTCAATTTTCGGACGGCTTTCCCTAGCGAATGCCAAGACCTGTTCTTATTTTAGGTCGATACAGGTGCCTCCACAAAAGTCCCTAGGTTACTAAACTGTGATACGACTTGACAAACCCACAGACGACTGTCCATGTACAAACCATAATCATACATATAAACAGAACAAGAAAAGGTTCTGTTTGAGACATTCATTGTATGGATATGTATGTGTGTGTCGCACGTGCACAGACCCAGGCCGTTCTTGTATTCTCATGTTGTTTCTTTATGGTTCAATTTTTGAATACCTTTCTTTTTTATGCTTTTAGTATAAACGTGTCCAAACTTGTTTATATAACTTATATATGTGTCCTGTATCAAAAGTATTGGCAAAACCACAATGTACAATAATATAAAGATTTTCGGACGCTCCTCGGGTGATTTGTGATTATTTCCTGGTAGTTCTCTGGCAGCCGGTAGATTGTTATTCTAAATTTTGCTAATAATACTACCACTAAATCTATATTACTACAATCTCATTAACGCGCGCATAAATATGGTACGTTGCTGGAAAGAAAACTAGCGAAACAGCAAAGGAGCAAGGGAAATACTGCTTGATATCGTTCATCGTCACACGTTGCTATATTGTTTTGTTTAATATGTGATACTCTCGACCAACATGCATGCTTATCTTTATGACTGTATTGTGTCTATATGAAATAATCAATCAGACTTGCATTTCTTACGCTAGTCTTCTTTTCAGTAACCACAGATATGCCTTTCTACCAAACTGACAACGATGTCTCTAAACTGTAGCGTCGGTCAGTGGAACTATTCAATAATCATCACAACACACCGATGGGAGATAGATAGATAGATAGATAGATAGAAAGAGAGAGAGAGAGAGAGAGAAGCGCTTATTTTGAGTCGGAAAATATCAAAATGGAGATTAATGGAGAAAAATATCAAAATATGACACGGATGACGAAGAACGTAGGACGGATCCTTTTCTTACTCTCCATCTTGATCTTTTTTTTGCTCAAAAGATGATTGATTTTCCCTAGCGAGTTTCCGGCCAGCTTACATAATCGTAATACAAGTACGATCGTATTCTCTATCTAATACATATCATAAGCATAAATGTGCGTTAGAAATTTTTAGATTTCTATCTAGCATTGAAAAGCATAGTTTTATGTTTTATTTGTTCGTACGGATTTTCATCAATTGTAATTACTGTTTCAGTAACAGAGAACATTTACTATAATATAGAGTTAGTGATTGAACAATCGATGTTCTTCATTCACTTCATTTCCCTAATTTATTCCAAGAAGAAAGATTATGATGAAAGACTCAACAAATAATATACCGTTTCGTAACAATTATTAACATGAGAAAGAAATGGAGATGAAAACAAAGAGGAACAAGGCAAGGGGAAAAAAAAGAAAAAGGAAAGGATAAAGACTACGGTTCAAGAAAGCACTAAAATTTTAGTAACATACCATAACACCGATTTTGATTCATAGGCGAGCAGTCTATATATTCAGTGATGCATGCTGGGATGCTGGGGTTCTGCTGGTTCTACAGTGTAGTATCCTAGTGTTGTACTGTACCGTAGAAATAGTTGCAACAGCGCGGCGTTCTGCTCGCTGTTCATAGGCTACCGCCATTGTTTCTAGAAGTGAGCAAATTAACAAACAGACTTTTAAAATTTTAGGGTCGAACATAGTAGTGAATACTGAATTCCATTGCCAATACAAACTATTTGAAGATTAAGAATAATAAAAAGTAGCATATTCCATGTGTTACATTTTCATTTAGTTTCTCGTGTATTCGTATGAAACCAAAAAATTTCAGTGAAAAAATTTCGGAAAAGAGTTTGTGTGATGCATTTACAGGAAGAAAAATCAGTGTTTAATGTAGTTGTTTTCATTGGTGATGCTTTTGTATCAAAGTGGTACCTACGATGATAGTGCTAGTGCTAGTAAAAAGAGTGGTGTGTTGTTCTTCCATGGTAAAATTGACGAAAAACATTCCGTTAATAAAGGACCTGATCGTGTATAACGCGTCTCTTTGATGCAGATTAATTGAATTAATTATTGCGGAAGAAACAGCTAACATTAACAATCAGGAAAAATCGAGTTCCGCGTCCTACAGTAATCCCTCGTCTTCATTTTGCTCTTCTAAAAATAGTTTACATGCTGACAGAGTTCTGTAATTGTAAATTATTTAACAATATTATACTATCTTCCGCTCGAAATATTCTGAAATTTGAAGGAATTGCTTCATGTTCAACAAGATCACTTTATACTTAAATATTGAATTTCGATCATGGAATATCATTAGGTGATTTTTTTTTAAACTGTTAGTTCTGTCTTCTTCGAATCAGCTTTGCATTTGCGATGCCAGAGATACAAAAAAGGTTAGTGTTCCTTATGACAACCCCAATTCCCAGTGACAATGAATCATGATTATCATCAGATAATCAGTCAATGAATTGTGTATTTCCGTGTGTATTCGATGAGAACGGGTTTCATCTCTCACATCGTGAAATGAATGTCGCGAGTAACGATTAAACTCATGTTGATCGGTGTGAATCGATGTTATAAACGAACAAGTTATGCAATTTGAAGATTCATATCGAAACTAAGTATAGAAAGAAAAGCAGAAATTAGAAGAAATATAAAATACGCTTGTTAATTTCGAGAGACAACAAATATAGGATATGTAATAAACAGGAGAAAAATTGGACGTTTAAGGGTTGTTGCGATGCGCAGATCCGCGCCTATCCGCGCATCCCTCGAATGATAGGGTACGAAGAGGTGCACGCTAGGTTCGCGGTAAAGGGAGAAAACACGTTGAACGAAACCGATCGGGACACGTGTACTTTGCTAAATAATGCATCTTCCTCGGGGGTTTCTTTCGTAGACGCTTTTCGCAATTCCGTCAAACTCTGTACATACGTCCTTTCGTTACCGTCGTACCTCCGTAATCGTAATGAATATTTTCTTCTGTATATTCCATCATTATGGTCTCTCGCATTTTAGAAAACGGACGATACGCTCGAATTGGTACGTGATACATAGAGCTAATTTTACGAAAATGATAAGAATAGTAGATGGCAACAACTTGAAATCGATATTCACTATCAACACTCTATGGTATTCTAATCTCAGACAATGAAATTTCGAATTGAAGTTCTATTTAGAATAGCTTAGAATTTAGATAATGGCATGAAAGAGAAAGAAAAATCGGAAATAATTCGACTATTTTGTGCGACAGCAATAGTTAATTGATAACATAAAGGATTGATAAGAATAGTTTAGATGTAAAAAATCAATTACATCTAATTATTTTTTATATTTCAGGATGCGAGAATTTTCCTTTTCATATGAGGAAAGACATCTTCACTGCTCAGCAACAATGTTAATACTGCTGATGTTATCCCTGGGTGATGTACACATTGTAAATGGTGAATATACATATGTACTCATATAATATACATATGTCATGCAATTGTTAAGTCATGTAGCGGGTCGAATGTAAAATGCACTTTACTGATTCTATTTCGTGTATAATGTATGTGACCCATTGGAGGAATGTAGAGTGATTTCCATCTTTTCCTTTTTCATCGACAATGAAAACATATATGTATTCCTTTTCATTAAGGTAACATGTAATAATGTTGGAATACTCAGCATTAAATGGTAAATTGTAGAAATCTATAATCAAACTTGTCATTGTAAGATGACGATAATTAAGAACAAGTAAGAAACAAAAACGAATAAACTATTTATCTAGTAATATTATAAAATTGTCACAGGTTCTTGCGAGTTTCCAGTTGCATGGACTGGAGAATGGTATCAATATGGGAAAATCGCACCCATTATCCTAAATACAACGGTTATAGGCGAAAGGACATGCATCGAGCGATCCGAGGACTCGTACATCGTGTAGTAAGTATTTGAAGATGGTTCTTTCCAGAATGCATAATAAAAGAACAACGACTAACCTAGAGCTTGAAGACATACTAATTCTTGCAATGACATTTCAGTGGTGACAAATGCTATTATTGTATAATTATTAACGATCGGCATGAGAATGTGATTCAGTTTCGTGAAGGTTAGTCAAGGAATTTTATCTTTGTTTTGTTGCTTCCTCGCAACTTTTGTGTTTTCAAATACGTAAAACTCGTTTTGTTTCTCTTGCCAGGATGGTGCTATACGGAACAAACCACTTTGGACGAAATGTGTTCGAACATTAAGTCCGATGATACTTTGTATTCCATGTTTCGCATAAATTCCAAGCCGATACCCTGTCCTTTTAGTGGACCATCATTTACGTTTACCTATGATAAGGGTTTTGGTGAATGCGCAATGCCTATTAGCCTTGGGGAGAAATGTACTGACGAAAGTAAATTACTTCTGAAATATCAGGCTTGCCCGGATATCAAACGAAGCGAGAGTAACAGTAAGCTTAAGCAAACAATATTGTTGTCATCTATTCATTTCACGGATAAATGTTGTTTTCATACATATATGCACATATTCTAAAACAATCAATATTGTTACGAATCTCTTGTTTTTCCATTTCAGCGGAAGAGTTACAATGTCTCGCTGTATGGAACGATGGTCGTAACAAATACCTCGTTGGAACATTAAAAGGAAGAAGTATCTCGAGTGCCGAAAAAATGTATAGGTATGCATGATTCGATAGACTACACATTGAATTTAAAATTTAAACGTTAAACTTGTCTTTGTTTTTATCCTTTCCATGAGCAGATGTTTCCTGTACGAAGAGAAAACACATCATCAGGGAAAGGTGGCCTACTTACTCGCTCAATCAGGTGAACCAACTTGTAACGGCCTAACTACAGTTTCGGAGGGATCACCAACTATAAAGCTTACGAAAGGTATACAAAATTCCTCGATCAATTTCATTTGTCCCAATATTCATTACCTTTGAGACAGTGAGTTTACAAAGACATTGGGCTTTGGATTTGCAGTTGATAAAGAACATAATAGATGCAAATATCCTTCATGGATTACCGAACATCATGACTGGCGTTCTTTAGACGGTACTAAAGTTTATCATTTTACGAATAAAAATGCAACACTCAAAGTTAAAGTACAAAACACCGATGGGGATACGTTTCACGAAGAAAAGATTGTTTGTCATAATCTTGAAAAATTACATCCTACGGAAAATACACAAGGATATAAAGTAAAGTTGATTGCTCACGTTACTAGCGGTTGGTAAGTAACAGTTGTACGTTATATGAGTATATATTACAAATATAGAAGTAATTGTAACATATTATACATATACTACTCTTGCAGTGACATTGGCTACGTTTGCATGATATTTCATAAAAGAGATCACCACATTATAGAGTTACAGCAATCGGGTAAGTATAACTCGACGTTTTATTTCTCGAGTGTTTCGATTATCTTTTTTCATAATTTGGAACATGTAACATGTATAGATGAAAAAGCTATAATGCCAGACGAGGCGTGTTCCCTTGCAGACACATCTACAATGTCATATACCACTCTAATAAGTAAGTGATACTCCGAGTTGATCATTTTAATCGTATAATTCGTGAAACGTACTATGTATGTATATTACCATGTGATTCGTTTCGTAATTGTATAGGCTCTTCATTACGTCAGAGAAGGTGTCCTAATCCTGGACGATATGTTATCTTGGGATTTACTCCATTCAGTGTATCTAATACTTCGTTTCGTCGACAACGTCGTAGCGAGAGACACTCTTCTAGAATTACTAGAAAAAGGACTTGGCACGAGGATATTTCTGAGAAAGAATTGTACGAACAGCAACGACAACACCAACAGCAGCATCACCATCATCATCATCATCAATATGGAGGAGAACAACATCAGCAACAACAAGAACTGCAAAGAGAGGATTGTAAAAGAACCAATGTTGAAATAGGCTGTGCCTCGTCGGATCAGAATGAAATCCTTATTGGAAAAACATGCGATACGGAAGAAATAAGTAAGCATCAAATTTGTTTGTAGTACATTTCATAGTCACGCATCTTCTATGCCCCCTATTTATTTATTATTTATTATATTTATTGTTGTTGCTGTTGCAGCGTATTATTGTCATGGTAGTTGGGAAGAAAAAAATATTTGGTATACGATAGTGTCGTTAAAAACTAATCAACCTTCCCCAAGTTTTGGACAAACTTTTTGTTTTTCTATGCAATTTGACGGTAGTACAGAGAAGACGTCCGTAACCGGAAAAGCAATTAAAACTCAAGTCTCGGAACAGGAACTTTGGTTAACTAAATTGGATCGTGTCTGTAGTAGAGGCCAGATCGAAGAAGAGCGATCCTACACGCTTGTCAGTCAAGGTATTTTAACGAACAAACGTGCATCTATCGTTTTTTACTTTTACCGCTTTATCTCTTCCCTTTACGTTATTACATTATGTTATTACATTACTCTGTATAGCGTTTTATTAAGTATTTATTAAGATTAGATCAAAATCAAATAATACCCACTACTAATGCAATGTTTATGCCGTTATCATACAGCTTATAATCGTTGTAATTATTTTATTTTTATTATTGCAGGAGTTTGCGAAGACATGGAAAAGGCGTATTCTAGCTTGGCGCCACTTTTTTCCAAATCTATAATTTTATTTGTCGCAATCATGGGAAATTGTGCCGTAATATTTTTGTTAAGATGATATGCCACTTCCACGTGAAGAATTGTACTCGATGCTTTTAGAGGGATTATTTTTTTTTTCCTCTTCTCGTTCTCTTTTTTTTCTTGTGAACGTCGAGGAAAGTCGACAGGCAGAGAGCAACGGCGAATAAACTCCTCCGATTTTATATTCGCTTTTGTAAGGATCGAGGCCAAGAACGAACAGTTTAATTTAATCGACTTGATTGGACAGCGCTGGCCAACTACCATCTGTTTCTTCGTATTTCTTTCAGACTTTCATCACGTTCGATCTGCGGTCGATGACTCAGATACAATACTCTTTACTCAGAGACTCTTTACTCAGATACGATAGCTTATACTACTATGTAAGTTTCTTTTGTGTTTCTTTTCTTTTTTATTGTGCATTAGACAACATCGCACGATCTTTACTTACATTTTGTTATCCATTCTGACATAGATAAGGATGTACTTAGATTCTAGATTTTAAGTCTTATGCCCGTCCGTTTCATACAATGGTCGAGATTTCTACCCGATTACATCTATTTACATCCTGTAAATCCTGTATATTTGCACTTGTATTTTTTATATAAGCATATGTTGAAGAACGAGCAAAAAGTTGGCTCATGTACTGAAAAACCGCGCATTTATTTTCGATTTAAGAGTACGAAAACAACGATACCTCGATCGTTTTTACGTAATTGAGATTTGT
The DNA here is from genome assembly GCF_011952205.1 of Bombus bifarius. Lineage (NCBI taxonomy): Eukaryota > Metazoa > Arthropoda > Insecta > Hymenoptera > Apidae > Bombus > Bombus bifarius. The sequence continues at coordinate 573,627 of NW_022884576.1, read as the reverse complement.
AAGGCACGCAGTATATTGTCAATCGACCGACTACTGTGCACCCGCAGCTTTCTTGTAAATATAAGCAGGGTATAACGAGTCAAGACCATGTTCGATTAATCGCGAACGAAATCGATGTAATCCTATAACTGCGAATTTGATTAATTTAACGCGTAACAATTACTTACGATAAGGAAATACTTTTTACCTCTTAATCTGCTACATTTTGTATATAATAATTTAAGCACTGTATAAAGACTGTTTTTAAAGGGTATAGAGTTTTCCACTTATACAATCGCGTTTAATTATCGAGCGCTAGCTTGAAAGTGATTAACTATCGTGTTCCTTTCGTTTTCGTCCATTGTGAGATCTGTATTATCGACGAAAGGGAAAAGATCACAGTGGAAGAGTGGCGTTCGATTAACACATTTCGAAATATGTACGCAAAATAGTGTCCGGTAACGAGGATTAATAACGCATCGTGAACGCCGATGCAATTGCGATCAGAATTCGTTAGAAAAATAAACTGAAATCGCATTTCTTTTTTCTTGATAACATGGTCGCATTGTGCCTAATCAAAACATTATTTCTCCTCGATTTATGACAGATCTTCTTACGACAAAATTATATATGGCTATCTATTACTCTCGTTGTATCCACGATTATTTGTTATAGTTCACATAGAAACGGAATACAATTATACTGAATTCGAGAGTAAACACACGCGCGTATGTAAGTATATACATACATGTGTGTATGTTGTGTGTTTTTATATATATGTGTATACACACGTGCGCGCGCGCGCGTACATATTGCACGTACATGTACGTACGTGTGTGTATAGATGTATACATATACGCGTATGAATAATTGAGACTGTTCCGAAATTCGTATAATTAGAATATTCGAGTACGACGATGCGCTGGTTCTAATCCGTAAGATAGACAAATTTTTAATATCAAGATAAATTCTTATTTTTATACGCATAAATCTATCGTTCCCAGCCCGATCCTCGTTCACTCCAGCATTTTTCTATTTATTTCTCCATTGAAAGATTTGTTATCCTGTTTATTTCCTCCCGAAATGGACCCATAGTTTCTTTATACTTGACCAAGTTCCTGATACGTTCCGTACTAGTTTAATAGGCGTAACCACTTTGCGGCGCGCCTTGTCCAACATTAAAATTTATTCGAACCATTTTACGATCGCATCTCAACGTGTCTCAATGATAGTTATTGACTCGATCGTACCCTTTATTACTAATGCATCTAGATAATAACAGACGAAAGAGAGTTATTGTTGTTATTGTTGTTGTTGTGGGATGAGTACTGATATCTTGTGCGAAAGTTTCATCAATCAATATTGATCAAATCGAGATCCAGATATAATTTTTATGTACACCGCAATTTAATCGTAATACTTTTACTGCCTTCTACGTGAAAAATTTAACGTGAACACACAAATGCTAGTATTCGAGATATGAAAACAAAAAGGAGAAAAAAACAAAAATACGAATGATTCAAACGATGAGAGATAACAATTCTTTACAAGGGATTTATTAACGTATGTTGTATGTATGCGCGTGCGATTTTTTACATCGTGTATGTTGATTGAATGTATGTACAAGTTGTAATGTATGTAAAAAACGAGTAAAAGAAGGTTAACGATAAGTATGTATGCTTAAGGTAGCATCGTAATATTTTATCTACCGATGTAATGTCACCGCAACAACGACGATGACGATGACCAGGACGAGGACCAGAACGACGACGACAATGACGATGACTATGACAATGACGACAAAATGACAAGGACGAGGATAATGACAAAAGACGAACATATACGAGATAGAAATACGTTAATTTTAGGATGACTTAAGCATTGCTCGTGTTACGAGCACTGAGGTTATAAAGCGAGCGTGTTTTATTGGAAATGAAACGATTGTATGATGAATGTTGTATAAACAAGATAAACGCAATTGTGACAGTATTTCAAGGCGATATCGTTCGAGATGGTCGTATGTTTGATTGTTTCTTCTCAAGCTAGAAAATCAATGAAGAGACAAAACAAAGTTAAGATCGAGAAACAATACAATGACGATTCGAAACTGTCGATTTTTCGGGCGAAAGAATGAGTAAAAAAAGATGAAGATTCAAAATTACAATGGTATTTTGTAATCCAAAATGAAGTATCGACGCTTTCGTTTCGCAAGGATTGCTGATCAAAGCCCTGACCTACAACTATTACAAGCTACACTATGTGTAATGTTTACTATTATATTTTGAATATGAGGAAATACACGTACATGTACAGAAGTTATCGTATAGAAAGATGAATGCATATTTCACCGCACATATGATGAGTACATACAAACCTGTATAAATGTACAAACGATCGTAAGTGCGTTGTTGCTGTGTAAGAAAAGTATCGTTTCGAAGAAACGGATAGAACGAACGATTGTACGTGTATGCAGTACCGTATGTGCCTTCTATATTTTATAATACTTGAAAAAATACATAATCGGCAACAGGATCCTTCAGGCTGCTTATTAAGAACAAATAAAATATGAGAAAAAAAGAAAATCACAAAATGCAGGTATTTAAAAAAGTTTGTCAAAGATCGAACGTTTTCTTCGTAGCTGTAGGAATATTTTCAATGTCGTCGATAATGTACGGCGATAGAAACGAAGAAAGATTTTCTTTTCTGTATTGGATCGTTACTCTTGGTTCACTTTCTACTTTGATTTTTTCTATTTGTTTTTACATGCGAAAAGTAACGCACGAATAAAATGTACGCGAATATACGCGGAAGCCTTGGATCGATAGATGCGGTTGGTGTTTTGACAAAGCGGTCGATCAACTCGCGTGCGCTTCGGGTAAACTTGAGGGCGTGTGTGTAAATCGCGTTAAATCGTTCAGCTACAAAGACCACGCGAGTATCATCGATTTGCAGATTGCTAACGCGTACGTTTTCCTTCCCTCTCTTCCTCTCTCTAATTCTTTTCTTTTTTGTTGCTATCTCACGAAAAGAAGCATATTTCGTTTAGTGTTGTCGACTGTTGTTCTTTTCCAATACTTGCAAACACGTATCCCGTGCGAAAGAAATACGAAAGATGCAAAGTGGAAAAGTAGAACGGTGGAAGATAAAATGTGGGGCAAAGGTGACTGAGGTGAACGGCACTAGCTCGTAACACGCAGAAAATGGTCGCGCATCTGCGCAGATGTACAGATTTATGAGGTTCAATAATTTGTCAGGAATATGGCAATACTTTGTTCGATAGAAGTTGCTCGATATAGCGTGCATATCTCATTAAGATTACGAGATCGGATTGACATTAATGAATAGAACCTTTAAATTTACCTTGCTCTCTTTCCGATACTTTCATTCATAGAATTTTCATGTACGATATAGTTAAAACGAAATGATTCAATCGTTTACTATTATTCGTTCGTTTTATTATTTCCTCCACTTTGTTCAGAAATGAGCTGCGTAAGTATGTTTGATCGATTAATCGAAAAGGCTTTCTAGTCGACTCGAACCGACGATCTTTTCTCATCTCTGGTCTCCCATCGCGTAACGATATTAATATCGATATTTGTAAAAGCTGTACATCCTTTGATCTCCCTGTTTCAAGAGTGATTTGTTCCACGCGTTTGCTTGAAATGGGACGATCGTCGTTGTGTTGGACCTGTTGGGTTAATATCTTTAAAAGTATAGATTTTTGGCCATCTGGAAATATAGATTCTTTCGATTGATTTGAATTGGTGCATTTAATATTGTTACTAGAGGAAAATATGAAGCAAAAATATAAACTGTACGGACAAGAATAGAGGTGAAATAAAGAATGAGAGAATGTAAAATGCAAATTGTTGAAAAGGTCGAATGAAAATGCACAACAAATGCGATTAAAGAAAAAATGGATAGATTAATACATGTTGCAATGGTAGGAAAAGATAGTATAGGAAGGGAAGAAGAGAAAGAAAAGAGCGAGTGGGGAGTTGGTGCAGATCGGGTGCGACGGTGCTGCTAGTTTAGCAGTTTTCACCCTCTGGAGTAAAAGCGCAAGCGCTAATGTCCTTTCCCGAAGCTCGGTACTACACGCCAGTAATCCGTGGAATGCCAAGGTAGAAGGAGCTATTTTTTCGAAGAGACGCAGCAGGTATTACCGTAAACTTTTCTTGCTATTTTTGATTAGGCGAATTATAGACATATATATGTAATAAATAGACAACTTTATTATCGTATTTTGCTCGATCCATTAGGTGCAGGTTACCTCCTGCACACTCGATCCGCATCTCTTGCTTTCTTTGCACATTTTCTTTTGCACGCAGTATGTTGTTGTTGATCGTTTTCACGGTTAATTATTGGCCTGTTTGCTGTTGAAATTTTGTCCCAGTTACTATATCACTGGTTCCCTTTCCTCGTTCATACACGTACAATCGTGTATTGGTTGTGGCAAATGAGAAGTTGGTTTTCAATCCAATGTGTCTGGATTTTAGTTAAATTTCGTCAAGATCCAAATTTCATAGATCTACGATGTGCGTAAGTTTGCATCCCGTATCGAGAGATACAATTCTGCGTGATCACATAAAACAGAGTGAACTATTCCAGTGATCGAACGAACAAACGAACAAATTAAAGATAGGGATGCAAACGAACTCTGGATCGTGAATAAACTGTTCTATCGTTGTCCAGAAATTGCGAATATATGTATAGAGCATAGAATGCAAGAACGATGGCGTTATAATAGGTATGCATATCTCGCTGGAAGTCTAACAATTAAATTGCAACCGACGATACATATTTCCTCTCTCGGTTGTCTCAAATCATCGATAATCGTTGACCCATGTAATTTTCTTGGTCTTTATCGCTGACAAACACTCTCAGACCCTCCCTCTCCCTCTCTCTCTCTCTCTCTCTCTCTCTCTCATTGTCTCCCCCCTTCCTTGATTATAAAGTGAGTAAGAGTCAACGATCATTCTAGCAGCTCGATATCGATTTGGTCAATGATCGATAAAACAACAAACAGATTTAGTTTCGTTATCGATCCGAAAACATTATCTATCTGGTTGGATATGTAGACCTAAGCTAGCTAGGTTGTGAAAGAGAAGTAAAGCCGTTGAATCAGATGACAATTGGCGTCCAATCGAAAAGGATGTTTTCATTCACAAAACGATTCGCTTCGCGCCATTTCTACGTGCACTTTTCTCATACGCTCGATGAATTTGACATCGCGTTGATCGATCACGTGGCAGGATTTTCAAATACCGATGCTATTACGAGCGGCATTCGAATGATCATATCGTTTCGCGTTACAGAGACGCAGCTCCGAATAGCTTAAGAATCGATGGTCGATCGAAGAAAGGAGATTGCCGTTGAAAGCAAGAACAGAGACGAAGATCGAACAGGATGAAGACGTGGCGCGTCCAAGTATCGACTTCGTATGGACCAACCAGTTACATGGAACGATCGAAGCAAAACTCGCTTAGATCGGTTTAATGTTTTTGCAGATAATACAAATGTCGATTTCCGTATCGCATTCTTTTGAGGATCTGGGCTAGGAGAGAAAGCGAAATAAGATTTTGTGTCATAACGGTCATAAACGTATTGTGATCCGTTTGACTTTCCTCCTCACCGATACTCGACTCGGTTTGTTGGATGAATAGAATAGAAGAGAAAAGTAGGGAATAAAGGAAAAGGAAGCGCCGGGAAATAAGTATCGAAATAAGGCGAACGGGCGGAAAGACGGACGTATAATAGGACAGAAGAAGTGATTAAGAGAAAGTACTGAAGGAGTGAAGAAGAAAACCGTTGGCGGAGAGGTGAGAAAAGTGGGCGGCATTACCAAGATCAAATAAAAGAGCCTCGTGACGGAGGGGCTTCGTACGGCCCTGGCGCGACTGCGGCACTGCACCCCCACAGGGGGTTCTCTGCCAAATACACCGAATCCGCCTTCCACCCCGGAACATAGAAATCACGTGAGTATTGAAAATTGGCAAAATAACGTAAAGAAAGAGAAAAAGAAAATGTGATTGATGTGTTTGATACGATAGGAGGATAGGAGTGTATGGATGGAATGAACGTGCGCGCGCGCGTGTGTGAGGAAGAGAGAGTGGAGACGGAAAAGAAAGAGAAACTGTGAGAGCGATCATCAGTTGGCGTGGTGAATGTTTGATGAAAACAGGGATGTCTGGTGGATGGTCGCGGGTCGAACCGTAAAAACGGTGGCAGCTCAAGGGGTAGCGATGGGACCGATTCGGCAACAGCCGAGTCACAGCAGCAGTCGCAGTCGCAGTCGCAGTCGCAGCCGCAGTCGCAGTCACAATCACAGTCGCAGTCGCAGTCGCAAACATCGCGTGTTTCTAATACCAGCGCACATCGTCACAATGGAACGGATAATTCGCGCGAAACCGATTTGTTGTCTCACGCTGCCTCCGCGTTACGAAGACTGCACTTTAAATCCGCAGGCGGAAGTCGCAGTTGTCGCACCGTTCCAAAAGTGGTCGTTATGGGTTCGAGCACCGCTTCCGAGACAACAATCAACACTAGCACCGACAGCGCCAACACGATGCTCACCATGGTAAGGTCATCGTGGGTGTACGGGTTAACCGTGTTAACGCGTATGCGAATGTGCGCGTGGAAGAGGACGAGAAGTTCGAGCGAAAAATGAGTATTTAATCGTAGGTGACGACAACGGACGGAGAGCAACCGGACGACAGTTTCGATTTGATGGATATTCCATCGGAGATGTCACCACCGGCTACTACATCGTCGACCGGTGGTCAGTCACCGGAGCCGATTCTATCGGCTGTAGCTGTAATCTCCTCACCGCTGCCAGTCCACGCTTCGACCTCTTGTCCGATCGAATATTCGACCTCGGACGAGAAGGGACTTAAAACTGGCGCGACTTTGAGATCAGAACTTCCAATCGATTGTTTGGATATTCGAACATCTAGTGTTTCGAATCTTCTCGATGAGACGGAGATTCCTTCGGTCGATGCAACGCCTATTATCATCCACGGTACCGTCAACGAGGTCGGTAAGGTTTCCGTCTCCGGAAGAACCCCGCCTCTTCCAGATCTCCGAGCGACCGATTTTTTCAGGTTTCTATACCAATTTTTTATCCATTCTCGTTTTCCTCGTACCAATTACGTCACTCGACTTTACTCTTATTTTGCTTGTCCTTCCACACATATACACACGCGCTCGCATACATACATACACACACACACACACACATATACAGCACACCAGTAAGGGGTTCGATGGATGCTGGTCAACCAGACCCGGATGGTCTAAATCCGTTGCTAACCTTGCTTGTTGGAAGATCCCGTGGCGAAGATGGGAATCGGGAGAATCGAATAGTAAACAACATCGGTGAGAAGAAATACGGGGAGGGAAAACCGAATGTGAATGTTACGACGAACCCTCTGGACATATCGTTGATAGGAACTTGCACCGATCAAAGTAACAACGATCAGTCGTCCGATGGTCCTGGTAGAACAACCAGTGCCACGAGCAAACCTCGAGGAAAACCCGCCGGTAAGTCGAAATGATGAATTCGACGTTAATATTTAATTAGTATTTAACCGTTTCCCATATTTCTAATTAATCTCGTGTTTCGTTGATGTATTTAACGATAAATAGGTGGATAATTTATGCCGATTCGTTTATGTCGATCGTTGTAAAATGCGGAAAACATAAGAAACTGCTCGCGAGCAAACAAGTAGAAATAGAAAATAATCGAAAGACGAAAGAGCGAACGAAACATCTAGAGACAGGTTTTAAAGCTGTTCTCGTTAAGAATATCAATTGTGTTGTTTTCTTTCAGAATCGCATCCCCTCGTTTCAACCATTCATTCATGGGTCAGGCTCTTTTTCCCGTTTTGCGCAATAGGTATAAAGTTGATTATGACCGAGTTGTGCTTCGAGACTCTTTATTTTCGAAACTGAGAAATCACCGAACCGACTTTACGCATATACCATGTGTAAACTCGTTAAAAAACCGAGTACATAATTGATTCGTTCAAGTCGAAGTCGAGAGCGGCTTGAGCAGGACGATCATGGCACGATAGTCGCCGATCGTCAACGGTTGGTGGTGCCTCGGGTTCGCGCTGATCTTGTCCACCAAACGAATTTCACGGTTCCTTCGTTTCAGCCTCTTTTCCTATACCGTTATAGGATCCAAATATGAGCAGTACTAGTATTCTCATGTTTTGATTTAATTGTATTTTATTCGCCACATCTCCTTGACATTTCGATTCTGTGTTTGCTTCCTAACTCTCATTTTCTGTTTTTCTCTCTTTTTGCTCCTTCTTCGTCTCCTCCTTTCCCCCCTCCTCTCTCCTCGATCAAAAATGATTGAAACGAGCATACATGTATGTATATTGTACATATTTCGTTCGTGTTCGACAAAAGTATTTGCGTGTATTCGACATTTCGTTTAGTAACGGTTGGTATTGCTTGGTCGCGGCACGCTTTTCACGACTAGATTTCATAAAGGAACAACTTAATTTCACGAGAATCAACGTTGATCGACGATAATTGATGTAAAAAGCGGAACGGAGTACTACGATGGCGAACGTTCGAGGGAATGTTTCGAGGAGAGAAGAATCGTCGCTCATTAACATCACACACAGTTTCATTGCATTGCTCTGTATCTTTCGAAGCTTGAAAAGATGTAGTATGCTACGATATCCAAAAGCGCATGTATTGTCGACTTTGCCGGTTAGCTACTATAACTATAAATAGGTAATAACGCCTCGATCGCCATACTGCAAGTGTCGTCGAATTGCCGCCCTGGATCGCGAAAATCTCCATTCGCATTTTCTTTTTAGTGCTCGATCTCTTTTCTTTTTACCTCTGCCGAAATATTGTCTTCCTTCCGTTATCGTACTCTCCATTTTGATCTCGCGTTACTTTAACGTCGTCATTTCTTTCTTTTCTTTTCTGTTCACGTTTTCTCTCGTTTTCGTGAATCGATATCTTCAACGCGCGCGCGCGCGCGCGCGTGTGTGTGTAGTATTTCCGCCTATCAATCTGTCTATTCGTTCCTCCGTCTGTCTGTCTCTGTGTAGCAGTCAATTCATAACGTCGGTGTCTAAAGATACAACGAGTTTCCGAAATATCGACGACGAAACGAAGAGAAAAATGAACGCAGACAAAGACAAAAGAAATCGAGGAACAAATATTGTATATATGCGCAGAATACGGCAGCATAGTCGTCGATGATTGGAAAGACATTCCTTGGTGTAGTTTTAAAAATCATGTTACTATGTGTATGTGTAGATACACGCGATATTCAATGTTCCATGGCGAATTGTGGGCGGCAATTCTGCTTGAAAGACGCACGCGTATGTGTTTCACGCGTAAGCTTAACACCTTGAAAAAAGACTCTCCCGGCATCGCACGTTTCTTGGTCGCGAATAATCTGTTTACGCGAAACCACCGTAAAGATGTAGCGGTGAAAATCGAAGTAGACGAGAAAGTACTTAGATCCGATATCGAGGACCGACGAACGGAAACGGAAACAGAAAGGAAGGAAAGTAAAACAGGTGACGATGGTGATGGTGAAAATGAAGGTGAAAGTGAAAGAGGAGATGGAGGTGGAAGAAGAATATATATAGAGGAGAAGGAGGAGGAGGAGATGGAAGAAAAGGCAGGAAGCGTGGAACGTTGAAAAAGGGCAAGATGAATTCCGTGTTCGTTCGTACGATCGGCTCCTCTCGGCCGGTGAATCGCGTATGAAAATACAAAAACGAGAAAAGGGAAAGACGAGGACGAAGATGGGGGGCGCGGACAGAGTTGGGATGGGAATATGTATACAGCGTTGTGAATCAACTGCGAAAAGGCGATAAGAAAGAAAGGAAAGACAGGTGATGCAAAATGAAATGTAACAGACGAGGAAATGCTCGATATTCGGTGCTCGGAGATCTTTTTATAAGTACCAATGTAAACTGCAGTCAGGATCGAGGAACGAGGATAACGGATGTTTACTTTGTAATGCCGAAAAGGAGGCAACGCGAGTGGAAATAAGAGATCGACGCAAGCGGCAACAATCGTGGTGCAACAACCGTCGCTGTCATTGGATGGATCAGCCGGAGCTGCAACAATATTGCTGCACCCAGAGTTGGACGTTAGACGTCGAGAGGAAAATATGAGACAATTGTTGGATGTGGCCAATACCTTGACCTTGCAAGAAATACACGACTTTGAGATGAGGTTCGCTTATTATTCTTATTGGACGCTGTTACACGCGTGCATTATCATTTTACTCTATTATTCGTTAGACGTAAAACACAACAATGGTTAGGTATTTTCGACAAGTATGAAACAACCGATCTTTCTCTTCGTGGAATGTTTCAGGTACGGTAGTCCGCACCACAGTCGGTCTCAGTCGGTTAAGACTCCCGGAAGTCGTTCATCGGGCAGACCAAACTATCTGTGTCTTCCACAGCAGAGATCAAGAGTCGCGAGCATGCCAAATACCGGCGTTGAAGAAGAGTATTATAGACTTCGACATTTCAGTATAACTGGTAAAGGAGTTGTAAATCGAGGAGACTCGTTGAAAAGTCGGAGATCTCGATCAAACAATAGCGTCGCTTCGAGTAACTCGAGGTGAGATTCCCCTATTTCCAATCCCTTTGTTTTTTCGTTTCTCGACAGGAATAAGCCGGTTATTGCATTAAGCAACAAACTCAAGCGAAATGAGAAAAAATGAGAAAACGAGTGAACGGACCGACGACAATCGGAAGACAGAAGGAGAAGCAGTAGTAGTAGTAATAGTAGTAGTAGAAGTAGTAGTAGTTGTTGTTGCTGTTGTTGTTGTTGTTGTAGGAGGAGGGGAGAAACAAGAAGGAGAAGAAGAAGGTGAAAAAGGAAGAGGAGAAGAAGAAGAAGAAGCAAAAGAAGAGGGCGAAGAGAAAGTGAAAAACGACGACTTTATAGTATAAAGTTCCACACGGCGATTCTACTCTAAATCGAACGCGTGAGTTTACGTGTAGCATTGAGCGTTTGAGCGACGTAGACGCACGTGTTGGACCTTAGAGTAGAATTTCAATGCTGCGCGCAAAGTGTATCACACAAAGACAAACACTTGCATCGCTTCCGATTGTCATCGATTTTTCTAAAATAGACTATTCCGAGCAAAAACGAAGTTGTCGTTAAACAAATACCGGACAGATGACATAATCGATATAAATTACAAGTTACGAATTTCTTTCTTTCCCTATATCACGTGTATGTAAATATCGATTATATACTTGTTTTTTCTCTGTTTTTTTTCGCCCTTTTATCGGTTTCTACCATGGCGTGACTACCAACGTGATTTGGCGATGCAGCACGGAACATTTAACAGCTTCGTATCCTGGATCGGCAAGAAATTCTGCAGCGGGATCGTTGGCGAGTTCCCGCGAAAGCAGCGCGTCTCAGGGACCAACACCGTATCGCGTTCTAATGCTAGGAGCTCCAGCCGTAGGAAAAAGTTCGCTGGTTTCTCAGTTTATGACGTCGGAATATCTTCATGCGTACGATACATCGATTGGTAAGTACTAAATATTAATTATTAATTAATATTATTATATATTATATATAATATTATATTATAATATATATTAATTATCAGTATTACTTTTACACTGTCCGGTTTGCCTCGAAGCTATTGCACGATATCAAGCCCGATTTGTTTCTTCTTTTTCTTCCTACCTTTTTTCCGTTCCTCTCTTTCCAATCTATCGTCTCTGACTTTTTGTTCCTTCTGCCCTCACGATGCCGTGATAAAACACTATGCTCCCGTCGTTTCTTTACAGACGATGAATCGGGAGAGAAAACCGTCAGCGTTCTTCTAGCTGGAGAAGAATCCGAACTGACTTTTATCGATCACTCTAGCACTGAGATGACGGTACGTTGCGAATTATACGTGTATGCATGCCCATTGTATTGCTGTGTTAACGTACGTAATCGAAAGTGAGGAAAATTTTTTATAGAATTTACCCACGTTTGCTTATTATTAGATGAATTATCGGTTTACCAAGCGTGAACGATATGTCGCCACCGAGCTATGAAATGTACGACATACGCAGATCGGGAATCAGAATCTGAATCGAGAATCTCGAGAATAGATGGAATGGATTAATAAAGGGAGAGAGAAAAGGAAAGAATGTGCGAGCAAGCGGGAACGTGAGAAGGAATAGGGTGCGCGGTCGAACGCGCACATGTGGTTAGCAGTAAGCATGTTAGTGTAAAACTCGGTGTGCCATCCTGAAGAGCGATTGACGATCATCGAGCCGTAACTATCGGTCAACCGTAAAACGGTCCAGCGATCGATCGAACCGTCTAACCGCGATATCTTATATATATATATATATGATTCATATATATATATATATATATATACATACATATATAAGATTCAACAATATATATATGTGTATATATATATATGTACACATATGGCGAGTTGAAAATCATAATGGTGTACGTAAGTCGGTTATTTTTCATAAAACGTTATTTGCGTCCATTACCGTGAAAGATTCGGTAAAAAATCTTATTAATGTTATGATAACGTAAGATCGGTCAGTAAAGAGTGGGGAATAATACTTTGAAAAATTGACAAAGCAGCGAAAGTACTGGAGTTAAAAACATATTCGACTTAGCGGTACCACAAATCGGTTCGACTCGCCGACCGATACTATTTGATACGACATATTCGTTCTTGTCGACAACGAGTGATTTCTTTTTGCAGCCGGAAACCTGCATCACTACGTACGAACCACATGCTTATTGCGTCGTCTATTCAACGACCGATCGGGCTTCGGTACGCGTGGCGGAAGAAGTTTTGCAAACACTTTGGCGCAGCGACTACGTGTCGGCTCGAGCGGTGATCCTTGTTGGAAACAAAGTCGACCTCGTTCGCAGTCGATTAGTCTCGACCGAAGGTAAGAAGGCGTGTAACTTACCCGACCGTTTCGCGATAGGTCCTTTCATTGTTTCGTATCATTTAGCTAGCTCGTTGATACCTAAGCTATCATTAGATCCCTCCGAAAATTCAAGTATGGGAGATCACCGGAAGATATACAGTATACAATACATACATACAGCATCGATTATCGTTGCCGAACACACAGACGCGGAATCGCCATACCAATATACCTCCATTCCTCCCTTGATTTTTCTTTCTATTCTATTCTATCCTATTCTATTCTACTCTATCCTATCCTATCCTATTCTATTCTATTCTATCCATTTTATATATTCTATTCTATTCTATTTTATTCTATTTTCATCTTTTTGATGGATACAATTCTATTTCTATGTTGTAGAGGGGAAATCTATGGCTACATCTTACGACTGTAAATTTATCGAAACATCGGTCGGAATCAATCATAATGTCGACGAACTTCTCGTTGGCTTGCTTACGCAAATTCGACTGAAGCTCGAGAACCCTGAAAGAACAAGGGACCTATTTCGGAAGAGATCGCGAAAGAATCGTAGCAAATCACCTTTAGGATCTTGTTCTGAAAATAATTCACCGAAAAAATATCGCGGTAGTCGTACAAGTACCAGTTTAAAGGTACGAAATTTATTAGGTAAGGTATGGGCAAGAGATAGCAAGTCCAAGAGTTGTGAAAATTTACATGTTCTTTAATCGTTTGGACGAAGAAATGCGACACGACATTCTATTCCTACTCGATCAGAACGTCACTAAAGTTGCTTTCAATCTGCAATTTCTTCGTTTTTTACCTTGGTTTCTTCTCTTCTCATTTCTCTATCGTTCTCTTCTTCCTGGTAGTTGTTTTTATCCCTTTTGCCTTCATTCATTATTTTTCGATCTTTATTCCATTTTTCTACATAACTTCTCGAGCTTCGATTGCTTTGGATTTCGCATCGCGGGGACCAGCATTCATCAGACCACTAGTCAATTCTCTCGTTGTTTCCTATTTTACTCTAATCGTATTGGTGTTGTAAGTTTTAATGGAATCGGTTTATTGGATAAAATACGGTCCATCTAAATACATACACGATCGAATAGCTTGAAAAGCGTTTATAAAGACGTTTTTGCGAAACTTTAACTACGTTTCGACAGTGGAGTGCGTGTCAAGGAGTCACGAATAGATCGAAACCTCGAGTATAAAATAATTCGAACGAGTTTTCTCGGTTTTTCTCTAATTCCTCTCTGAAACCAACTGTTTCAATCTCGAAATTATAAAAAGCCGAAAGCATTGTGTGTCACTTACATATTTCGAGCTCTTTATTTTAGCTTGTTCACCTCTTCTCTCTCAAACTCTTCCTCCTACATCAGTCTTTTTTTGTTGTGGTGCAATCAGTTTTATCGATCTCTTTATTCTTCGCGTGTTTGATATACATATGTATATATTACTCCCGTTCTACGATCCAAACGCGAAAAAGTGAACCAATGTTCTTATGTTTTTCAAGCTCGCACGATCGATGCACAGCCATAATCACGTTAGGATTATTTTCTTCAAATTTCACTACATACCAGGAGTAAAAACACCATTTACATTATATATCTCTACATTAATATCAAATCGACAATATACATATATATGTATGTAAGCAGTTACTTCGTCTTTCGCAATTCCACAACTTTCCTACATTGGGTTTCGTCGTTACGTTAGTTGTCACGCAAATGTTGATTGAATGGTTGATTGGTTGAACGCAATCGTGAACAAACAGTACAAAAGTTTGTCGCCTTACTTCGTTCGTCACTTAAATGATACAGAGAATAAGATAGAGAAGGAGCGAGGGAAAAAATAAGAGCCGGAAGAAAAATGATAAAACTAAAAAATGGAAAAATAAAAGGTACACGTGCCGATTTTTTATCTCGCAAACCAACGTTGAATTATGTTTCTTATTAATCTGTTACGATATATTATGAAAATTTATAGAATAACAAACGCGTTTTTTCTTGTTTGTTAATCGCGAAGCGAAAAAATTGTAACGAATCGAGTTGTATCGCTCGAGCAAACAGATTAGTTTGCGTTTAAGTACATACGAAGAGAAAGAAGGATTTACTTAATAGAAAAGAGACAGGGAAACATAAAAAGGGGAAAAAAGACAAAATCACACATTTAGAGTACGATAAGTGCATAAATACAAGTTCACATGTGAGATTTTGTTCGTTTACGAGATTTTGCAGATATGACGGATTTTTGGAAGACTGTCCGGTAAATTGTATTACTCTTTAAGTATACAACCAATTTTACCTTAGTCTGTATCGTTACCTTATAATAACCTCCCGTCCATCGACTAGAAAGAAATTTCTACGAGCCATGGCAATCGTTTAAATCGCCATTACTGCATGGAATCGTAACGAACGTATCGGACATTTCGAGTACACGAATGACCATAAATTAGTCGTTAAGAACCGCGCTACTTGTTTCCGCGAAAAGTTTCCATTACTTTTCGTGCCGAAACGAACTGTAATTGTACCGTGCTGTACCGCGCCGTACCATGCCGTGCATCGTACCAAATTTTAACTTTTAACCTTTCAAAGCGCATGTGCGAGACTGATTTTCATTCGATTTCGAATATCGAACGATACCGCTGACGAACGGGCGTTTCGTTTCCTTGAGAAAATTGTTTGCGAAATAAACTACATGTTCCGATAAGAACAAACGTCGTCGATGCGCGCATGCTCTTTTACTTGTACTTTTTTCTCTTTTTCGAGAAAAGATCGTCCTCTGCTCTTCGCTAGGCCGTATTAACGACGAGAGCAGCGACGTTAAACGACAAGGACATGCAAAAGGAAATTGAGAATGAGAGGGCAAACTGTAATCGAAAGGACCAATTTGATAAGAAATAAGATGTGCAAAGAAAAATAAAAAGAAAACATTATGACTTTCATGAGTAGACTACGATGGGATGAGAATGGGGATGATGGGGAGCGTGCGAGCGAGAGAGAGAGAGAGAGAGAGAGAAAGAGAGAGAGCGAGCGAGAGAGAGAGAGAGAGAGAAGGGGTAGAAAATGAGGGATTTAGGGAGGGAAGAGTACGATGTTCGCTGATGATTATCCGTCCATCAATGTACACCTTGAAAAAGATATCCTTCGCAAACGACCATGCCGATTTTAATCAAGAGCTGATCGATGTTGACGAGCTTTGTTTGAAGGACCCACACGAACACCGTCTCTTGGAATGTGAGGTGGTGAATCGGTCGCACTGCCCTCTCGATGTGGAGAAAATCTCGAGGAAGACGCAAGCGGACAAATGATATATGTACAATGTACATATAATACGTCTCGATTTTGACGGACACAACACGTGTCGCTTGTTGAATATGTACGTATGTATGTATGTATGTATGTATGCATGTATGTATGTATGTATGTATGTATGTATGTATGTATGTATGCATGCATGATGTGTGTTTGTTGTGCGTGTGTACGCGCGCACGAGCGCGTGTTGTGTGTATGCATTTATGTATTTATGTATGCACGTATGTGTGTTCGTTGCGCGTGTGTGCGCGCGCACGAGCGCGTGTTGTGTGTATGCATTTATGTATTTATGTATGCACGTATGTGTGTTCGTTGTGCGTGTGTGCGCGCGCACGAGCGCGTGTTGTGTGTATGCATTTATGTATTTATGTATGCATATATGTGTGTTTGTTGTGTGTGTGTGCGCGCGCACGAGCGCGTGTTGTGTGTATGCATTTATGTATTTATGTATGCACGTATGTGTGTTTGTTGTGCGTGTGTGCGCGCGCACGAGCGCGTGTTGTGTGCATACATTTATGTATATTTATGTATGCACCGTATGTATGTATGTACGTATGTATATATGTATCTGTGTATGTATGTACGTATGCATATATGTATGTGTATATGTATGAATATACGTATGTACGTATGTACATATTTATGTGCGTATGTATGTATATACGTATGTGCGCATTTATGTATGTATGTATGTACGTATGTATATACGAATGTAATATGTATGTATATGCGATCGAATGCACCGACGAATACCCACATTTTGCGGACCAGAGCCTACCGATTAGGCAATTTCTTCGATCGATGTTATATTATATCCTTGTACCTGTATGCGTAGTAAAGCCGCGCTGATTTTATTGTCTTTTCTTGTTATTAGCGTATCAAACAACGTTGTTAGTATATTGACCGTTGCTATCGAGAATACGATTTTCTAGTGTATGGAAGATCGGGATACAACGAGAAATAGATTCAGATCGAATTTGCGATTCGACGCTAATCTTTACGCTACATGATGTCATGCCGGTGATAGCGATGACAATGACTATGACAACAGAGACGCTGACGACGATCGTTTCGATAATATATTACAAACATTTTTATTTCTATTTATATTTCTATGTCTGTACGTACGTCCAATATATCTGAAATAAGTTATCGTTTCATCCTTGTGTATGTATTTTAAAATCATAGAAATTGATTGTTCAGCGAATTATTATGCTGATGCGTTGATAATAATTCTCGTTTTTTCTTCATACATATGCATGTATATATAGGAACTACAAAATCTCTTGAAAGAAAATACTTCCTGAAGCATCGTGTGATCGCCAATTTAAGCACCCGATAAAAACCAAAGCCATTGTTTTCCAAAATTCCATTTCATCGTATACTAGTGATGAAATATTAATAATGTCCGAGAAAAAAATGCGACACGTAGATGATACGGAATGCATGTAAATCGATAAAATAAAGATATAGCATTTTCTCATTCATCTAATTCGTTTACTACGAGTTGCACATGTTTCTTTTCATAAAAATTTATCTTTTCGTATATTTTTCATGCGCATCCACTAGCATCGCGTGAATACACGTTGGAGTATATACGCATGTATTTCATTTTATACAATGTTATTACATTTTATACAATACATATAAGCCTCCTTACATAAATTCACAATGAAATTTCATTTCTTAAAAGGAAACTGTTTTTAAGTTGTTTGCTTTTTTATACATGTAATGTACATATAAGCACGACATAATGGGAAGACGAAAAAAAGAGGAAGAAAAGGAAAGGAATCGGAATTTAAAGGACTGTTACATTTTATTCTATCTCTTCTTATACGAAAGAACTAGTTCTTAGAACTAATTTCAATGCATACGTATGCATTTATATACATGTGTACGTACACTTGATAACCTTGTAAGTGGGGACTGAGGACGAGCAATCGCAAGAAACGCATGAAACAGAATATGCGCCACTGTTATGTATGGATTTACTTGTGTATATGTGCATTGGGTATTAATAGCTTGCTGAGATGTCACAGAGCTACAGGCATCTAAAAGAAAGACTAACCTCTTCGTTTCTTATACGATAAATGGTTATATTCAACGCAACCTTGAATAATTTTAGATACTTTTCACACGACAATTCGACAAATATTTATCGAACGTAATCGAACTCAATCACATGCGGAATCACGTGCAAGGAATATCCCGCGATATTGTAAACCAAGGTAAAACGTATGATTAACAGTGAAATGTCATTTGGCGTTTAAGGACAGCAGTATGAAACGTAACTTTCCGTGAGTTGAACAATATCCAAGTGGATATATTTAACGAATATGTTATATAAATTCTTCAACGTTGTATCGTTTAAAATTTTTTAGTGCAAGTAAACTTGGGTTGATGGATAAGAAATTGAAGGAAGACTAGAAAAGTTTCTCTATGCAATGGAGCTATTCCATTAGACTTTTCATGTTTCTCTTTTATATTCTATTTTAGATTCACTTTAAAATACTTATTTTTCTCTCTTTTTTGTATTTATATCAAGACCATGTCAAAGCCTGAGACACCAAAATTTGTAACTGCTCTTTTTTCCTTCAAAGGAAAAAACAATGACGAGGTATGTTTCATTTTCTATTTTATTCTCTATTTCTATAGATCGGTTTTGCAATTTCAACACTGCTGCATTTGTGTTTTAGCTGTGTTTTAAAAAGGGAGATGTAATTACGATAACACAGATAGATGAAGGAGGTTGGTGGGAGGGAACATTACATGATAAAACAGGATGGTTTCCATCTAATTACGTCAAAGAGTGCAGGGTTCCAGGTATTGTGCATGTAATGAAACAATCTGTATTTAATCATTTTGATAATTTCTAGATTCTTATATGCTTACCTTTTATACTGTTACTACATTTACAATATTTTTATTTTGTTTATAGAGAATAGTGTCTCGACTATGAAAGCAACTGAAAAAGTTCTGCAAGAATCTCCCGTGCATCAAAAACTAAATCGTGATATTGTATTGAAAGATTTGGTAGACTCTGAAAGAGTGAATGTAGCAGAATTGCAGGGTTTGATAAATAGTTTTTTACATCCTCTAGAATCTGCTAACATGTAAGTATATGTGATAAATTATTTATTAATTTTGTGGGAATGCATACATTCACATACACCTTTGCAATACTACAAATGAGATGTATTATAAATCTTCAATGTATAGATTGAACAAAGAAGAATACAAGCAACTTCTAGGTAATGTACATGAAGTTTTGGAAGTACATCAACGATTGCTATCCAATTTGGAAGCAGCTATGACACAAGATTCTAGAGTTGGAAATCTCTTTCTAACGCTTGCACCAAAATTAAAGTCTATTCATACAATGTATTGCAGAAATCATCCGAAGGCAGTATGTATTTTAGATCAGTACAGGTATGTATGAAATAAAAAAATTATTTTTATGTTACTTAAGTTTAACTGTAGGAAAAGGATATGACACTTGAAAGTTATTTTCTTTACAAAATTAAATTCATTTCTTCTTCTAGAGATGAACTGAATGATTTTATGGAACGTAGTGGAGCGATATCACCAGGGATATTAGTATTAACAACTGGTCTAAGTAAACCTTTCCGTAGATTGGATAAATATTCTGCTATGCTTCAAGAATTGGAGAGGTATACGGAAAGAAATCATCCTGATAGAGGTGACACACAACGCAGTATAGCAGTATACAGAGAGATAGCGGTAAGTCGTTTGATTGTATCCTTACGTTGTTCTTTAGTTTAAGCTCCATAAAGATGTTTGACATTTTTAGCAAAATACGTTACAATTTTTGTTGCATTCTCTTGTAGGATCGATGTGCATCCATACGAAAGCAACGTGAGTTGGCTCTTCAAGTGTTAACCAGCGGTATTAAAGGATGGGAGGGAGAAGAGTTAAGCTCACTCGGGGAAATTCTTTATGTCGGATCTGTCACTTTGGCAAGCGGAACTACTGGTCTAGATCGTCGAGATAGATACTTTGTTCTTTTTCCAACGACTCTTTTAGTCCTCAGTGCTAGTCCAAGGATGAGCTCTTTCGTTTACGAAGTATATTCGACATTTTTTTCTCTATATTTTATATCTTGTTGTATATCTCTCATCTTTACAGAAATGCCTAAATAAATGCTTACATGTTTTCTCCATTCACAGGGAAAACTTCCATTAACAGGTATTACTATTACTCAAGTGGAAGATACAGATGAAATAAGAAATGCTTTTGAAATTACAGGCAAGGAATCCGAATCATTTATTCGTTATGAAATAATATTAATTACCACGCAAATTTACTTGACAAACTTTACTTGACCTATTATCAACAAAATTTCCATTTGATCTTAGGACCAATGATCGAGAGTATACTAGTACTTTGTGGTTCTAAAGAAGATCAGCAGCGATGGATCGAACTTTTAATACAGGAACAAACAACGAATAACAGTCTCGTGAAATCATCAACGACGTCACGCGTGAGTTACAGTTTACCTCCATATGCTCGTCTTTCAAGATATTTTGCAAAATTAGTCAGACAAAAAATTATACGTCCTGAACTTTTGAAAAAATTGCTTTATTTACAATACGTTCTGCGACCGGATATGAGTAATGTAAAAATGCGAAGGACTAATATAACGACATATGTCCTTCATCCGATGCAAACAAATAGTCAGGATAGTTGTTCATACAACTACTCGACAAGTTTCGAGTCGAATAAGATCGCAACGGGACAACCATTCGTTGGAACGACAATGTTGCGTAAATCTACTTTGACTCTCAATGTGAAATATGCATTACCAGATATTGATCTTAGTACTGTAGGAGTAACAAAGGGCTCATCTTTGACGGAAGTAATATCAACTGAGAATACACGAGGTGATATTAGTAAAAGTTTGCCACTTGTTAGTGTTGGAAGTTCTATTACTGCTGGTTTCGCCAATAATAATAATAATGTAAATACCGTAAGCGTTGTTGACGAACAACTCGCTTGTCGATCACGTTTCACGAATCTTGCTCGTTCGTTTCCAATTGGCTGTAACTTCCATCAAGATACATTTGGTGAAACGAAGAAGCACATAGATGTTGCGGCCGCGATAAAGTGTTGGAAGAGTAAAGAATTCACTGACGAACAATCTATTATAATAAATTCTGTACATCATCCATCCGTTCCTGTGTGTAATTCAAACATTATTGAGAATTGCTGTCAAGCGAATGTAATTAGTGTTGGATCATCAGATTCAGGAATGGCTGAAAGTTATCGATTAAATTCTTCTGAAATAAATTCTTCTTGTAAATCGTGTACGTGCGTTGAAAACAAGTACAGCATAGAACATCCTATAAGGATCTATTCTGATGAAAGTGAGAACGATGAGAATAATTTTGAATATCAGTGCGTTTGTACATCACCTTTTGGTTCAACCCCCAGGGATAGTGCTCACTTATCTGATTCATCGAAACACAATGATAATACATTAGATCCTCCGACCTGCGAAACTGCTAGTACGATAGTTTACAATTCTGACCATGCCTTTGCAACGAATAAAATACAAACAAAAGAAAATGTGCTTTCGAATAAATATGAGCATACAATGCAAAGAAGGTTTACACAACCTATACCGTACACACATCAAAGTATTGTACGAAAAGTTGGAAGGAAAGCAATTCAGCCAACTCGACCTGTCGAAAACGATTATAATGGAGCACATCAAATATACACGTCAGGACTGTATGCCCATTGGTGGTTGAAGAAGTCTATACCATTTTCTGGATGCTCGGATCAAGGCAAGCTTCCATGGCATGGCTGTCTTTTTCTTCCTACTGTTTAATTAGCGTTTTTGCTTGTGTTACTACTAATTGTATCTTCTTACACACGCGCGCGCACGGCACATGCACGCACGCACACACATACAGAGAGAAATGAAACGCGTACACGAGCACACAAGCGTATGCTTTCATTTCACAGCCATGTTGTGTGAAGTAAGCTTTCGCTTTACTAACGTCAGTATGCATTTTAAGAATCTAATTGGAAAAAGAAAATCTGCGTTCACTTGCATATATAGTTGGTTTATTTATGATTTTTCTTTCGTTCATTTAGAACATGGACATGTATAGAGCATGTTTCAAAATTATATATAATTTTTAGTTTAGTTATAATTAGTATAAATAATAAATTGATTTGCACTCTTTACGACTTATTAGATTTGCAGTCAACAAAGCGGGAAACAGCAACAACAACAAACGCAGCAACAGCAACGACAGTCACAACAACACAGATCAATCACGGAACATTGTGTCTCCCTAGGAATTAGAACACCTTGGAGTATCGCTTCGTTACGACCAGCACCTCCTTTCTATAGCTTCAAAGTATTTGGTAAAATTGACATTTGGATTTATCACGCGTACGGCCGCCATACGGCATAAATATAAAATTTGAAAAATATATCGTAACATGTATATTCATAACAAGAAACATGTTATTGCTTACAGATGAAAGACAATTTGAAGAGGATGCAATCATATTGAAGGTGATAGAGGCGTACTGCCTTTCTGTTAATGCTAGATTCACCGTGCATTCTGGAGAATCAACTTGTAGGTTGTGGATTACATTTTCGGTTTCTAAGATGTATAGTAGTGAATTTTTGTATAGTAACATTTACATGTCGCATATCATGTTTACATTTTAGCAATGCTGGAATATGATTCGCATAAAATGCGAGACAGAACATCTTTGATGCATAATCGTGGAAATTGGGATTTTTGTAGTAATCGGTAATCATCGTCTAGTTGTTACAATATTTCCCATAATTGTATACAGTATACACAAAGAAAACGCTTCTAACATATCGTTCATTTTGAATAGGACATTATCAGAAACAGTTAGAACATTGAAAAATCAAATGACAGATTTACAATCGCAAATGTCATTATTGACGAAACAATTGGACGAAGAGAGAAGATCGAGACTTTCTTTAGCCGCAACGGTAAAACGTAGCATTGGTGTTGTGGACGGATCGGTACCTTAAATGTTCTTGAGAAAAGATATAATTTCTTGATATAATGATCTGTGTTTTATCATATTTGCGTCTTTTAACCCGATTCAATTTAAGTTTGACATTGGGAATGTTCTCTTTGTAAAATTTTCACACAGTGCCATTGTAATAAAAATAAAAGAATGAGTAACTGAACAACGCGTATAAATTATTTCAACTTTCATTCGTCTTAGATGTGAAATTTATTACTTATTTCGTTTGCATGGAAATCTTTGGCAATGTATATACATCATGAAGTGTGTTAAACGAACATATGTGTATGAATTTGTTACATCGAAAATGATGATTCAGAAAAAGAGCATTCAATGAGTTTATCTTGGTTTATTTTTAATACGCTCTAATTCGTTTACTCTGCTTCGTGCGTGTTCTAACCTGTGCCATGCCATTTGAAGTACTTTTTGACTAGCATACCCAGAGCCTTCATGTGGTTGCCCTAAAAAGGAATAAATTTAAGAAGAGAGTAAAGTAAATTAGATATTCGTATAAAAAGACAAGCTGACTTTCAGGTGGTCAAATGATTGTTTACCTGTAGAAACTTGAGTTAGATAATTAATTTGTTCGCTCAATTTTGATTCCACGTGTCCTAGTGTTTTTAGAAATTGCTGAGTTTGCGCTTCAGCTTGTTTCATGCTACTTTTCTCTTTACTGAGTTCCACAAAAGCTTGCCCTACATAAAGTAATAAGAATTGTCTTCTAGTTACACGAGAATTATGGTGTTACATGGTGTTTATAAATAAGCGTTTGTTGATTACCTGCACTTTGCAAACACACAATAATATCCTTCTCAATCGTTTCAAGGATTTGTATTCTCTCCATCGGTGGCGTCATTGCGAATTAGTTGTTAGAAGCTACGATTTATACAAAACTGTTGAAAAAATGATTAGAGGAAAAAAAAATGAGAAACATAAAGTATCACGTAGTATGTTCAACGTCGCACTAATGAACGTATCGTAATATGACCGAAGATTACCGAAAATAGTCGGAAATGGTCGAAACGCGGCGCTGTCTGGTATATCAATCGGTATTCCCAAAGAGGAAGTTTCCTATCTGACATTCCTTTCTATATATCATCCTTTCTATGTTTCCTTTCTGGTTATACTTACAATTGGAATAAGTACATATTTTGGAGTAAGTACATATTTTAATCAATAGTAGTAACACAGAAGAAGTTTCATGTGTGGTAGTAAGTATATTTGTTTATTTAGATTATACTCTTTTGCATTATATATTTATGTTACATTTTATGTTTCATGCGTTTAAAATGTAAGAAATAGGCAATGCGACGAAGGATTTATAAAAGTATGTAAATTTATTTTCGCATAACTAAACAATAAAGAAGATTCTTAATGAAGAAAGCTGACGTGATTGAAAAAACAGTAGTATTACGCATGTAATAAGATATAGTTACTATTAGAAATATTAGTCGAGTAAATCATTTATTAAGGACAATAAAATCAACCAACTAGAATGGTATCGTTATCGAGGAATTGATATTCTGGTATTTCCAAATTAGTAGGTGCTGGTCCTTTACGTATGCGCCCAGACGCATCGAAGTGAGATCCGTGACACGGACAGTAAAATCCACCGCGTATGATACCGGAGTTAGGAATTGGTATGCAACCGAGATGCGTACAAATTCCAATGACGATCAACCATTCCGCTCGTTTGACTCTTTGATCATCTGTCTCAGGATCCCTTAATGTCGCCACATTTATTACTTTCTCTTGTTCTATAATGGATTGGGAGCTGTAATGTATTTGAAAATGTTTGAGCGTTAAAAATAAGATTTGGATAAAGAGAAAGAGCAGAGAGTGTAACCATCGGGAATGGATGATATTGGCTGAATAGCTCACCGATGGTAAATGAAGATCGGTTTTCCTCGCCATTTAAATACTGATACCTTTCCCACCGGTATATCTTGCAAATTAATCTCAATTTGCGCTTCTGCTAAAATGTTACGTGCTGGAGCCAGACTTTCTATGTAATGTAACAAGTGAGACTTGAACCCATAAAGTCCAGCAACACCGCCCACTAATCGAAAACAAAGGATCACGTTATCTTCATTGTCTTATCGTCTTCGGTCGCGCAAGTCCTTCTATCTCTTTTTTTACTGTATTTGTTTTTATTTTTCATAAACCTCGTACTCGTGAGAACGTACCAAAAGACATTACGTAACTTGATGTTTTTCGCTGATCGATGCTCCGTTTAGTCGACACATTCGAATTCTGAAGAGATTTTCGACGATATTCTTGAAAGCTAACTTTGGGTAAGTCAGTGTGTGCATATCGATTTTTTAAAGAGAATGTTAGTGTGCTCGCGTTCAACCAATTCTCGAAAGGAAATCGAGAATAAATCGATGCGAAAGACGATGACATTTCTTCTCGAAGCTTGTACTGATTACTACCCATTAATATAACATGAAATTCGTTCGAACGTCGCGTTTTTATCTTGGTTGTGATTCGCGATTGTTTTTTGAAATAATTGAAAACGTGAATGCATCTCACAAAAGAAAGAAACTGAACAGAAGGGATAAAGAAACAAATATCGAAAAGTTGTTACTACCATGTTATTGTCAATAGATTGATACATGTCCATAGTATTGCGATCTTTTATTGGAAAATTTGATCGAGTCGAAAAAAGTTATGCAAGAATAATGTAGTAAATATAGATATCGAAATTAATTCCATTTGTCTTTCTCAAAGTCTCTAGCATATATACCAAAGGTAATAAGATTGTTGATCGGTTCGTCCAAAACCATAGTTAGATTCATTTCGTTTCCACGTACATGTTCAACGTATGACCACTGTCCAAAGGGAATGAGTGAAGCGTCAAGTACGCTAGGCATTATCAACATTTTTGTGTAATCGTTGAATCTTGCTGTGACGCTTAAAGCGGAAAATATAGTATCGGATCGGGAAACGAAACCGCAAGAATGGATAGATTCATTAAGACATTGAATCAAGCCACATACGCGGACACCGGCTTCTACTTGAGTGCCGTACAAGCGAACACCGTTATAAACTATCGCGCGGTAATAAATCGAAGACGAATTGGTGATGGTTTCCACATCAGCCTTAAAGTCGCAGCAAAAGTTATGATGACAAACGGTTTCGGTCATCGAATCGTTGTTGAACAGAATAGATTCGAATGATGTAATATTATCGCGTAATAATTTTATCCACTCGGGCGTGACTTCTTTCTTTATTGATTTATCACAAAGCGTTTCATGGCGTGCAATGTTTTTCGCCGTTTCTTGATTTTTCTTTTCTTTGTTCATCGACTTCTGTTTCACTTCTGCTCTTCTGGATTTTATTGTTTTTGGGACTCGGGAGATCAAAAGTTTAGGATAGTCAGCCATGGTTACGTTGGCTATACCGTTACGACCTAACGAAATTGAATTGGAAATTAATTGAGAAATAGAACAAATATCTCAACAAGTATGAAATTGTGAATCTGTATGAACGCGCGATACCTAAATAAATTCCGCTTCCCGAACTTCCGATAGCAGGTTGGTGATATCCAGCTACTAAAAGATTCACATTCTCGGCAAAGGACCATCCAAATTGCGTTTGAATGGCTGGAAGAAAAGTTATAAATGAAAAATGTTGATTGATTGATTGCAAGCTGATACAGAAAATATATAGTATGTTGTAAATAAATGGTACTAATGACATAAGATACCAGTTAAAAATGGCGTTTCCGAGAACCAGGCGGTGGTGTATACGATATTTGAAACTCCTTCTATTCTAGTCAAGGATAAAGGCGGTACCGAAAATAGTATATCAAAGCATATAAAGGTACCAAATCTCACACCGAAATCGGTGTCGAATGTTACAATTTCCGGTATCTCGATCTTATCGAATTCGGCTTCCATATAGAGATTCACTTTGCGATACCTGATTACAAAGAGAAGGAAGAAGAAAGGAATCGTTATAAATCGATCATGAAGATATGATTACGTACCTGGCAATTATCTTTCCTGTTCGGTCGAACACGACATTAGTGTTGTGATAGTGCCATGTTTCGTTCGAGGGGCGTGCATCGGTGTGATTGGCCAATCGTTTTTCAGCGATATTTACCACCACGTAGATGCGATTTTCCCTTGCAGCGCATGATAGTCTTCTTAACGTCTACAAGAAATAACAGAAGAAGAGATCTATGGTGTATCGAGTGTGGATACAGAGTACTTACTTCACTGACGTTAACGTCGGTTCCCGTGCAAGGGATATATTCATCGACAGCGGAAGGAATCACTGTTGTCCAAGAATTCATTTGTGATTTGTCAGGCAAATGGATCGATGTCAATCCATCTTCCGGGAAAACGATAATGTCAGCACCCTGTGTGGCAAATTCTCACATCAGGATTAACATGCTGCGAAAAACCATCAGACCATGAAACTCGATCGAGCTTACCTGTTTACTCGCTTTTTCTATGTACTCGATGTACGCATTCGTGTTTTTTCTTAAAGTTAACACGGCATCATGCCAATGATAAGCCGGTGCAAATTCTACCACAGCTGCGGTATAATAATCCGATGAATTTTGTTCTGTCATCTGTTTTATAGAAATGGATGATAGGAATTAGCGAACGATCATTTGTTAGATTACTCTTATCCTTATTAAACGATGACAAGTTTGGAATCGTGTTTTAGATTTTGGTCTATTTCGTCTTTCCAAAAATCATCCGATTCTTACCAAATTTGTATACACTATACAGGTTATTATATACAAGGTATTCGGCTACAGGCGTAAAAAGATTTAAGGGGTGATTTTTAAAGCTAAAATAACTGTTTATAATATACAGGGTGGTTGGTAACTGGTGGTATAAGCGGAAAGGGGGTGATTCTACGCGAAAAAAGAAGTCGAAAATATAGAATAAAAATTTTTCGTTCGAGGCTTTGTTTTCGAGAAAATCGACTTTGAATTTTCGCTCGGTACGCGTGCGGTACGTTATAACGGATCTCACTGTAGATCGTTGTCTCGATGGAAAAATTAAAAAAAAAAATTTTTTTTTTAATTTGTATTCAAGGTGTTGTATACCTGTTCGTACTATTGAAATTTTAACCTTACCTGATATGAAAGTCGTATGAGGATCAATAAAAATCCAATTTCGTTCAAATTTCCGCGCATGGCGATTGCTTAACTCGTCGGTCCTTTAATTTAGTTGCTTTAGAAGAAAAAAAATTAACAACCTGAAAAATGAAATATGTTTACCGTTTTTATAACACCTGATTCGATAGATTTGTACGTTTTTTTCCCGTTTCGTGTTTTAATGTCTTCGTGTAGTTTTTTTTGTCCTATACATTTCATGAATATGTAATATGCATATATAAAATAGGAGATTCGATTCTGTCACAGGATCAAATACAGGCGCGCATATACGTATACATATAATATACATGTGATGCATGTTATGTACATATATCACATAGAAGATAATCAGTAGACGATTATACATAGTGTAAAAGCAAGGTTTTTGCAAACCTAAGCGCGATCTGTCAACAGCTGTTTAATGATAATATAAATTGCAATAATTTGATTTTACCGTTGTCGCGATGACAAGAAATCCGTAATGTAAGATAAATACTAGTCTAGTACTTCTTTGGCATTCCGTATTTATACTCACAATGATGATATTCGCGGTGGGGAGTTTATCTTGTCAGTATGTACGTAGTAAGTACGCGAACGTGTCGTGCAACTTCGATTGTGGGAGAAATTTCAGAACTGTTTCCTCCAATACTATTCTTTGCTTTATCGTTAACGTTCTTATGTACATAATAACAATACATAGTAAGTATGTTCTGATATATATAATGCGTTGCTAGCAAATTGGAAGATAGAAGAAATGTGAGAGGGGTTATTTATTTCTGACAGACTTAATATAAGCTCAACATAACAACAAAGATAAGCACGTGTATAGGCCGAAAATATCATATATGCAAATAAAACAATACAAAAGGTGGTAACTCATGACGGTGAGAATCGTTAGTCTTTGACGATGAGTGATAGAGTACAGTATTTTCCTTGCCCATGTGCTGTCCTGAAGTCTTGCGTCTTGACTATTCTTGAGTCCTGATTACCAACTTACCAACAATGCATTACTAGAGGATTTAAAGGCATGGTATTATATACACGATACATATATGTATATGCACATATATACGTCAGGTATACGTCAGGACATACAGAGTGTGAAATTTATTGCAAAAGACGCGAGGTGTGCAAAGTGACAATTATTATACATAAATAAAAACTATACAAGTTCTTATTATATATATTCAAAACCATATAAATTCAACTCTCTCTGGTTCAATTTACGAGTAGATCTTTATTTTCGCTGTTGCTATCGCTCTTTCTTTAACTTTTATTACTGCTGTTGCCATTGTTGCCTTCATAGTGTCATTATCGACGGCTCTGATAACATCGTGCTACTATCGATTCTATTATCGTGTATAAATTACATATGACTGCATTATTTCGTTACGATACCCAATTAGGTTATATTAGGTTAAGTTGCATTATTTATAATACTTGTAAACTGTTAATTTAACGTTTTGATAGAAACTTGATTTTTACTTTCCTATCCTGTTTACGGAGTATTCGAAAACGTCAAATCGAAAACGATAATTACGTGCAACATTTTGTACAAAATTTATGAGCTAATGGGAATTAACGGATCCTACAATTACATAGTACCAGAATTTATTTGCACGTGTATCGTATGTATTTCGCAATACCATATCTACAAATAAAATTTGCAGCGATGATAACTTGCTCCACGATAAGAACATCTCGACAAATGGATCACCAATACGAATGTAGTAATTAACGAAGATACAATATCACAGCTATGATCGTCCTTAAAAAGCAAGCTATCGCACCTTGATCTTTTCCCACTAGATACATTATGTAAAGACGATCTCCTAGTTTCTTTCTAATTAATAAATAATTAAATAAAAATGGCATTCCCTATTAACGTATGAGGCCGAAGGCAGATTTTTGTACTGTAAAATACTTTTAATTAATAATTTTATAATTTATACCAACCTACAGAAATGCACGATAATGTTTACTTTCTAGACATATATCAAACTCATATATGTATATACATTGTCACGTCCCGCGCCCCGCACGATCCGTAGCGCGAAATTAAAATTGGTCATTCCTTTCAAATCAAGGTAATTTAAAACGTTTATTTGAAACCGTGTTTACAGTATTTGAAGTGAAAGGCTGTTAAAACCGTTAAAAGCTATATCTTGCGAAAATTTATCTAACCATGTTTTTATATTTACTTAATTATGTTTTTATAACGATATTAAGAATTTATATATTTACTTTTATATTATTTTTATTTATATCATCTCCGACAGATATAAATAAATGTAGCGACTCAGAGAAGTCAGTATATTAATTACCGTTCGTCAACCGAATAATTAC
The DNA here is from genome assembly GCF_011952205.1 of Bombus bifarius. NCBI lineage: Eukaryota > Metazoa > Arthropoda > Insecta > Hymenoptera > Apidae > Bombus > Bombus bifarius. The sequence goes on along the minus strand of NW_022884576.1, from coordinate 542,902 downwards.
CATTCGAAGAGTTAGTTATCATTTTGTCAATCGAAAAATCATCATTTTGTCAAGCGAAGAATTTTATATCCGTCAATCTGTCAGTCAATTGTCAATATCGAAATCGAGTAAGATTTGAATAAATCATGACATATTGTTAATTTATTTTCGAACAATTTTAATCCTCTGCCATGCCAGTATTCCCGCACATAGCAGGTTAGCCGAAAGTGGAACTTATTGCCAGCTGCATTAAACGTCAGTTAACGCTACCTACCTCCTTGTCGGCAACTAAATAGAACGTAACAACATACATAATAACTGTACAATTACGTACATTATATGCGGTATGCTCATTGTTGAAGATATTTTATAGGAGATTCGGCTGTTATTTAAAACTTTCACTAAGTAATATCTCGATACCGTTATCTATGAGAGATTTCTCTGGTTATCGATAACTGTTGCATATACTATATAAGAAAATTGTTCTTTGGTTGCCGATGGGCATCTATAAAGTAATTGTTTTTGTCATCAATAACCATTATTTATAACGAAATTTTTTTGCGTTACCGATAACCACTATCGATGCAGAATCTTTTTTCTTTATTACTTTCAACCATGCAGGTTTTGTTAACATTACTGATAATGATTAGTATCTAGATAAAAGACATAAAAAAACGGATCCTATATTCGTTTTTTATATACATATATGTGTCGGGTTTGTCGGGTTGGCGCGTTGTGTTTCTTCGTTGGGACAAGCCATTGTAGTTGTACAAAGAGGTTTATATTTACAGTGATATGTACAGGAGTTGTTCAAACAAGGTTTAACTGTATAACGTAATAAGTCACTCTTAAATAAACAATGTTCTTAGGTTCAAACGAATCCACGGTCAACGGGATAATTCTTTGTACAATTGGATATATGTTAAACTCGAAATGACGTTTGCTATGACGTACGGTATTTTTCAGACTGACTGTCTGACGTTGTGAATAAACTCTCCAAGGTGACCATAAGAATAAAAGACTGACACGTTCACATTTGTCAATTGTGTATTGATCAGGGTTATCAACAAAATTCCAGGCGCCGTTACTAGGCAGACTCGCGTAGAGCCGTCATTGCTCCCACCTCGGGACTTGTTTGTTAATACAACGTGTGCCTCTCAACATTAGTATTTCTACTGTGAAGTAAAACGCTTATCCCGTGACCGTGGCTACGTTCGGTGACCAGTTGTGACACCTTCACCCCAAGCCCACTGTTATCATACTATAATGAACAGCTAGAACAAACAGTTTAGCCCAAAGTATTGGGAATCTTCCCAAAATTCTAAAAGAAAGGCCCGTTATCCCTACATCACCGACATATGTAACTGTTTCAACCCCTTAAGTGGTAAGAGTCGGTAAATATATCCGCTCGGTGGGTTGGTTATCGACAACCAAAAGAGAATGCCCTCATCGATATCACTGTTTAACAAATTTTGACCTTTTTCCGATTTTGCAATTTTCAGTGGGTGATTGTTGTACACTTTCGTAAGCCAAACACGAATCTGTAAACCGCTTTTTCTTAGAATTTATAATTAATGTTTTGGGCCCTTAGGTTGAGACGAAATTATTCTATGGATTCTCCCGAATAAAATGATATGTATTGTTATTGAATTATAAGCATTTAAACATGTTTGAATAACGAGCAAGTGAGAGAAGGACATCTAAAGCGCAACATCTTTTACTTACATTTTCCAGTTTATTTAAAAAACTAGAGGTGAAATCTTTGATAAAACACGTGTCGACGACGGCGACAGTGTAGCGTAAAATTAAGATAAAAACAAGAAACTTGTCAATTTCCGAACAGGAGATCGAGTTCTTTTTATTTTTACTCGGTTCGCGATGATATTGTGGCGGCACGGGCCACGGAACTTTCCAACGACTCTGGATACAAAGGGCGACGCTGACAAAGCGCAACACCGACATGGCCAATGTACCATCGATATCTTCACGCTCTTTCCGCCGAATTCTCGAAAGAGCATACGTGCCAGCCGCGGCGGCACATCTAATGAATGCACGCTAGTGGGGGATATGGATGGGCAACGAAGGGAAGAATCCGTTCGAGCCGGAACAAAAGGGCAGTCAGTCTGTCTTACGCCGTTAAATGTATAACTCCTCAGTACCATTACATAGCAACACGTCGAATGAACTCTTGGTGTCTATTGTTACTTGTTAATCGTTACCAGTTATTTGTTAATCCTATCTGTTAATTGTTAATTGACTTGACTCTGACTGTTAATTCGTTCTTAATAAACAATTGTTCGTTAAAACATGTGAGTATTCCTTACGCACCTATCGCGACACGCCACCTCAATACACTTTTGATACTTGGGCTGGTTAAAAATTTTTCAGACTGACTGGATGATTTTTAAGGAGCATTTATATTCTTTTATTCGTTGGAGTGGGAGAAGGCTTTGCTCGTACTTATTATATACTTCGGTTAACGGCTGGAGTGACCGAATGCAGGCGTCTGAGAACGGGTGCTGACTGGACTCGGAATTTTGGTTTATCATATGGCTGCTCGAATTTCACCTGTGACAGCAGCATTGGTATTCAATATTGGCGGATGCCTTGCCTGCCGGTATAATCAGAGAGGAAATTTTTTTATTCGCTATTCATCGGAATTGAGAATTATTGCCGCTGTCGAATGTTTTGCCAAACCTTTTCACTTTTCACTTTTACATTGGAATGAAAATATGACTTTTAAGTTTTTCTTGATGCTTTCCTTAGCATCCTTAGCAAATGTCTGCTCTATCGCATGCTAGAGTTAGACTTTCTTCTAGACTCTTAATTTTTAAAATATATAAAAAGGTGTTCAAAATATTTTCAAGGTGATCATTATTTAGACATGTTTAATTGCTTATAATGCCACTAACAATGCATATCATTTGCGGGAATGTTCACAGAATATTTTCATTTCAATAGCAACTCGATAGTTGCAAAAGCACAAAACACCTGTAAAGTTGAAAGTTTGTAATTTTTTTCAAAATTGATTTTTTTGAAAAATGATTTTTATGAAAAAACGGTTTGCAGATTGGAGTTCAGCTTACAAAAGTCTACAAGGATCGCCTATTGTAGATTGTAAAATTAGATACGTGTTGGACAGTGTAATGGTTATCGGTAAACAAAAACATGTTGATCGCTTATAGCGGTTGTATATAGCGGGGATTTGGCATTAGCTCTTCCATCACTTGTTTTGCTGTTTCCCGCTTTTACCATTTACTGCTTTCTTTATTGTATATTCACGGCCTTATGCTGCAATTTTTTTTATTCTGATTATAACTGTTATGGTCCTTGATTGAATTTAAATATCATGTCAGCCAACTTTAGGCATGTTTATTGAATGTATGTTATTTATATTGCTATCTTATTGCTACATTATATCACTGCTACTTTGCAATTGTTTATACACTGTCACGAGTGCCATTTAACTGATACGCATTTATTTAATCATTTATGAAACATCGTTTTATAATCAAATCAAATAATCTTTTGATGATTCTTGCTCTTTCTCCGTTGGTTACATAACTTAATTATTATTAGAATTCGCTATCGATAACTTGTATCACGAGGTTTTTAAGTGGAATTTCAATTCGGTTATACCCGTTTTAATATACATAATTGGTTTCACTTACGTGAAATTGCCGATCGTTCTTTATGCAGATTGTCGGTAACCTCGTGGATGACTGCATAGAAATAGTTGATTTGAAATGTGAATGTCATTAACAATTCAATTCATTCTTTTAAAATCAATAACCGTGATCGCTAGTTATTGGACTTAAAAAATTGCCTTCATAATATCAGTTTCCTCGTGCATAATACTTTCAATTTTCTAACGGTGAACTAATTTTTCATATGTTTAAAACTTGACAGATTCATTACAAATATTTAATAGTGCATACGTTTATTGCAAATACATTCAAATCTTATGAGTGAAATAATACGGTTAAAATGAAACGAGTTGAAAGTGTAACGAAAAATATAACGAAATGGTGATCGAGTTACACTTATCGAAAATTAATTACTCGTTATAATATTTCACAGAACATCATTTAACATTATGCTCGCTTTAAATTTGTTTCAGGAACCATTCTGAGACGAACACGGAAGAAGATACAATATTCTATTCTTTTCCCTTTATTAGATTCAGATTCCTAAATAGATAGAATTTCTCTGTGAGACATGTCTTTAGATTCTTATATAGGTAGAATACCTATATAAAAAAATGGGATTTGTGAAATTAAAATTTGTTTTAAAAACCTTTTTAGGACCGGTGAATAAAGACACACGATAGACAAGATAGACACAACAAATTAGATTTACTTTTAAGCAGAATATATATTAATTATTTAATATGTGGTTTAATACACAATTATAAGTATTTTTAAATTTATGAATAGATGAAATATTCTTAAATCATCATCTTAACGCTTAAGTAGGCATTTGGTAGGAGAACACTGATTAATACTACTAACTGTAAACGTTAATATGTGCCATTTCTTATATGTGTAAGTAGGTGTACTTAGATAACATATACTGTTAATTGAGTGCGTCTATAGTTAAGAATAATATGTATAGTGATAAAGTATACAAAGTAATATAAAGAAAATGCATATGTAAGAAGCTAAGTAAGTAATTAAGGAGGTTTATTATCCCGAAATAGGATACATATGTATATGTAGGAGTGTTATATTATGAGTTTATAGGAAACAGTATGATAAATACAATATCGTTGCACTCACGCGAAATCGAATATAAAAACCGCGTTTCGCGTATTCGTTTCTTACTAATTTTACGACACAACAACGCAACGAACTTTGCACGACCACGATAAATTCAACTCTGGCAGCATTTTCCATGCACATTTTTCCCCTAACATACCTTGGTAACGCTCACAACTCTCCTTGACAACATTAACATATCTTGACAACGCTAATAAACAATTACCCCTCACGCCACATCCTTCCTTGACGTCACACTATCCCACATATATATGTATGTATTGTTATATACTTCAGAAATACACATATCAATTTGTGACGAAAAGCTTAGAAGCGGTGAGAACACGACGAATAGGCTCCTATATAGTGTCGTAAAGTAATATAAAAAATTGAATTTATAGATTGGCGAAATGAGAGTGCAAAGTACGATGCGTGTCCTGCCGTATTTGATAAAAGTTGGTTCAATAAAACTTTTCATTGATTCTCGAAGATTGTTACGTTTTCTAATGTCTAGTGGTAACGTCTCTAACGTGTATTCGATCGAACTTGAAACAAAGGATTGGGTTAGTAACAGACAGAACGCATAATAATCGTTGCGACGATATTCAGTGGCGAAAGGAGATAAGGAGGATGACAGAAGGAAAGGAAGAAAGCTGAAGTGCACATGGTTGTGGTTAGTAGGAATTTGAGAAAGTAATAAAAAAAGGGAAAAGCGAGTAGACGAGAGGCGTTAAGAAAAGGAAAATACATGTATCAGAAAAGGATGCGAGTCCGCGTATCAGTCGGATAGGGTGCGCGGTTGAGATGTGCCATAGGGAGAATCGAGTTTCGCAAGGTGTGCCGTAGTCGAAAAGGTGGGGTTGATGTGGCGAGCGAGGACGAGATCGAGGGCGCGAGCCCGTGTATGGGTGGAAATTTGCGGCGGGGTCGTGCCGCGGCGGTGAGGTGGGAAGTAGCAGCCGCGGAGCAGCAGTGCGTCGCGACGCTGCCTGTCACGCGGTTGCTGCTTTCCTCCTATCTTAATCTTCTCCTCGCTTTTTAAACATTTCTCTAATCGGTAAATTCTTTCGTTTCGTCCTCATCGTTTCTCCGTTATCCTAATCAGCTTAGTCCACTGCGCATTTTCTTTCGCCTTCCTTTTTTTCCTCCATTTATCTTTTCCTTTTTATTTCAATACTTCCCTCCTTCCCAGCCTCTCCATTCCTTCCTCCCTTTCTTTCTTTCCCTACTTTTCCTTTCATTTTCCCGATTCGATTTAATCTGGCTTGATCTACAAGGTCTCCCTTCTTTCCGAGGAGCTACCTTCCATCGTTATTCGAGCGCTCCTTTCCCTTCGTCGAACTCCTGCTCGTAATTCCATGTCTCCCTTTTCTTTTTCCAATGGATATTGTACAGCCCATTTTTGCATCCTTTGCTTGGTTTGTTAATCTCGTTTGCCGGTTCCACGTGAACTGTTTCCTTACACTTTTGATTCTTTTTATTCTCTTTTGATCTTGTCTGAGAATTCGATTTGCGAAGATCTCCGTGATTCCTATTAGTTTATCATTTTGTCGGTTTCGTGCACGGCGATTTTTCATTATACGCGTATGTAAAGTATACACGTAGGAGCTCTGCTTGGCGATGATTGTCGAGGGAGAAGAACAACGACACTATCGTTATCGTTGATCAACGCAAAAAATTTGAAACACGGATGGTGTCCATTAGTGAACGTAAACGCGTAAAATGAATGTCAACGGATATCAATTTCGTTCGTCTAAACAATCGTTTGTTAAGTAGCGTGCCTTTCCGATACCAACGAGACAGGGGATAGCTTCCTCCTCTGTTTTGGTGAGTATTTTATAATTCCATCTCTTCCTCTCTCCTATTTTCTCCCTATTTCACCCTTTCCGTTCTGTTCCATTCATTTTTTACATTCTTTTTTCGTATCTTTCGCATCTTTCGTGACGTAACGAGTGTTCAAATATATATTTGTACCTATATACATGTATATGTATATATATGTACGTTTCTATTAAAATATATATGTACATTTCAATTAAACACACGTCAAAAACAAAGAAAAATTGTTAGATCTTGTCCACAAAATGAAAGGTAGCGAAAGGAAAACGGAAGATTCGCATCGTACAGGATTATTAATACATATATCGCGATGCGCATCCTTGGTCAATACGCTTGATCTTGTAATAGAAAAGTGATTTGAAAAATTGAATACGCGAGTGCAATCGATGTCGCAATATTATTCGTGTTAATTTTAGAATAAAACGAAACGAAACGAAAGGAAATGAAATGAAATGAGATGAAATGAAATGAAATGAAATGAAATAAAATAAAATGAAATGAAATGAAATGAAATGAAATCAAATGAAATAAAATGAAATAAAATGAAATGAAATGAAACGAAATAAATGAAATAAAGTGAAATGAAATGAAATGAACTGAAATCTCTGATTTAGCGATGTTTGTGCGATGGGCCATTAGATTAATTCGCTATTGGGATACCCGAGTGTTTTGTAAGGCGAACAAAACGAGACGCGTGCGAGCGTGTTGATCGAAACTTTCTAGCGATATCACATATAGAGCAAACAGCAAACATCAGAAATTCATAATTTAATAGTCTTGTTACGTTCGTGAATTGTATTATCGAAGACGAGAGGAACATCGCTTTCGAGAACGAAATCGGATGACAACGTGATATTGTTTTGCAAAAGTTTTAAGACAGGAGTATTCTGATTGGTGACATCTATAGAGCGATAATCTTGATACGGATATGGATCCGTAGTTGCAACGTCTTACTTATATCTGTTATATCTAGCATCGGTCAAGGTTACTACATATTCACCCTGTCGCGTCGTCGCGACGCGTCGCGTCACGGCGTTGGCAACGGGAATGGAAACGAGTCGGCTCCCAGGTCATCTCCACGAATAACGCACCGAACGTTTCTTTCTTTATTAATGTCTATCGTTCATCTCTAACTGAACTTCTGTCAAGTTAATTACATTCGGAAAATAAATTACACGGTATGATTACGATTGAGCATTTACGATATAACAACACGTGGTGGTCATATGGACATGGACTGATATCGTAAATGCAAGCCACAATAGGATTCCTAATACGTGTTTATCTTTCCGATAAAGTATTTCATTGTAGCGTATCAATTACGACGTTTGCACCGCGGTAGACGCATAAAACGGATTAAGTCGACGGTTCTTATCGAATAGGGGTAACATAGAAAACTGTTATAACAAGTTTTGATATTTCAAACATCTGTTAACTCTTAACCTTAGAAGAAGCATATATATATATATATTACATACAAAAAGCGTAAGAATGCTTTCACAAAGAAGAGACGAACGCGATTTGCTATGAAATTCGATACTAATGATAGATTGTCGTGCACGCGCAATCTTGCCCCTTTTTGAACGCACGGAAGAAAAGAAAAGTTTTGCACGACCTAATTTTAAAGCTTTTGAAAGTTCGGTAGAGGGTCAATTATAAATACCGCCTTGCTTAGTGCTTTAGTCGGTTGAATGTTAAAGTTGTCCAGTCTTTCACGCTTTTCACGCTTTTCGAGCATCGTTTGCTCCGTTTCAAGCAAAAAAGCTCGACCAGAGTCTATTATGCATAGAAGAATCTTGGGATCGAGCAGGAGAGTAGTAGAGGTTATCGAAATTACCGTGCGTTAAAGAGACACGCGGTACAACGGTATCGGCACACAGTGAAAAGAAAAACAATTACTCAACGATCTACGCGGTAACGTAACTGGAAACGATGGGAACTACCCGTCTGATATTTTCTGCGATTAAACATCCATAAATAGCAATTAGTTTATTGGCGAGTTTGAGACTTTGTAAACTTTGAATGATTCGGTAATGCGTTTATCTTGTCTCGTTCAACCTACTCGCTATATTATTATTATTCATAGCTATAATAATCGATCATTAACCGGATCGGTGAGTTTATACGCGCTTGGTTAAACGTTGATCACGGAGTAAAAAGGTGAACAACTGCGAACCAACATCCGTTACCGTGATCGAGGGGAAAATCTTTTGTTTAGCGAACGTGATTTTAATCACAAGGTTAATAATTAATTAGGTTGTCTGAAATGTTTCGATGAAAGGACCACTTGAAACTATGCCAAGCTCGATTATGTGACGCATCATTTAATTTAACATAGACTGATAATGAATCATAAAGAGAAGTGAAACGGTCGAGCGGTATCCGCATTTAGAGTTCTACGAATACGAGGAAAGCCGGGGATTCATTGAAAGGTTAATATGCTATGCTATACTATGGTTTAACGGGTTGTTTACATGTCAAAGCACGTAACGCCTACGCGCTCGTCCAGTCTCTTATCATAGGAAAAACCAATTTGCTTATGTACGTAACAATTGAGCATTCATGCACTGCACCTCTTTCGCTATGAAAACGGATTATGCATAGCAGAAACAGGGGGGAAGAAGAGAGGCGAAGAGGACAGACTATAAAGAAATTAAATACATAGGATAAAATATGATGGCTATAAATGACCAAAGAAACGAGAAGGAGGTGAAAAATATCATTGGTATTGATTAGTTGGAGAAATATAATCGACAGAGAGCTGGGTAATATGCAATATCGTTGCGGTGTCACCGTGTTATTTATTCTTGGCATGTCCTCGGCAAACACCAACTCCCCTCCTGTGTAGAGCGTAGATAATGGGAAATTTGTGGAAACGAGAGGAGCAAAGGGTAGTTGTATTTTTAATATCGATATCGCACACGATACGCTCTTTCTCGCCTCGTCGATGTATTAATATGATCTCTGTATTCGATTGACAATTTAATACAATTACGAGACTCATTGATGAATACGAGTGTGATGTGAGAGGTCAAACAGGCAAAAATTGATAAAACGTTTCTCTATTTGAATAAACATCTTTCTTTCAAAGGTAACTTAGCATGGAGCGAAAGGACGTAATTCTAACAGCAGTTTTTGGAACAGTGGGAGGTCTAGCGATATTGGTGGTTTTTGGTATGGCAGCGTGGCTTTATCTTCGAACGAAAAGATCGAAACGGCGGGACAATGATCTCGAACCACAGAGCGAACACGGGGATAGTTTCAACGATAACCGACATGGAAAACCAGCTAAGAGAAATGGTCTTTTAAATCTCAGGACACCTTTAATCAGTACAAAATCTTTCGGGTAAGCTCAAACGTCAATTTGGTTTTACACTCTGTTTGTCCGATCAAATATAACCGTACCTTTCTCGAACGAAAACTGTAAAGATATATGTAATAATTTGGCAAACGAATAACCGATAATATAATACCGCAGTTATATTCCTAATAAAACTGTGTAAATGGGAAGAGAAACATTAGGAGAAGTGATGGGAGGAGAGAGTAGGAAAGAGAGTACATACATATGTACAAACATATGTACGTATATATTAGTCAATTGAAACATACGAATGAAAATGGATAAACGTTGAAAGCACCGGTTGGTAAAGCAGTATCCATTACTTGTTACCGACTGAGAAATAATTTGATTATAGAGACCGACTAGGGACAGGTCATTGTGACCGACGAGACGTCCATGCACAATGTATACTCCTCTGTGACTTGACCATTTGACCGATCACTTGGCCATTGTCGAAAAATGCCGATTTTACCGACAATAGAGAAATTCGCGTTTCGAATATCGTTTTATTACGCGGCTCGGGCACTGACAAGGTACAGGTATCTTTCGACAGTGGTTCGAGGTCGAGCGATCGATTAATTTTCGTTAACGTACAAAACTAATGCATAAATATATAACAATAATAATAATAATAAAAATAATAATAATCATAATAACAATGATAAAAATAACAACAACAACAACGATAATGATAATGATAATAATGTACAAACTTACTTTTTCTTTCCGTGTCTCTGTAATCGATTCTCGGATGTTCCAATATTTTACACAATTATAAGAAGAAGAGCATCTTTGCACGCACACTTATAATGTAATGTCTGTTCGTTCTAGATGATTTTTTTCGTTTTGTATCTTCATTTCCACTATTATAGATGTACGTCAAAGGGCATATTGCTCGCTTAAATAAATAAGTAAATAAATAAATAAATAAATAGAACTAAATTATTTCGGTCGCGGCCGAACGTAGATGCGCGTACGTTTCGGCGAATCACTGTATCCACAAAAGCATTATTTCCAACATAAAAATTGCATAAACAATTTGTAAATAAATTTAGTTCACGAACTTGAATTGCATACTACGTCGTGGATATCTTTTCATTTCTGTCAATTGTCTACGAAAAAAGAAAAATGAAAGGGAAAACACTGGATATAAAGTAATGTGTATAAACATGTATCAAGTCGCGATCGAAATTGTTCGTCGAATCGATCGCTTAAATCTCATATTGGTTTGCCATTGTCGCTTGCAGGAACGGTCAAGTGTTTACTTCGAAATCGAGTATCGAAACTCGTGAACTTGATCGGCCGAGGAACTACGAAAAAGTTGCAAACGATGATAAAGTGAAGGAGATAGAGCGCTATAAATTCCGTAATTCCCAACAAGGTGCCAATTGGAAACCTGCCAGGTAGTCTGGTGTTTCGCAGCACTTAAATCGGCGGAATGCAACAGATATGCCACTTGTTACGTTGCATACTTCATACATACATACATAGCTACTGTCTTCTATCGAGATTCGTATAACAATTACAGTTCGTTACGATCTTATTTATTTGTGCCGATCGAAAGCTAATCGAACCGCGATACACGTATTTCCGAAATCGTTTGGTTCTTATTAAAACATTCCGTTGCACAAAAATCCACGTTACTCGTCGCAATTCCTCGTGATATAAAGCGGATAAAGGAAAATGGAGACCTTGTGCTAGTATTGTTAGTAGTTAAATATTCGGTAACAACATACGACATAGATAAATTAAGATAAGATAAAACTAATTTATGTTGTAACGTTACAAAACAATTCTATCTTTCGTATCACCTGTTTCAAAGCATACTACATAAATACATATATGTACTGGTAAATCTCCGTATTAGTTTAAACGTTTCGAAAGAGATGGCGATTGCTCGCCAATCATTGTGTCGAACGGATATATCAATTGCAAACTTTTATCGAAAAAAATGAAATTTTGAAAAGAGGAAAAAGGAGAAACGAAAAATATAAATCGCGACTACTGAATGGCGTAATTGAATCATCGATCGTCGATCGTTGATCGTTAATCATCGATGTAGGAAGTAGGAAAAATAGGATAATGGAAAGGTTATTAGATTTACGAAGGTTTAAGAGAGAAAAGTAAAAGTAAGGTAAAAAGTGTAAATCGTAAACGGCATGGAGAGTAGAAGGTAGATGATGAACAAAAGCTATCCGTAGGATGAGATGAGACGAAACGAAAGAAGAACGGCTAACGTGCTTGAAAGGATGATACGAGAAAAGAAGCTCGCGCGACAGTTGGCATGTGGTAGGGACATGGAGAAATAAGCGACGAAGCAAGGACATACGTCGAGTGATGTACATACTGTATGTATATAGCATAGTTTACATAGTATAGCACCGGTCGGTAAAGAATAGTCGGTAGGAGAAGCGGCAGGCAGGGCAGAACAGGATAGGATGGGAGATGCGCCGTGGAAGGAAGCAGTACGATGGAGAGAGGGACAGATAGTAATAGTGATAGTAATGTATATGCACGTAAGTATGTATGTATGTATAAGCGATCCTGGGAAAAGAGTCGGAGGGGAAGCAAAGGTCCAGGAAGAGTCGAGTCTAGGGAGTGTGGATGGTGGTGCGGAAAGGAGGCGGGAAAGATCGGAGTGGGACTTGGAGTGGTAGAAACGAAACGGGTGGAACGAGGGCAGTGGTAGGAATGGGGAAAGGAGGTGAGGGGAGGGGAAGGCATGAAGGACCTAGTGGGGGTTGGTCATAGGGGTAACGGTAGGATTCCGGGGGTTGAAAGCAGCTGAGAGCAGTGTACGAGTAGGTCATACCACAGCGGAGAAAGGTAGTTCGCGTTTAGCAAACGGCTCGTCCGTTTCAGTTGGACGAAACGTATACTAGTCGTTGGACCGGTTCTCTACATTTTTCGTATTCGTATCATCCTTCGAGAATTTCTCGCCTCTGATATCGATTATCATTTATCCTTGTTGGTGTTACTATCGTCGCTATCGACGTTGTCGTGAATATCATCATCGTCGTTGTCGTCGTCGTCGTCGTCGTCCTTGTCCTTGTTATCGTCGTCCTTGTCCTTGTTTCCTGGAGGACGTAATCGAGGATCGAAGGAAATGGATGCTCATATTGAAGAGCAATGGCTGAACATCTTTACAGTATGACGAAAAATCGAGAGTGACTTAATTAAAAGTACGAGTCACAGTGCGTCGATTTTCACTGGTTTTCAAAACGATCTGGTATTTCGTTAAAAAGGGCGTTAAATCGATTCTTCGTTTTCAAAACAAGAAGTTGCGTGTCGCTCAAATTTTCGAAGAATTTTCTTTCCGTAATTGGCTAATTACGCGAACAATCTTTTTTTCTTTCTACTACCATCCTCTCTATCCACACCCCCTCCTCTCCTCTTTCTCTTTATTCTTCTCCTCTTTCTCCACCTCCGCCACCTTCTCCCCTTTCCCATATCATCCTGTTGGGTTCGTCGAAAACTAGACGGGTGTATATCGTGCTTTCACCACGCAACCCTTGCATTCGATCGGCCGACTTTCGGTCTAAGTGATCGAATTTATTTAACTCATTAGATCGGATTGGATCGGATCGGATCGGGTCGTAGTGAAATCAAAGTGGTTGTCACGTCGGACGGCAAACGAATCGACGAACGGAAACATTCGATCGGTGTATTTGCGGATTTTTTTTGAAAACCAGTGAATAAATAGTTTTACGTTCAAACCTTCTTTAATTCGAAAGACAGCGCGAGAAAGAAGAGGAAACGAGCAGCGAAAAGAAGAGAAAGGGAGGAGGATAGAAACAAAAGGGAAAAGCGAAGGAGAAGCAGAGACGAGCATAGAGAAGAAAAGCGGGTGGAGAGAAAAATTAAAAAAAAGAAAATGAGAAAAGTTTGAAAAATTACAAAGTTGTGTTGGCAGAAAGAAAAAGTTTTCTTTTTCGTCTCTTTACGGGCAAACTGATCATATTCCTTGGGCACTTGTAACGCGTTGACTATAACTACAACGTTGTTGAATCGCAAAAGTGACGATCATTAGTCGTTGTATGTATTTATTAATCTATTCGTCGAGCGTTGCCGCTGGACGACACAAAGCGTTTTTCGAATCAGTTCCTAAATTCACGCGAAAAAGGATATCAAGAATATCGAAGAGTTAAAGGTGAATTCTTTGACTACTTCGAATGTGACGCGACGGTTAGTCTTAATCCTACATATCGTGGGTGAATCGGTCGTTGGAAGGGCACGTAGCGCGTCTCGATCAAGTATTCATTTCTATCCGGAACGAACAACGTTTGTACGCGATTTACTCGTAAATTACTAAGAAATTGATTTTCAGTTTTCCTGTTTCTTTTTGGAAAAGAACACAAACGATCGTGCTAAAAGATAAAATCGAAAAGAAAAGGAAATAAAAGAGAAGAATCTCGAAAGTTAGTCATTGTTGTCATCGTCGAGAAGTAGAAGACTTTAACTATCGTGACCGTAACGCGTAAAAGGACCGGACACGGCAGTTTTTGACGACTGTCTGACGACGACCGACGACCGACAAACCACGAACGACGACAAATCATCAACGTCTTTTCAGGAAAAGAACCAAAGAAGAAGGGGGACAGGACGAGAGAAAGCGCGGCGGGAGGGGGGTAAACAGAAAGTTGACGAGAAGCGTGTAAGAGAAAGATAAAACGATAAGGAGGAAGAGAAAGAATAAATAGAGGAAGAGAGAGAGAGAGAGAGAGAGAAAGAGAAAGAGAGAGAGAGCGGTTGGTAAAGGGAGGAGAAGAAAGCGAAAACTGTTTCCATTATACATGAAACTGTTTCGTCGACGAGATTGGTGACGATCGTGTTGGAAAGAAGGGAGATTGAGATACGAGATCGTTGATGAAGAAAAAATTAGGCTCGAATCATGCGACGCTGCGATTCGACGAGGAATACGTTGAAAATTGGATTAATTGGCATCGAGGTAAAAGAGAGGGGTAAAGTAAATAATCAGCGTTCAGTCAGCAAGGAGGACTTGTAACGCTGTTTGCATTTTCTCGCCTCGCCTCGCCTCGTCTTTCGACGATTTGTATGTGTGCTTGGAACAAGATTGACGAAATAGCCTAGTTGTTATTTCGATAGTTCGTATAGCAAACACGACCAGCTTCGAAACACAGAGAATTATAGTGATCGATACTATACGGTGAACGTACAATACGATATCGTGATATTATTATATCAGTCAGCCTCTGAATTGGGATCGAGGGATTTTCGTTGGACGCGTTTCGATTCGACGAATAGGAGGAACACGTTGGTTGGTTGGGACGTCGAAGGAGCTCGTTACTCGATAAATTGGAATCAGTCAAGAACGAACACGGGAAATTGTTTCGCTTCTAGTTTGGTTAAGCGAACGATCGAATATGGAAATCGCAGCCTCTGCAATGTTGGATGGCCTGAAAAACAATCGAATCAGCAAGTTGGCACTGTCGCGGTTCTTGTCGCAGAGTCTGTGAGTAAATTAACTCGGCCGTTCGTCGAGCACGTAATCGATTCGACGTGGTACGAGTAACCAGGATGCTAGAAAGCATCGGCACGTAGCGCGCGCACTAATTAATTGCTTGGCTTTTTTATGCTTCTGTCGCGTTTCATCGCCATCTAGGCAATTAGTATCACACAAACCTACGCATTCAAGTCCGTTTTGGTAGTTTATCGCGCGCGCACTTGCTTGTCGCTGCTTCCATCCGAGATTGTCCGTCCGATTCCTCATTGTCCGATACTGATTATCCACGCTACGCGGTTGAGTCGTTGCCGTTTTCGCGATGGACGCGCGCGGTTATGGCCGATTATGGCCGATTATGGCCGATTATGGCCGATTATGGCCGATTATGGCCGCTTGCACTCACTATCTTCTACTCTTTTCGTCCTTTTCCTTTTTTACCCCTTCTGCTTTCGCAGTCGCGCAAAGTTCGCGCGGTTTTCAAACCGTGTATCCATTTCTCTTTTCATCAACAATTTCTCGAAGCATGCGAATCGTTTCAACGAAACGTACCCCTATAAATATCTATAACTATGTATATATACTTATAAAGGAACGAATTTCCAACTTCGCTTATCCACGTCAACTTAATAATTCCCTGGGTCTCGAGATCCATGGCCCATACGCGTGTTTCATTCTCGTTCTTTGTACTTTTATCGTTCTTCGTCGGTCTTCGTTTGTCTCATTTACGGGACGTTCCTGTATGCGCGTGTCGCGTACTTGAAATTACGACTACATTGAAAAGTAAGACGCTGATAGGCGCAAGATCCACGGTAAGAGAATCGAGAAGAAGAAACGTTGATCAACGAAGAAAAATTGATAGAAAAAGGGCGAAATATTGGACAGAGGTAGCGAGAGGAAAAACAATAGAAAGAGAAAATGGGAAAAAGGGAGGGAAGGGACGAAGGAGTAAGAAAGAGAGAGAAAGAGGAGAAATTTATGTAGAGAAGTGATCGATAACGATGGTCGATGTGTAATAATATTTTTCCTATCAAACAAAAGAAAACATCATCAATGTGAAATGCTGGAGAAGAGGAGCTCTCGAGTAAAACTAAAGAGACATTTGAATGTTGTTGTTTCGATTTACAGCTGCTATTGAACAATTTTCAGATTTATCGTAAATTACTTATATGTGTCGATATACAGAGTCGCGTGTCCACGCGTTTTTGTAGATTTTGCCGAGAGACCACTGTACCCACATGTAATACGTATTCGAATCGCTCGAGGCGATGAATCTTGTAAACGGAACAGCCGCGTCTATCATCCGGTAGTAGAGTTCGGTCAGTTAAATGACACGAGAACGCGCCTGCGCACGTGTCTGCAACCCATTTTCGTTTCCTTTATTTCTCATCCGAGTTTTTCCCGACCACCAAGATATATACAAATAATTGAAAGGACACCAGAACTGGCCCACTTTATTTAACGATGCCTCAGGCTTTTTCTAGACAAAGGAGAAACAGGAGCAACTCCCGATCGAACTCGTCGTTTCGACGATTCGTGGGTTTTTCTCGTTCGTATATGAAAAATCGGAAAAAATTTCCAGCTATAATTTCTTTCTTTCTCGTCCGATTTTTGCCGATTTAATCGACTTTGGATAAATGGAAAAACAACTTGCATGCAACTGCGAATCAGGGGATTGGACGCGACGCGACGGTTTTAAGATTCATGAGATACGTTGGATAGACAATCTGGAAAGTTCGATATAGATCGTTTGGCGAACAAAATACCAGCGTTCAACGTAATTTTCTGATGCTAACTATCGGATCAAATCAAATTCCAAGGAAATTCGCGACAAAGCAAAGATTTTGAGAGAAGTGATAACGGATCGAAGATGAAGAGAGAAAGGTACGCTTGTATAAGGGTAGAGTGACAGCGGTGATGGTGTGATGGTGGTGTGGGGTAGTGGTAGGGGAGTGGGGATGGTGGACGGAGGTGGACGGAAGTGGAGGTGTGGTGGTAGTGGTGGTAGTGGTGGTAGTGGTGGTGATGGTGGTGATGGTGGCGGCGGTAGAGATAGAGGTAGTGGTGGCAGCGATAGCGGGGTGTCGGCTGTGGAGGGGATGGGATGATATGGTGGGAGCGATAGCGGTACGGTGGAGATGGTAACAGGTACAGGCGTAGAGGGTAAGGATACGACACGATGGTAGAGAGGCATAACCAGTGTGGAGAGGGTAGGTCTGGGTTAAAAGAGCAGGAAGGGGAGAGCAAACGGATGATAGAAGGGCAAAAAGGGGTGCGCGCGTTTGATCCCTGGTGCGTAGGAGAAGTTTTCTATGGCGTCCGGAACGGTCCTTGGGTGAGCAGCGAGGTGGCGCCAATGTATCGAAGGCTTGAAAGCATCGATGCGAATGCAACCAGGGCTTTTCCACCCAGGAGGAAAGTTTAGTCTGTGATGCGACGCGGTTGCGGGTAGAAGTGGCGATACACGCGCGTTTTTTCGCGCGAAAGCGATCGCGGTACGTTGCCACTTTCTCTTTCGATCGACGTAAAGCGATATTCTCGCGAGGTGTCCTTCTTTACTATTTACGATTTACGATTTACGGCTCACGACTCACAGTTCACGATTCACGACTCACTACTTATGGCTTACGGCTTTCAGCCTACGACTTACAATTTTTTCAATTGATCCTACCAGCTTTTGTTTATTCGTCCCGGCTACGAAGCCATTCGATTCGGATTTCCTATATATCACCTCGCGCATTGTTCTACGACAACACGGTTTTATTGTTATCGTCCATTCGTCTGACTTTACCGGGGAATGTAAAAGATTCTAGCAAATGCTTGTTATAGACGAGAAAGCCCAGAAAAGAAGGTCTACATAAAAGGTGTGCGATTTTTTCTCGAGGTCAGTGGGAGTAACGTGGGTGAGAAGGAGCCGCGATAAAATTGGAAAAGCGATAAGCGTATATAATATGTCGCGTGCTCGCTTGGCGATCGTTAATGTTCTATCTTGCATTGTTTCGATCTGTGTTCTTCAAATGCGTCAACTACGTAACAGGTGGCTAACGAGTTTCAAGATTGCACACTAGATGAAATCTTTTATTTTCGTCCAAGTAGGACGATGGCGGCGAAAACGAAAGTAGTAATCATCGATCGATTGTAAATTGTTCGTAATTTGATCTTTTAACGATAATCGATTCCTCGAATTAGATTTGTATACTAAAATCGTTTCAAGTTGATGACGAAATTTTTTCGGAAATTGTTTTCTCGAAACTACGTCGAATCCCGCGGACCGTACAAAATACACATATGTAAATATTTGAAAATTCTGAAATAAAATGATGTTTCAGTAACATCGTATGGTTGATATCATAATTTTGTCCGTTGTTCGTGCAAGCAATGCAAAGTAATTCGATAAATGTATGTAGTAGTTGAAGGGACACTACGTGCATCTAAATTTGAACGTAGTAGGTACCTACATAATTCGTCCAAAGTTATGTCGGAAGAGAGTCGTAAATTCTTCGTAAAATTTCGAAAGGATCGGAGTTTGTCAATTTATTTGTAAAATTCATAGTCCGCGTGTAGTACAACGACTAGAAACCTGTTGCTTGGATATTCTTCGGCATTGACCGAACCGCATCACGGCCAGGAACTCTTACCTTTGTCGTGCGCGTGCGTTTCGATCGATCGTCTCGTTCGTAATTTTCCTTCGTGTTGAAAGCTCGGAGGACTTTTTGCTACCGACATCTACGACAACAGAACAAATCTCTCAGAGAAAAGGAAAAATCTACGATACATGACTGATTTGTTCGCTGTGCTAGAACGAAATTATCGTTGTTGTAACGATCCTCATTGTTCGGCGCACGGACGTTTCGAACATTATCTGGAGTCTTGAGTTTGACAGAGAACGAGGGCAAGAGATGAGATGGAGAGGCGACGGGAGGTGAAGGGGATGAGATCGATAGGGCTTGCAGATCGATGGATACGTGTAAATTGTAGTACATACAATTGAAAGCCAGTCTTATCAATAGAATTTGGTGATTGGTGTATAAAAATGGTTTAATCGCGTATGGATGTAAGCGTATGCGTGCCCAGCGAGATGCGCGCGCCGTATCTATCGACCTTCGCAGACATCGTTGCCACGTGCACGATATAATATATCCTTGATTGAGTTCGGAATTTGTCGTCCGGTTCTCGAATATCGATAACGTCGGAGGACTTGGCCCCTGGAACAGTGCGCGAATCGATAACGCGTGACTAATTTCGTGAACGCGTCGCATAATCGTCGCATAATCGTGGCGGCACGGCGGTGTCGTGGTGCTGCTGCAACGTCGTGGTAACCACGATTATGGGGTGATAGCGTTGATTGGCAGTAGACACGATACGTAATAAAAGTAGCGGTAGAGAAGATAACAGTGGTGGCGGTGGCGGTGGCGGTGACTGTGGTGGCGGCAGTGACGTCGGCGATGGCGTGAACAGCGTGGCAGCGGTACCGGCGAATGTAGCTAAGATCGATCGTATCCCCTTCTTTCGACCGTCGCGTCCGTTCTACCGACCAACAGACTGACCGACCGACGCGATGGAATATTGGAATATAACCGAACCAATTTCCCAGATTTTTTTCGCGTATACGATCGCCTACTATTATTATCTTTGATCGCCTTTCGGAAATACGGAACTAGGGCTTTCTGCGTCGTTTGACTATCGTTCGTTATTTCCCTTCTGATACATTTGCGAAAACGTTGAATATTCGCGATATAGGTACACGACAGCCGCCATTCTCTTTGAAACATTGTTGCTCGAGAAAACTCAGATTCACGCACCACCGCTAAGCAGTTTCTGAAATGACGTCGTGTAGCGATACGAATTGTTTTATGAATGCGAAATATTCACTATTAAGAACTACAAATATTCTTACATGCATCGAATTCGATACCTAAACGTATCGAAATGTTGCAATTCTGAAATTAAACGTTTTCGTGTGCTGCTTATTGTGTATTTAGACAAAATTTGTCCAAAGTATCGAAGATCGGATCGGATCGGACCGCGCCAGGTTTTGTGATTCGAAGAGAATAATTCGCTCGAGGAAGTGTATTATCGAGTAAAGAGAAAGAAGAAAGAGATTGCAAAGTTTAGAGGCGGCTAGAGGTTGCACACGCGTATAAATAGGAAAGTACGTTCTTCGTTTTTCGTCTTCTTTCAATGGAATAGATCATAAACTCGATAACAGGAATGTGAACTCTGGTTCTCGCAATAATCGTGGTTAAAGACTCTCTCGGAACGATAAAATCATGTGGGCTGCAGTCACGAGGTCGTTGGAAATACTGGTTGCCTTCTTCGAGTATTACACCACCAGGTAAGGAATGTGTATTAAATCGGCAACGTAAATTAGGAATAAAATTAGCATGATAGCGTGTCCCCCTGAGGCGATTAGCGTAAAGCGTCATCGAATAAGCTTGTCTGAACAATGACTCACAACGTGGGACATTATACCTCTCTCTCTCTCTTTCTCTCTCTCTCTTTCTTTCTCTCTCTCTTTCTGTATCTCGCACCTTATATTTTTCGATTGGCTAGCCTCTCTTCTCAAGTTTCTTCTTCTTCGGATTCGTTGCTATTGCGAGTGGCACTGATTGCGCCGCGGTTTCAAACGAAACGTGGAACGTTTGGAACACGACAGCGAAGAAAATATTGTGACGAGAAAGTTCCGAGAGTCCATCGAACCAAAACGAATTCCTTGTGATCGTTTGTTTCGTCGTTCTCTCTTCGAATTTGAGATCGAGATTCAAGATTCAAGACACAAGACTCACCAATTCCTGTTTTCGCTTCTTTTGTTTCATGCGTCCTTTCGGGGTTACTATTGGGATCCAGAGCGCAATTGGAGTAAGTATACCACGAGTTGGTAAATAGCAAAAACTTTTAATCTATCTTCTCTCGTACTGCTTCACTTGACTCTTCTATCTTCTCTTTCAATTCTCCTTCCTAATGGAACGAAATGTCTCATTCGCGGATGGGTGCTGCTTTATCTGCGTAAGTAGTTGAATTGAATTCAATTCTTCGATTCTACATTTCCATTTCTCCCGTTTCAAGTTTCGTTCTAAACATTAGCTTATTTCTCCTTTTTCCCTGATCTTAACATGCGCGATCTCCCAACTATTTTTGCACCGAATTCAACTGCAACAAACTCTGTTACTTTTCTATTCGTAGTATCCTTTCTCAACGCTCGACTCTCCCTGATTTTCCTTTTAAACGAATTTCAAGTGAAACTACCGATTCGGCGTTGTGCAGAGGAAAAGAAAAGAGGGGGAAAGAGAGAAAGAGAGAGAGAGGGAGAGAGAGAGAGAGAGAGAGAGGGAGATTTATAAAACAAGAAAATCAGGGCAAATTTGGCATTGCGCATCCCAATTAATCGAATCGCACGTGCTTTTATGCGTTTTCACGACTGTCGATCAAACTTGAATGTCTAGAGTTTAAAAGACTAGGTCTAGATTCTAGATGGTAGCCCGAATAGCTCGATACATCGAAGGACGAGCATAGACAGCCGTTGCACCATAGCTACGTATACATATACATACGTATGTGTAGGATAATACGTTAGATAGGTAGATAGAACATAGAACCCCTGACTATGAGTCGTCGTTCACCGTAGTTTGTAGTGTGATGATGGTCGCTTTTGACGACGCACAATCTAATCGCGACTGCTTTAGCTACGCCAAAATATGTAGTTGAAACTGTATGCGCTTTAGTTTTGATCCTTGTTAATAAATGCACGTGAAAGGAAATCGGGATGACGCGAGATTTTTGGCGGATGATGAAAGATGAACGAGATCGAAACGTGAACCACGGTAATGATAAGACGATTACGATGACGCAACGAGGACGAGAACGATAAAAATGAGCCAGGCGGGGTACGCGATCGGATGAAATGGTGCGATAGAGATTTGAAAAGAGGGTCGATTGCCGTAGGACAACCGATAGCCCGGCGAACAAACCAACAACATCGACAAGTGGAAGCGGAGCGGCGGGAACTAGCGGTTCGAGCGGTTTGACGACGAGCGGGGCAACCGCGGGAGCTAGCGGATCGGGGTCTGGCGTAGGAGCCGCGTCTGGTATCGGAAATGCGAACGCAGGAACGAGCGGCGCCGGGGCGAACGCGGTTTCCCTCGGCGGCACTAGTAGCGGGTCGGCCGCTGGAACGGCCGAACCTCGCACTCCCACCGCCGGAGTGCAAAACAAACAGCTGCAAAACGTCAAAGGAGATCATCCGTCGGTAGGTCGGATTTCTTCGTCGAGTCTCTTTCTTCCGCCGATTTCGCGAGTCCAATCCGTATGTGTAGCTTTGAACACGTTTTCATTTCAGAAAGCGTTTCTGCAGAGCAGATCGATGTCTTTGGTGGACATGTACATCGATAATTCAGAACCCAGCGAGAATGTTGGTCAAATACACTTCAGCTTGGAATATGATTTTCAAAACACTACGCTTATCTTACGTATTATACAGGTCAGTGCTACGATACGCGAATCGTCGATGTTCGGTCTACCTCCATCTACCTACCCATCGCGGCCAAAGCTATAAATGACAAATGTTACTCGGTACTTTGACTTTTAGGGTAAAGATTTGCCGGCAAAGGACTTATCCGGGACGTCCGATCCTTACGTCCGCGTAACCCTTCTGCCGGACAAGAAACACCGACTAGAGACGAAGATAAAGAGACGCACGCTAAATCCTCGATGGAACGAAACGTTTTATTTCGAAGGTAAGCATCGATCCGAGATGCGTTCCAGGCAAACTGCATCGCATGCACAGATGCACACTACGATTACACGTTTCAAAAAGGATTACGTCGCGTTATATTACGTTCTTTGCGTAGGTTTCCCGATTCAAAAATTACAAAGCAGAGTGTTGCATTTACACGTGTTCGACTATGATCGATTTTCCAGGGACGATTCTATCGGAGAAATGTTTCTTCCGCTATGTCAGGTAATTTTCATGATCAATCCGTGGTCTTCAGCGATGGTTCGATGGTTTGAGTGGTATCGAGTCGCGATTTAACGATGAACGATTCTCGGTAGGTTGACTTTTCGGACAAACCGTCATTTTGGAAAGCCCTGAAACCACCGGCGAAGGATAAGTGCGGCGAATTATTGTGTTCTTTGTGTTATCATCCGAGCAATTCCGTACTCACTTTGACGCTTTTGAAAGCGAGAAACTTGAAAGCAAAAGATATTAACGGAAAATCAGGTGAGCGATTCGATATTTTGAGATCGCGGTCAGGCTACGACGCTTAATTTTTTCTTTTCCCTTTTCTCCACTCTGCTCTTGCGTTTAGATCCATATGTAAAAGTATGGTTGCAATTCGGCGACAAGAGGATCGAAAAACGGAAGACACCTATATTTAAATGTACTCTGAATCCAGTATTCAACGAAGCATTTTCTTTTAATGTACCATGGGAAAAGATTCGAGAATGTTCGTTGGACGTAATGGTGATGGACTTCGATAACATCGGTCGAAACGAGTTGATCGGACGGATTCAACTTGCAGGTACGGTATTTTTCGATAATTCGCTCAATGCAAGCGCCACTATGTCACTGTCACTGTCACTGTTACTGTCACAATCGTATCATCACCAGCGTTGCCGGTCTCTTTATGCATCTATGCGCGCGTACAACTATCGGATAACGTTGTTGTTCGTTGGTAAAATTTCAGGAAAAAACGGCAGTGGAGCGAGCGAAACGAAACACTGGCAAGATATGATTACGAAGCCGCGGCAAACGATCGTACAATGGCATCGACTAAAGCCAGAGTAAAGGTTTGAACGTATCTGGTGCTACTTGTATACGTTACGAGCACATTGGAAATCGTCGATCAAACCTAGACCTGTAACATCGAGAGTATCTTCCGAATTCTCGAGCCCCTTTAACTTTGCCACTATTTCTTTTCTTTACCTTTCTCTTTTTTTCATTTTCCGCTGTCTCTTTGTTTCCTTCTTCTCTTATATATCCCCTTCCCGTTTTTTATTTTCCACTTGGCATAAAATCGATCAAAATCTACCGAGATCTTTGGTACGATTTCGAGGTGCCTGTTGATTTCGATTCACGCACTTTTTGCAGTTGAGTATCGTGTCGAATCGAAAGTGACAGACATTCTGTCGGCTTACCCATACAAATATAGTTCACTACGTGGCGTTCCGTTTGGTTTCATGCGACGACGTTCTTCTGCATAGAAAAGTACGGAGGAGATCAACGGTGTACTAGCTTCTTTATTTTCCCTCGATTGCTCTATCGGTTGGCTGGAAATGGGAAAGAGAACGGAGGAAAGGTCGAGCGTCCATATCGAGCGAAAGATTCCCCTTTCCCCCAGGATACTTATGAGCAGAAACTGTTTCTGTACGTTGCGTTACGATCGAACCATTTTCTCCGGCGCAACGTCGATATTTCCTGTCGGTTAGTTCTTTGTCCTCCTTTTTCTTCATGCACGACAACGATTCACGACGAATATATATCCGTATTCAACTCCCTCGCGCGAACGATAACGAGCTCGTTCTCACGCGAGATCGTGTGCCGCGATGTTTGAACATACCGATATACGTTTCGAGCGAACGACGAGACGCCCGAAACAGCGACCGATCGATATTACTTTTGCGACTCTATTGACATTTAACATCGAACATTATTTTTATGAGTGTTTTGCACGAGTAAGTACGTACCGAGTACGTAATACCGTTGCTTCGAAATACGTTGATGCGATTCAGCGTCAACCTCGTCCCTGTTTCCCGTATATTCAACCCCGGTGTCTTTCGATTCTACCATCAGATATCAAAGCGTTACGACAAAGAAAAGAAATGTTTGCTCGTCTACCAATCTTCAAAAAATTTCCCTTTATTGCGCGATTTCTGTTTCACCCCTTTGCCTCGATTTCGTGATTTCTCATTTTCGCGTCGGCCGTTAAACTCAATAGATTAGCATCTTGTCCATTGTTGACCGAAGGTAGAACCAAACTCGGTCATCTTCTTTCCCCTTTAGTCGCGTTCCCACGATATCCTACGTTTCGACCGTTCCGATTATTTCGAAATCTCTATGTGTCAAAAACAAGGTCGCGCTCTTTTTCTTCCAATTTTTTCTTCTCCCTTCTCATTTCTGTTTCTTTTCCCTTCGTTATATCCGTTGGTTATTTGGTAGCGTGCAATTGCTCATCGCGTACGTGTACGAATGATCGAAACGGGGGAACACCGGAATATAATATTGAATTCTTATAAGTAGAAACCATAAAGCAGCGATATTTTTGACGGAATTTTTGTATCGACCTAGTCGGAAATCTTTTGAAAGCGATAAAAATTGTGATCGGTGTTACACCTTGAATTAATCTTAAGCGTTACATTCGATAGTTTGCTGTTGTTGACGATAACACGTAGAGATATCCCCGAGATAAAATTGGGACGACGATTTGCAGGTTTTGCATACATTATACATACATACATACGTATATTCGCATTCGAAAAGTGTGCGTGTACATGTGCGTTTGCATATACGTGGCGTATCTGTGTGCGCAACTGCGTTCATCTCGGTATATGTGTAGAGTCGAATGTGCAGTGCGTCGTAAAACGAAAGCAAAACACCGACAGTGGTAGTGAATATGTAGTTGTTGGCAAAGCGAGGGGCGTCGCGTAGCGTGTTTAGCGTAGTGCTTTTACGTTACAAGCGTAGATGCGATTTGCGGCTCGAAAACGTCGTACTCGATGTCGCGGCAAACACATGCTCCGAGCAGCGTGGTCGACGAATATTTTTACATTCAGTGGTTTTACAATCTAACGAATAGCTAGATAGTCGAGTGTGAATAAATACCGAGCTGCTTCTTAAATGAGCTACGTACCACGCCAGCGAGATCGAGCGACGATTTTGCACGCGACGCGGGTACATCCGATTCCTCTCTCGCGTACGTGTCAATCTCGTCTAATCTTACATCGATCTTGTTCGATCGCACGCACGCACGAACCTACGTAAGTATGTACGTACTTACGCATGCATGCACGTATACACGCGCGCACGCACTCATGCACGCAGGACCGCATACATATACACGAACGCATACACCTGCATATGAAGTAGGTCGAACATTTGCACGCATACGCATCGCACATGTGTGTACACCTAATTATCGAGTAGCACAAAAACCAGTTAGACTAACGTTTGTATATCGTAGCCTGTGTATTATACCGTTACGCAACCGTTGAAATGCAAAATGCAAAATGCAACACGAAACATTACGATTTCGCATAAACCTGTTAGAAAAAAGAAAAAAGAAAAAAAAAGGAAAGAGAGAAAAGGAAAAAATAAGAAAAGAGAGAAATGCGCTAAAACGACTCGTTCGACTCCTGTTCGACTCTTTCGAGTCGGAGTCCGAGCTAACGTTTGCACCAGAGGAGTGTCACATGCACCAGATCCATAGCGTTTAGTCGTTAAGCGAACGCGTTCGCAGCGCGTTTATAAATATTATACGTTCGTATGTCGCTCGATCGCGTTTGGTCGATCGTGATGGAACGCCTGTTGGCGCGATTACGCGCGCTCAGATAGAAAATTAGCCCCATAATCGGAGAAAAAGTGCCAAAAGTAAACGCGAACGACGGATCGAAGGTGTCTCCCAGCCCTCGAGCGTTTCTTCTCCCTATTTTATTTTCCGATTTTCTCGTTTGCTCCAACGCGCCGCGATCGTTCGGAATTTCGAGCGATCCCGGTCGATGGAGCTTTCGCGAAACTCGCGCGACAGCAACAACGATCGGCGGCCGGTGTCAGTGGAAACCGAGTTAGCCGAAGCAACGGACGGATTATCTCTACCGTATACTCTTCTCGCGTGGATGAAGATCATTCACGTGTGGCGCCAGAGATTCGTTGTTCGAGCGATCGATCGTTCATGTTTGGTATTTAATCTGTGTTTTCTCACGCAGATGGAACGCGCGCTAATTCTAAAACCTATTTTAGAGAGTCAAACGAATCGTCGACATACATTGCGTAGTGTATACAAACTAAGTACGCGTTAATTCGAACTGGATGCGAATTGGGCCTTATACCATGGATTACCTCAATCGTAAGCAGCTTGCGAGTCAAGTTCCAGTTTGCGATAACGATAGAACGAGCGTTAATAGGATTTTAGAGCGATCCCGCGCGAGAATGGCTCGCTACTCGATGTCGATCAGCGTAATCCAGTCGATACTTATTCAGGTTCGATCATAGTCGGTATTTTATCGCCTATCCGTATTACCTCTCTGTTCTCGACACGATTCACCCTGCTGTAACTCGCGCGAAGTGGCGAGTCGAGAAGTGCAAGTTGTTGGCCTCTGCGTCGGATCGAGAGCGAGCCGACACGCGGGACTCATTTGACACGGCGTACGACGCACCGCGTCAAACGATATTACTGTCTCGTTTTCTTCTTGGTCTTTCGTTCGATCGGTAACATCGTGAAAAGGGAAGGCAGGTCGCCTCCTCTAGTTGTTTTCTGATTCGCAAATTTATCGAAAGTTGAACTTTACGCATCGACCATTTCATCATCGACTACTACAAGTCTTTAATCTTGAGATTGGTGGTCATAATGCAAGTACACCTACTTAAGGGAGAAGCATCGTCGAGCTTGTAAACAAAAAGTTTCGAACGAAGGTAAAAGAAGAAAAGAGGTAATGGAAAAAGTTATGCTGGAATAGCTGGCGAGCCGGATGCTGATGTGTTTGAGAATATAGAAAGATTAATAAGCAAGTAGGGAACGTCGCAGACGCTAGATTAGATTCGCGATCGTCCGAATCGGAATGGAAAAGAAAAGTGGAAAAAAGAGATTATCGTGACAGCGTTATCGTTTGACATATTGCGCGCGACTATGAGTATACATATCGTACGCGTGCAAACGATACATAGGACGAACAGGGTTCCGTCGATCGGTGGAAGAAGAAGTAAGCGCAAACGAACTCAACGGAAGCAAAAGAGGAAAGCGAAGATAAGATGGGTGCGAAAGAGGACGACCGAACGAACAAACGGAGAAACGAACGGACGAAGGAAAGAACGAACGAACGAAGGAACAAAGGAACGAATGGATGAATGAACGGACGAATGAATGGACGAACGACTGAATGAACAGACGAACGAAGGGACGAACGAACGGACAAAGGAATGAATGAACGGACGAACACATGAATACATGAGCGGGCGAATGAACGAAGGGGCGAAAGAAATTTCTGCGATCGATCGTGTTCGGTTGTGTACCGAAGTGAAGACTGCTCGCCACGCGTGTCCGGCCCTCGCAGCGCGCAACACTATACATATATTTTTTAGCTTCCTATTGCGTATGCACGTAATGTTTGTTCTAAAAATCAAGAGAAGAATTAAACTGCAAGTTGGGAAGGTGTATCCATCTGTACAGGTGGGTGGGGTGGAAGGAAACATCGATTCGAAGAAATAAGTTGTATTTTTCGACAAAGACTAGAAAAAGACGGACGAAGGGAAAACGGAACGAACGAGCCCCGTTCGAAAAGTAGTAGCGTTTTCGATTGACGATATCGATAGACAAACAAACAAACAAACAAACAAATAAACAAGCAAGCAAGCACATATACATACACACAAATACACAAACCGTTCGTTGTCGGAAACCTCGACTGACTAGGCCCACGTAGTCAGATCCGCAGTAAAGGACTCTGTCAGTCGTACAGATTTAACGCTTCCTTGTCATATCATTTCCTCGTCGTTGTGTATCGCCTGTTATACACTTTATCGATCTGATCCGTGCGCGCAC
This sequence comes from Bombus bifarius, assembly GCF_011952205.1. Lineage (NCBI taxonomy): Eukaryota > Metazoa > Arthropoda > Insecta > Hymenoptera > Apidae > Bombus > Bombus bifarius. Next base: position 513,775 of record NW_022884576.1, on the reverse strand, counting down.
GCACACTCAACCACCCACCCACCCACACACGCACACGCACACACATTTTGCTCCACATCTTGCCCTTCGTCCCGAGCATTCCAGCAACCGACTCGGTCGCACAATCTCTACCTTACATCATTCTGCTACCTCATTCTCTTTCATTCGACCCTCGACCCAACGACGAAGCGCATCGATTAACTCTTTATCGCTTAACTATAAGCTCGATATCGCTGTGTGTTTCCTTCGAGTCGAAATATCGTTTTACAAACTGATATATCGTTGACAAACTGATCGAACGGAGGCGTTTATTATTTCCTGAATATCGCTTGATGCTCGACATAACGTTGTATATCCGAATAAAGAGAATTTCGTTTGGGAAACGAACTCTCGTCATCCAATCTTATTGCCCTTCTTCCATTTTCGATGCACCGACAGCAAAGTGTCCTTATTTGCAGCTCGATCGAGTTAAGAGGACATGCTGATAACGTTGGTACGTTCGAGAAGTTGAGTAACCGTCGACGCTAATTTATACGACATCTGTTCCGTCAGTAGTCGAGTCTTGATCCCAGCGGTGTTTAACGCCAATTGATAAAGGTCGGCGTAAAACTAAAAAACAAAAGAAAAGAAAGAAGAAAAAGCAGAAGAAAAAGGATCGTTTTTCTTTACCTTGATGTCTTCGACGTCATCGAGTGGTAAGTCGGAGAATTCGGAACTGACCTCGGTACACCGTATGCGCATTGTCCGCGAAGATGTTACCAAGACCGTCAGGTTCGTACGCTGAATGGTAAAGTTCAGTAAAATAAGATTAAGTATATATTTTGAAAATAATTAACCGAAGGCTATTTGTTGGCGCGTTACCTGTTTTGCCACGCAACCGTGTACCTCTTTAAATTGCAAAACTATTTCTCGAAAGCTGCGAGACGCGTTCCATCGTGACCAAGAAAAAATATAGGAGGTAGACAATAGAGCCATGCACTCTCTCAAGTGTTTCTCAGCGATCGGGTGTTTGATCGAGAGTCCTTTTAAATAGCTGGCAGCGTCCCGTTCCGGAAAGAGGTCGCAACCAACTTGTTGCAATCGCTGCAAGTTGCGCTAGTTTACGCTTTACCGCTAGTACTCTTTGTAAACGACTCGAGCATCGCGAAATATGTACAATTTACACGACCGGACAAAAGCAGAGGAACAAAAGGGTAAAAAGTTGAAAGACGAATTACACGTAGTTACCTCGATCAAACATTCCAATTCGAAATATTCACCGATAATTTCCTTAACTGGTGTAGACGCGGCACCGGTAAGTGAGTTCAAACAAACTCGATCTTCCTACGAATGAAAAGGAAACCTAATTATTCGTCAAGAAATAAAAAATCTTCTTTGAATTCTGTATGAATACGAGATCCCAGGTTGAGAAAATGCTATAATACTCGCCCTGACAACGAACTCGGCTTGAATCGTGGCAGCTGTAATGCTGAGAACCACCCCGGCATGTTCTCGTCCGCTTTTTCCCATTTCCGGTTTCAATTCCCAACTTTGAAACGGAAGATTCGCGTATTTGTAGCCAGCTAATCCATGAATTCCTAATCTTCCGGTACGAAACGTGATCGTTTGTTTCTCTTCGTTGAATTTAACATCGTGTACGTGTTTCGTTGACCACATTTCTTTCTCTGGTAACCAATGGACGACCACCGGTGGTTCGAACCAGAACACCGTATCGGGCAGCCTGTACAGGTGCAACAGCGATGCGAGCAGCAATCAACAGGAAATGAAGAGGGAAATTCAAATCAACAAAAAGGAAAGTAAAATTCGTAAAGAATAAGATTGACGTATTGACGTAAACCGACTTGAGTGTAAGCAAGACGAGCGCATCCATCGCTAGTTCCAGAGCTTTCATTTCAGCTTCGATGACTTCCGGCGTTCTCTCGGACTCCAGTGGTGCCTTAGGTGTCTCGTATGATCTAAGAAACGGTACGAATTTCGGCTCCTTCGGTAATTCAACTGTAACGAAAGTGCTTAATTGATAACTGGACCGGTTTCGGTGGTCGTTTCAATGACGCGATTCGTAATCGAGGTGTTTGTGAACGATAAACATACAATCAATAATGCGAATTATGGCCATCTGGAAGGTAACCCAAATGGTACTCACGAGTAGTTAAATAAGTCTCTTTTCCGAGATCTTTTGGTTGTGGCGATTGATAGAGGAGATCTACGCGAAATACTCCACCGAGGATCCTATATTTTCGCAAATTCACTTCTGTATTTTCGCATCGAGTAAAGAGTAACTTCCTGCTTTCCGACATTGCTTCCTCTGTGAAAAAAACATTTCCCGTGCGACACGATATGACATCGACCATTGGAAAATCGGACGACGATTTTACCTTCTCTCTGACCAAGTATCTCGTTCGGGGTCGGCAAATAGGGTAATAGCTCCGTTTTCGAAGGCAACACCGAGGCCAACGTGGATTCGAATTCCGACTGGTAATCTTTCGCCGAATGTGCTTTTTTCTCCTTTTTACCTCGTTTCCTTTTCTTATCCAGCCGCGGTGAAACCGCAGGATATTCCATTCTTTCCAGTATCGCTTTCTTTTCCTCTAGACGTAAACGTCGTCCTTCCGCTTGCTCCTCGCGTAATCGAACCTTTTCTTCGTACTCTCTTGTCGAGTATTCCAGAAGATCTATAAAATAAAACACAATGTAGATGTAGATGTAGAGGATGATGGAATTTGTCGAGGTAGTTGCGCCAAATTCCCGCTCACGAGCGAACGCATCGAAAACTGTGTAGAGAAGCATAACGTACCTAACGATGGATTCCACAGATCGAACAAATTTTCTGGTAGTTGGGGCATGCGATAGGAATGAGCTTCGATCGAGTAATGATCGTAAGCAAGCCAAAGACCTCTAATCGCCATACGATGGCAGTCCAAATCGCTCGGCATCTTAATCGTCAGTTTCATTTCTTCGAATTCTATTTCGATCGACTTTCTGCAATTTGAAACGCGTAACGATCAAACTCGATCAGTATATTATGTTAACGGTACTAGAAGAATGTAATAAAACATATCGGTAGATTGGCGCAGCAAGATCGAAAGGGTACCCGTGTGTGATTAACGACGATCGTTCTATATCCCCTCCTTGTCGTTTCAGTCCTATCGGCAACGGAATAGGAGCCCAAACGCAACACACTGCTTTGTTCGTCGCACGAACGTATCTGGTAGTTTTCATGTCTTCTCTGATCATGTTAGACTCGATGTTACGTAGCAATCGGTAGCACGCGAGATCTATCCACCGTTGAAGTTCCATTCGAAGCTTAGTAGCGATCTGTGGCGTTCGAAAATAAAAGTGACAATCGTTGGAAAAGAAGAGAGATTTCTTCGAGATCCACTCACCGATTCGCATTCGATCACGTATTCCTTCGAGTCGATCGTGGAGAAGCGAATAATCCGATCGATCTTGCTCAACAGCTGAAAGATAAAAGTTAATCATGAAAGTTTTCGACCGATTGACCAAATTATTCTCTTTACTTACGTGTGTGATCACTCGACACTTATCCTCTATGGTATTCATACTCGGCTCTTTATCTGTCAACGGCCAGAGAAACAAAAATGTATTCATGTCGGACAACGAACCAGGATCTGGTAGACCATCGCAAGTCATGTACCGTGCCCACTAAAATACATCGATAGAAACGGGAAGAGAGAGAGAGAGTCATCATGAAATGGTGGAAATGCGTGATTTTCAACCAAGTACCAACGTTCTCTTCTTGTTTCAGGTTCAATATGTTATTCGCGTACGCTGTCCAATGTCGAGAAAGTATGACGCGTGTCTGTTTCAGCTGTCTCTGCCGGATCGTCGCTTCTTCCGCTTCCATTTCTGTTCTTCGTTTCGTGTCGTATTGTTCCAAACGAATCTCCTCTTGCAGGTCTTTTATCATAAGATCCCTGCGTGATATAGCAAAGGAAAAAAGAAGAGGAGGAAGAAGAAGGGAGAGACGATGATGATGAAGTAAAAAAGTACATATTTACGTACTTCGGTTCCTTCGTCCACGTTACCTGATATCCTCCATCCGACTAATTTTATCTACATCGAAGATTCCTGCTTTCACAGCGGACTCATCTGTTTTTTCTTCCGGCGAAGCTTGGTCCTCTTTCCTTTTTTTCTGATTTTTCAGGGACGTGTCTTTGGATCGCGCTATAATTGCGGCCGCTGCCATTTTCTAAATTAATCGAGATTGAATAGAATCGAGATTGTTCGGTTTCTTTCGGGAAACGGCCACGGCGTTTGCGGCTCAACGCGTTTACTAGATCGGCTGATTTGGAATTCGAAAGTTGGTCGAACCGCGTTACGTCGCTACACCGCAGACATCAACGCGAATCAAATGATCGTCGCTTATCTCGATTTACTTTACAGCGAAATAACCTGCCATTCGCGCCATCTTTCCACCTAGAACATCGAACGTTCAACAGTACCGAATTAGATTATCGCTAACTGAAATACTATGTTTCTTCCTTACCAAGGATAAGACGTGACGTGGTGCGTCGATGGATTTCGCTCGTTGTCTTCGCGCGATGCTTTCTCTTTCTACTTCATCCTCTTCATACTCCACGTACAACTTGGAGTCCGAGTCTGAATCGCGGTCATTTTCTTCGTCGAAGAAATCTTGTATGCTTTTCGTCGTTTGTCGGTTATTATTCGACGATGCTTTGCCCTTCGATCCCCTGCAAAATTGACCATTTCTCTTGTACTTCTTATCTTACTCTATTTCTCCCTCTCCTTTGCGTGTATCATAGACAAGCTCGACATAGGGTCGAAATGGGTACTTTTTTGCCGAATCGATACCTGTCCGAGACGATCACCTGGTCCAAGTCGAAGCTCGAACGAGTCAACAACGACGTCGTTTCGCTTTGTCGGGGAAATGACGACATCGATGTATTCAAATGGATTAGCGAGAAACCTCCGTTTCTTGTCAAACGCCGTCATGAATGTCACGATCGACAGTAACACGTCTGACAACTGCCGACTGCCGTAACCAACTACCAACGATATATGTATATGCATATATATACATGTATATATATGTGTAGGGTGCATCCTATACTTTGCTCTACATATAGCAAAAGAAAAGTAAAACGTATAGAAAAGAGACATTGAATAAGCTGCTTTCGTATTAAGCGATTATTCGTGGGAAATAGACAGCAAACGTTTTGTATTTATGATTGAATTATCGGATATTTATAAACATTGGTATGGAAGCTCGTAAGAAAATGGATATGCAGCTATCCTCACCGCATTAATTTCTGTAATAACGTTTAAGAATTTATCGTGTGACTACTTCTATCTTCGAACGTCGCGGGTATGTAGGGTGTTTTCTGTATTTCGACAAATCAAAATATCTCATAAAGGATTAGTCCCAATAAAAAAAAAGTTTGAATAGAAGTTGTTTTGTTTGAAAAGGAGCATCATACTGCGCAAATTATTTTTTTGGGGGCGAATAGTGGAAGAGATTTTGAAGTTCTTTATAATAAATATTAACTCATTTATGTCGAAAAACTATTAGTTTAGGAGATATTTTAACCGCAATTTGTTAAATTTAACGTATGGAAGACAAAGTCAACGTAACCACAAGAATACCACTTTGCATCTTTCCTTGTTTTTCATACGTTAAAATTTCACTGAAATATAACAAACAAGGAACAAAAAAACGTTTACAACTAAAACTAAACTAAATGTATATTAAGAAAACGGATCTTTAATTCCTTAATACACGTTTCACATGCTACGTTTATTTTAATAGCTACACGCTCAAAACCACGGTCTCTAACTTCAATATTCAATTTATTTGAGTCATGACAATTCATCGTTGTTCGGTGTTTTCCGAGTGCCGAACTTATAAATACAATTTAACAATGGACATATGCATATGCAAGGATTTGCCCTTTCGACCCGTATAAATTACAATGAAATCACTGTGAGGTCAATTTCAATGTCACCACTTCCTAAGGTTCCTGAGGTTTCACAATAGAATCGGTCAGTCAGTTGATCAGTCGATTGGTTCGCCGGTCAACTGATCGATTTGTAGAATCAAAATAAATGAGAAAGAAATAGAAACGAAGAACAAGAAGAAGAAGGTGCCGGTAGAAAAGCAAACTGAAGAGAAACTTGGGCAGAAATTTCAACGAGGAAGAAGCAAAGGGAACCGGTTCAAGTAGCAGAGCGGAGGAAAATCACTGACACTATGCCTGTAAGTCTTTTTATCGAATAATCCCCCTTGTTTCAAGTGTCTAAATAAGTAAATAAATAACTATAATAAATAAATAAGAAGGAAAGGGTCATACGTTTCGGGGAAAACGATCGGTTTCAGACAGACGTCAATGCTAAGACCAGGTCGAAGGAACGTGCCTCGATTGCCGCGTTTTACGCTGGCCGGAATATTTTCGTGACTGGCGGCACTGGGTTTCTGGGAAAGGTGTTGATCGAGAAGCTGCTGAGATCCTGTCCCGATGTTGGAGAGATATTCATATTGATGCGACCAAAAGCCGGACTGTCGATCGACGATAGATTGAAGAAAATGCTCGAGTTGCCGGTTAGTAAGAAAACGAAACGAGTTGATGTTCGTATTTGATGCGTGCAGTAGTAAGTAATTATATACATATAATGAATATACATGCGTTCGTTGTCTCGACGAGTCTTTTTCGTGTTCGTAGCTGTTCGACAGACTGAGAAAAGAGAGGCCATCCAACTTGAAGAAGTTGATCCCGGTTCGCGGTGACACAAGCGTCGAGGGCTTGGGTTTAGGACCGGTGGAAAGACGAACGATCACCGAACGAGTTTCCGTGATTTTTCACGTAGCCGCGAACGTTCGATTCATCGAAGATCTAAGAAAGGATATATTCTCGAACGTTCGCTCGACCAGAGACGTTTGCATCCTTGCGGGAGCTATGAAAAACTTGGTGGCAAGTAGAAAACATTCTCTTTTTTATCTTAATTTAGGAAATTGTAAGAGCAACCTTAAACTCTTAAAATCACTTTCCGTTGCATCAGGCATTAGTGCACGTTAGCACCGCATACGCGCATGTTGACAAGCCGGTAATCGACGAAGTTGTATATCCCGCTTTAACAGACTGGAGAAGCGCTATACGAATGATAGAATCCCTAGATGAACAGACGGTGCAAATATTTACTTCCAAGTGAGTATTTTTCTTCCGTCTTTCTATCGGGATTACATCAACAAGTGAAAATCGTTGGAACGCAGGTACTTGGGTTCGATGCCAAACACGTACACGTTCACCAAGCGACTGGCAGAACAGGTGATAAGCGATTACTCGAAAGATTTGCCTAGCGTAATTTTTCGACCGTCGATAGGTACGTAGCGAGGTTCATCTCATAATAAATAATAAATAATAAGTGGTAAATAATAATGCGCTCGGAAATAAAAACAGTGATATCGACGATCGAGGATCCTGTGCCTGGCTGGCTGGACAACTTCAACGGACCCGTGGGTATGATGGTCGGTGGTGGAAAGGGAATATTGCGAGTAGTTCGTTTAGAACCGAACGTAGCCGCCGATTTTCTTCCTATTGATTTAGCCATTAAAGTTATGTTGACAGCCGCGTGGAAACGAGGATTAGAAACGTATGAGAGCTAAATCGTAATTCGATCGATCGCAGTTGCGCTAACGTACACCCTTATATATATACATAAGTCTAAGCTGTCGCGTTAAATTTTGGTAGTAACATTTAGTACTTAGTACAGCTGGTAGTACCAAGTACTAACATTTACTTGAAAACGCTCACGTGCATCCAGGATAACCAAGGATCCGAGCGTTTACGTCTATAACGGCAGCTCCCATCAGATCCATCGCATCACTAGCAAAGAATTGGTCACAATGGGATTGAGGCTAAACGAAGAAACGCCGCTCGAAGGAATCATCTGGTACCCCCGAACCATTTTAACGTCGAATCGTCTTCTTCATTACGTTTTGACATTGTTGACCCACGTGCTGCCAGCCTTGATCATCGACGAAACCCTTAATGCGATGGGTCGTCGACGGATGTAAGCACGTCTATATACTTGCTCTGTTCAGTTTTTCCTTTTTTCCATTTGATCTTATCAATCTTTTCGACGTCTTTCTCACTTCGATTAGGCTAATGAAAATTCACAAGACGATTTACTCCAGCATCACGCAATTGAGTATCTTTTTACACAACGAGTGGTGTTTTCACAACTCCAACATGTTGAATATTTTAACGACACAAGTGCCACCGGCAGAGCGAGAAATCTTCGGCTACGATTATCATCATTTCAACGTGGAACAATACTTTAAGTAAGCGTTAACGCTTTAAGTAACGAGTGGTACGCAAAAATAGTTTTCAATCAATATCGAATAGTTTTGCTTATCTGTGTTGTTGAGCACTATCGGGTATTCTTTTCCAATACATCTCTAATTTACTAATTTACGTTTCATTTTATTAGGAATTGTTTGATCGGAGCGAAACGTTATCTCTTAAAGGAGGATTTGACACGATTAAAACAGGCGAAACGATATTACGACAGGTAACGTTTATGATCGAGAAGACGCGTTAGGTGACTGCCCCGTTTGCCATCGTCTCACCAGCTATCGTATTACTGACGTCTTCCTCTACCTACATACGTATGTACACGTTCCTAAGGTTCGTTTGATCAATCGCGTGTCGATTTCACGTTTCCATCGATACTTACTACTACAAGCAGACGCGATGGTGGCGCCACACGCGCAACTTTTGATCGCTTTCGTGAAACGGGAAATGGAAAACGGAAAGCAGGTTGCGGATTGCAGGTTGCGGATTGCAGATTGCGGGAAACGGAAAACCCCGTTCAGATAACGTAACCATATCGTCGCGTCAGATTAAATCCCCTCCCCTGCCCTCGTGTGTTCATACATTATGCTAATTTTGCTATTTGCTCGACTAATCTTCGACACTATTCTCTACAGGAAGTTATTTTGAATGATCGGATATTTTTTAGGATGAAGTGGTTCGATAGAATATTCAGCGCTTGGTTAATCGTGGTGGCAATATGGATATTTTGCAAAGTCGGAATATTTTCGTACTTCCTTGAATCGACTCACTCTATCGTCTAACCAAGTGTCTGTGGCGAACATGTAATTGTTTCCTCGTAAATTGCAACGAACCTCGTACGATGATGCGATCGACGAAAAGGTGGGATGGAATAAGAAGAAGGAAAAAAGATGTATCGCGATATCGCCGCTTGTATCAACGAAATCAACGACAACGTTCTTGCATGAAATAAAGTAGATTGAGAAAAATATTCTTCTACGATGTTTCTTTCTTTTATAAATAATATATTTCGTTTGACTGACAATGAGTTTCGAACGAGCAGGACGCTGCGATTCTCGCTAAAAGGCGATAAACTTCGGACGTAGGAAATCCGATTACGCGCAAAGCCCGTAAAAAGGCCAATCGCATGCATAATGTAACGAGAATCTCCCCAGTTGTTTTAATTGTCTGGAAACCGCAGTCGTCTCAGGTCCCGCTGCCATAACTAACCACGATTTCGTTCCCCCTCTCCTTAACCGAGATGATTTCGACCGTTTCACGAGTAAATTCCTCCTTTCGTTTCTTTACCGCTTCCACTGCCACTTTCCGTTGTCCTTGTTTACTTCGCGTTCAGTCGCGATCAGTGCACATAGAATACATACGCTTCGAAAAGGAAGAATTGCACGACGCAACGGCTAGAAATTATTTCAAATTTCGGAACAAAGTGATCTATCTTCTATGGCGTTTTCTGCAACGATCGTAACGTGAATCGCAATGCAATAACGTAAGTGTCTTGATAACTCTGAGTAAAATTTTGTCTTTCTCTCTTCCTTTCTCTCTTCCTTTGTTCGTTTATTCTTTGGCGACATGCATACTGTCATCTTTGTCTTTTTCGATTAGAATTCGTACGACTATGCCAACTGGATAGTTCCCGTGTGAACCAACATGTATACGCGTCCATATGCAAATGGAGTTGAAACATCGTCATCGTCGTCGATAGTTGCGCATGCGCGTCCGCTATCGCGAAACGGACAGAAGCGTGATCAGTCGGCGGGTCGGCCAACTGGTTTAGCGCGTGTCGGTTTCTCGACGGTCAGGATCGATCGTTACGATTATTATTTCACGAGAGAAGATCGTATGTGAGGAGCGATCGGACGAAAATAGACAGGTGGGCCGACGCGAGACAATCTTTAAATAGGTGGGTAAAGTTGTGTGATTATCCGTAGATCGTGGAGTGACGAAAAGACACGATGATATCTTTCGTGGACACAACAGAGCAGTAACGGCTAAACTTCGCTTCAAGCTACCGCCGAGTGTCCTCTAACGCCCCATGTTATTTATTGAACGCTCGCAGATTTCGTGTAGCTATTTAATCGTTTTGTAATTCAATAACGAATGCAGTGTATGCGGTGAACGCGTGAATCTCTTTTTGCCATGTTAGCCATAAACAGTTGTCATCGTTCTCATTTTTTTTACGGGTGACATATTCGCGTTCCGATTCAACGAGGCGACTACACTGAATCGTCGAACCGGTTGCAGAACGATCGATCGATAGTGCACAATCGTGTTCGCGATCCTAGTTTATCTAGCATTTAGTATGAATAATTAGCTTTCTAAGCGATACGTTCAAAACAAATGGTAAATACGATATATTCTACGAATAGCTTTTATTTATTATATCATGAAAAGAGCTCTCTATCTATCGTGATAATAAAAACGCAACAGTGAATATCGCCGTTTTCAGGACTCCCTTGTCAATTTTGTACCCCTTGTTATTGTTTATGCGACTTATCGTATATCGTTTATTCCTTATTTCGCGACTTTATCATATTTTCTTAACTCGTTGGACTTCCAAATAAACTAATTATTCGCGTACACAGATATTATACATTTTTGCTTTTACAAGCGAAACAAATACATAGAATTTTACAAATTATAATATTGCGTTACAAACATTATTTCTCTTTAGGTATAGGAGTAAATTCGCGATTATGATACTTACTGTATATCGAATTTGTTCGCAGGTCATAAGGATATCTTTTCATTGAAAAGGCAAGGATCATCAAACATGACGAATATCAACGCAGTGCCTGTACCTCGGAACCAAAATACCGCATTAAATTCCACTAGTTTTCACTTGTCGAATGGGATCGAAAATGTAATCGACAAGATCGAGAATCTTCGGCTTACTCACGACACGGTCGATCAATCGAATGAAATACGCGATTTCGACGCGTATCGAACGAAACACAGCGTACGAAGAGTCCCCGGCTGTCAAACGTCGAACAATAACGACATCTACGACTGCGATCATAACCATGATAGGGAGAACGATCGAAACGATCTGATTGAACGGGGACCGATTAAATCGCAATTTTGTTCGCTGACTCGCAGTCAACCTTACTGGACGAGCGTTGAACAGCCACGGAATTTTCAAGCAAACGAAACATTTCCAATCGATTACGATAAAACCGCGGAACAAATTCTACGTGATAAAGAATGTAGTGAAAAATTGAACGCTTGTCTCGATCAATTACAAGATTTGGAGAGAACGAGCTGCACTTACGATAGTAACGCTAGAGATGAAGATAAATCGCAAGTCTATAGTTTAAGGAAGGATGTACGTACTTACGTTTGTTTTTTTAATCGAACAGGCTGTACCTTTTTTCGAATGAAAGTTTTATCAGTTAGGTTTTTCTTTAAAAACGTTTCACATTTCATTTTCAGTTTTCTTCGACTCCATCGACGATCGTCGGGAACGCTTTAAGCGACGACTTGTTATTATTGGAGAATGTGCTATGCGGAGCTTTTCAAGCGGCCCAACACGTAACAAAGAAGAGTTTCCTTCGTTCGCAGGAAACGGTGGAAGCTTTCTTCGATACTTGTTTGACCGATGGTAATACGATCGTTTCCAGTTCTGAGAGCTGTGAATCGAATCGTACTCACTCGCCGACTTTGCCCATTTCTACACAATCTTCGGGAAGATCGCAACCAAAGACGAATCACAGCCCAATCGGCTCTCCTCGGGTAATCGATATAGTATACGTATAAGCGTTTCTTATATGCTTAGAAAATTTCATCTGTGATCAATATTGCGATATATGCATAATCTGTTCGATGCCAATCCTTAGATCACCGTCACATCAACGTGCAGACCGGCGCAGATTTTCTCCTGTTCTTCAAGCTGTTCGCCTTCTTCTTCGAATCAGTCGTACGGTGACACATCAAGTCCGAACAGTTCGTTTACGTATCAGACAACAGCCGGTTCGCGAATCGAGGAACGATTCAAACAGGATTTCGAAAATTTCCAGTTTTGCAGGCTCGATGGCGATACTGTCGTCTCCAACACCGTAGTAAATAATATCGACGATAATGAACTGTGGTCACAAGTGATGGATGAACTAGTGAATAATTTAAACGGAGAAAAAGACAAAGTGGGAGAAACATATTTGCAGGACCCTTCGAAAGTGGAAAACGCCACGAATACGATTACCTTCCAAACCAATAACTTGCAGCAAGTCCGACACTCTTCGAATCGCGATGATATCCCCAACGAAGGTGTAACGGTTGCGAAACCTGTGTCTTGGTCCGACGTATCGTATCCTCCGGTATCACGAGCTAACATTCCTCAGAAAGATACCCAGAAGATCGAAACGACGGACAATGCTATAAATGCGCCTTTGCTTTCAAGTTACACAAAATATGATAAAAGTTACGGTACTCTAGTTAAACAACGTCCGGCAGAAACAATCAGTACGAAGGACGATATCCATCATGAGCGTAATTTCTCCCCGTTGTTTAACTCGTTTGGTGACTCCTCGCCAACCGCGGGCGCGATCATCGCTACCAATTTCAGCTTTGATGATTTTACTACGAAAAGCTTACCAACGAGTCCTAAAGACGATTATCAAATCCCAAAGATGGTTGCTTCGTTCGAAGATCATTCTCAGCAACGCTGGTGAGTCTCGTTGAAGCTTGATAAACCGTTGCATGAGATACGGTGTACCAAGAACGATGCGATGCGAAATTCAATTGTATGTGAAATTGATACTGATGTTCTTTTGTTATGCAGTTTTAGCAATTCCGATCGAAATACGATACCCTGGTCATCGTTAAATTTGCCATCTGTAAAGGCAAGTGAAAAATTGAAAGAAAAATTGGATCCGCAAGAAGTGAAGAAGGCTATGATTAGTCTGCTTAAACGGTCGGCAAAAGAACTAGCCAAACAGGACAAAGATGGAGATACGTAAGTGATTTCAAATCGATCGATTATGTACTCGTGAGCTGCTTGATGTAATTGCTTTTCTTCCCACAGAAAGCTGATGTGCTTGGTTGGCAACCCGAACGAACTTGTTCAAAAGATGGCCTATTTGGTACCACTCGTAGAACGTATGAGTACAATCACAGGAGCTTTAACGATTATGAACAATCGCGGCGATGATGCGCTTTACTTGGCTGCTCTGAATTGTCCACAATTTCCGTTCGTTGCTGGTTATTTAGCTGCGACTATGTTGGAAAAAGGAATCAACTTCACTCAACGATTGTATCATACTCGAGTATATTACTCTCTCTTCCTTTCTTCCCATCATTCTTATTTCTCTCCGTCATTTTTTCAATATGCAAAATGTTTTTACATAATGCCTTCCTGATTTCTCCGTTTCTTAAAATTGTTGCATCCTTGTTACAGGGGGATACACTGATACATTCGATCGCTTCACAAGGGGATTCTCATGAAGAAACTCTAGCTGAATTGTTGGCTTTGAGAACCATCCAAGGGAACCGGCTATTTGACCTATCGAAACGTAACTATGATGGTTAGTTTGGATTATAGTGTTTCTCTCTCCTTGTGAAAGAAAACAATCAGTCTTACGTTTGTTCGTGTTTCCTCGTACGTAGGTAGAACAGCGCTCCACATTGCGATCGAATCGCATATACCATTTACAAAAGGAATCACGTCATTGGGAACGATAAAACTACTGTTAAAATACGGAGCAGATCCTAGAATCAAAGAAACAAAATATGGGAACAATGCATTACATATGGCGGTTTCTTTGGATTGCGATCCTGTTCTTGTAAAGGTATTGTTTTATTCATTGAGAGTCGGTTTGTTCTACTTTTACCATAGCTATTTCTCATCTTCCCTAATCGATTTGATTTATGCGCAAACGCGCTACCAATAGTTATTACTGGATACTTGGGCTTCTGATTTGGTGAACGCCGTCAATTACAATCACGACACAGCGTTGCACGCGGTAGCAGCTATGTCGACCAACGTTTCCTTCGACAGGCAGAAGGAAGTGTGTTGGCTATTGGTTCAGGCCGGAGGCCACACGAATTTACTGAATCATGAAGGAAAAACACCGTTAGATCTTGTTTCCACGGACAGGAAGGGAGCTATCAGAGAGATTTTTCACAAGAGGTCTTAAGGACGAACGTAGCATCGCAATATTTTAATATTGCAATGTTGCTACACCGCACTCTCTCGTATCGTTTTACATATACGTATATTATCGTTCACGCATCTTATCATTCGAACTGTTTCTCTGCTACAGACCGTCTTTTATACAGTCTCCCAAATATGGATAAGAAAACAAATCAATTTCGATAACAGCAATTAGGTTGTAGAAATATCGTTATACAGATCCATGATACAAATACACAGTTGAGATGTAAGTGCTGTTTTTCTTTCAAAATTTCATAACCATCGGCTATATATATATATATACAGTTTGTATATATACATATGTACATAGTATGGCAAGTTTATCATAAAAATAACGTCGCATAATGGAAAATATCGCAACCGACATTTTTTTGTACAACCGCATTGCAGAACTAAAGAAAAATGAGAAAAAGAACGAAAGTTATCGAATACGTTGAAACTTTATCGAACTTTTGACGGATTTGTATACACTATATCCTTTTCCGGTACAAAATTGAATAGTCGAGTACCATATGTTTCGAGCGAACTGACTCACGCACATTACCCTATCCCAAATTTATTGGATGGGACGTGTTGCCACCGAATTACCCGTATGTCATTCAATATGAAAGCGGCATGAAACAAGTGTCCATCTTAATCCTAACGATCAGCCTCTCGCAAGAGTTTATTCGATGTTCGACCTTTGTAGCGATACCGTGTTATTTTTTTCTACGTTTCTATCATGTAAATTTGCTTTAAGTGCATTATAATTTTCGTTCTTCTGCTAAACTCGTGAATTTTAAGCAATTCAATCCCAGTGAATGTTTTATAAAGAAGGAAAAGAGGAAGGAAGGAAGAATATACATATACATGTACATATATAACGGAATAGAGTCGATCGGAAATACGAGATAAAGTTCAGCCTACAAACGAAATTTACGGAGATAAATCTCTGGAAAATTGTAGGAAATGAAGACAATATCGACAGTGATGAGTAGTTGCGCGCTATTACTGATAACAGCTGCAAGTAATATTAGCGAACAATGCAAAATTCATGAAATGACGACAGTTGATTGCCACTGCATTGGAAATGAGGTATGAGTAATGTGAGTAATTCAAAAAGGATTTCGTTGCAAAATTTCTTTTCCTTTACAGGAATTTTTCCTGCCAGAAGGATACAACTATGAAAATGTGACGACTATACAAATCGCGTCCTGCAACATTGCGAATCTTCATTTTTCCAGTTTAACGGAAGCGAGTCAAATTACGGAAATTATCGTGCAAAATATTAGTGAACGTTTGATCTTTGAATTATTTTTAACATCAAAAAGATTGAAACGACTCAAGTTGTCGAGAATTGGCCGAATACCATTAATTAGTCGTGACACGTTCGTTAGGCTTAAAAGTATTGAAACACTTCGTATCGAAGATACGCGGATTAATAATTTCGCGGAACGATTCACCGACATAGCGATAACCAACTTTTCGATGATCAATGTTACGATCGAACGTATCGATCAGCTTGGTTTCTCGGCAAAGGGTGAAATTCTACACATTAAAAATAGTGAATTTCAAAATGTTACAGGTTCGTTGAATTTCGCTTACTTCTCAACCGTAGAGATTCTTCATTCCAAGTTTCAATTGAATAAACCGGGTTATATATTGATCGAAGGTAATATCGTTTATATCGAGGACTGTGTTTTTTCCAATTCGAGCGCAAACATAGTTGCGGCGGGAAGCATTAAGATAAATGATACTTGCGCAGATGGGAAAAGCTCTATGAGACTCTCATCGAATAATATTAAAAGTGTAAACAATCGATTGCCTACCGAAATCATTTATACCAAGAATAAAAACGAATCAGAGCATTTTTTCAGTCGAAATAATACAGTGTGTATTGCTGGAAATTGCAAATGTCCGAAAAGCAGTGGTCAGAGTCCACAGTTAGTAAGCCTGTTTCTGGCATATACTTTCCAATTTTTCTTACCAATCGTTATTCTGCTATCGATACTACCTTAATTTCGTTTTGGAACAAGAAACGCCTTATCTTTTTCTTTGTTTCTAAACTATTCAAATCATGGAATTCTGTTATTCGATGAAATTATTCTCTATCGTTCTGCATCTTATGATACATGTTTTCTTTTAAATAAAGTACAACTCCATCCCTGAATTATGTATGCAATTAATGCATGACCTGGTTGTTCTTTGTTAAATGATTTTCAAATTTTTGTGAATTTCCAATTTTAATGTTTTCATTCAATTCTAATACTTTTATTTAATGATTGTTGTTAACACGTACGTAGATTCTTCTTTCATTGTAAATTTTCTATAGTTTGATGGCCTGAAAACATACAATTTATAAATATAATAGTGGAGTATACTCCTGTTTATGATTGTTTTTTTATGTACATAATATGTGATTACTTTTACCAAAGAAAAAAATTATAGTATAAAAAAAGATATACGTTGGATGCCGAATACTTGATAATTGTATTGTATTAATACATTGCATCTAACATGATTAATATTATCAAACTTATCTGGTATCTTAGTATTTGCAGTCTGTAATATCGTAGAGTAAGCCAAATTCATTCAAATGTGACAATTTATTCCATAGCTCCATGATCCGTTCCTACAAAATAAAAACATATGTTATATATGCAAATTTGAAGAATTTTTGGGAATATTATACACAAGCTAAATTATACAAAACAAAGCATAATTTAAAATTATAATTCTATATCATGTAAAATTGTTCCAACTGTATTGTTTTCAATCTAGTATCAACTTGAAATGTTTTTCACATTTTATCTTCAATCACGGTCGTGAACCATAAAAATGAATAAACAGAAAGTGCAAATATATGTATCTTACTCTATTGTTGAAAGATTTCATTAGAGAAAATGCATTTTTTGTAGTATGTGTAGAACACAGTGTAACATCATGCCACATAACCTAAAATATGAACCTTGAAAGAAGGAAGTGATATGTTTGCTGTACCCCCCACAATATAAAACAAGTTTCGAAATACATAATGAATATTCAGTTTTATCAGAGAACTCGATAGTGGACATAAATTTATGAATAAGAATCCTCTTTCATTACATTTACGAAAAAATATGTCAAATCTAGTGGGACGGATTGTCTAGTAACAGTTACTATGTAAAATTTCTATATTTTTTCTGATTAATAAACGCAATAAATTTGTAAAAATGTAAAGAAAATAATACAATTTAATCTTATATCAAATTAATCAAGATACCTAATTCTCGGACGCAAATAGGTTGTACCACGATCTATACAGATTTGGAATACAATCTCATTGTAGGAGTAAGGCTCTAGATGTTTAGGCGATGTTAGTCAACTCGTCCATAGTTGGACGCTTCAATCGAGAAGTTAGGATTCGTTGTGTAAAGCAATCTGTGTAACGCAAATAAAAGAATAGCGCGGTCTCGGTTATTTCCGTCACCTTTTCTCTCTCCAATGCATTCACGTACTTGACTCCTGGTGGACCGAATATCAGGGGGATGTAAGAAAAAAAAATAGCATGACAATAATGATAATAGAGACCAAGTTTTGTCTGACATATACGATTACTATGATTATAATATTATTAGTTCGTATCTAACTAATGTCTAACAAATGTTATACAATACAAATATATGTTTCATTATTAGAAACCTCTGTAAACTAAAATTATACTATAATTTTGCTTTTTTAGTAGAAAATTATGGATTATGATTGTTTATTTATAGATATTTATAGATAATGTCAATATTTACACAATTTTTTAACGAAATAAAAAAAATTAAATAGATGTTTACTTTCCAATATTGGCGTCAAATATTTAAATATGTGTGTACATATTTTATTTGGAAGTTGTAATTTCAAGCATTTTTATTGGAGATAATACATATTTAACACTAGGTTTACGGGCGTTTCTTATATACCTATCTCTAAGAGCACCCGTCAAATTGACGGGTAAACGAAAACACGCCTTTTCTTTAAAAAATCGGTTTATTCAAACTAAGTCTGAATTAAACAGTATTAGGCTTCACGTTTAAATAAATTATTAATAAGTAAAGTCTCTTTTTAAAAAATGGTTTCTGGAACACGTTTATTTGTCTTATACTTGTACACCTTATAACAAGCCTGGCTATTACTTATAAATCTGTTCCATATTTCGGATATCAGCGCAAATTTATCTGTTTGTAATCTTTCGGAAGCTTTCAATGATCTTGCTTCATATGCGCCTAGGGCATATAGAATTCTTAGAAAACTACGTAACTCAGCAATTGTGATTGATCAGTCTTTCTTCAAAACTCGATGTGCCTCGGTTTCAGTGCAATCTTTTATGTGTCCCATTATGTGTCTGTCAATTGTCAATTCGAAAGCACTAGTTACACAACCCTAGATAATATTTCTCTTAGCATAGCCAGTAGGTCCTGCGATATCCTTGAATATCATAGGAACGGGCGTCCCACCCCTAGATCCGCCTGCTTTCAGTTTTATCCACTGTATCCCGTCAATTGCAATTTCAATTTCACCCATTACATTTTGGGACGTGTTTGGAATGCTCGTCCTCTCATTCTCGGAGTCAGAACTAGAAAAAATACGCATCCTTTTCTTGTTACGACACACTTTCAAGAAGTTTTCCTTTTCACTATCCGAAGATCCTTCTATCCCTCCACTTTCAATGTATTCAGAATTTTCACTGTCAGCTTAGAGTCAACAAACACCGAAACCCCCTAATCACTGGACTACTTGATACGACGGACCAGAGGCTGAAGAGACACTACCCGCTAGATCTAAACGCTAGATTCAATTAGTTATCTAAATTAAGTAATATTTACTTATTTATAATACTTACTTATAAATTATACTTATCTATAATAAGTATTAACTTATTATAAATAATTAGCCATGTCACTGCGCCACGCCAGAAAAATTACTGAAAATTCTCAACGCGAGAATTGTTTGTAATTTTAATAAATAATAATAAAAACAAAAAAGAAAAACGTCAGCTTCGCTTTGGCCTAATTCACTCCGATCTTCTTCGGAAGTATCCTCAGAACAATCTTCACTGATGTTAACAATTTTGTTCAATATCTTATTATATCTCCTGGATTTACTTATGATTGCTAGAAAAGGGGGATTGGTCAAAATAAAAAAATACTGTGCCCAAATTCAATTACCTTATTGTAAATACTTACAATAAGCGGGCATTGTCTACAATAACTGAGACTTTTGCATACTGTCTTTGAAAAACGTTCTTACACTGTCACTGCAGCAATCATACTGAAGATCGTTATTATAGTAAAAACTTTTCTTTCATTCTTATATTTATTATTGGAGGAATGGTTTTACGAACGAAGCAAACATATAAGGATTATTTATGAAAACAGCTAGCCCGTCAATTTAACGGGTTTTGTAGAGATAGGTATACTACATACAAATTTCAAAAATTAAAAAGTTTAGGAAAAAATAATTGTGTTTATAAATTCTTTGGATGAAATGATTAATATACGATACAAAATGATTAAAATTAATGCTATGGTTTTTGAGGTATTTCATTTCGAAGTTTGAAATTCACTACCCGCTAGACCTAAACGTTAGATTCATTTAGTTATCCAAATTAAGCATATGCACTTACTTATAATACTTATAAATTATACCTATCTATAATAAGTATTAACTTATTGTAAATAAACAGCCATGTCACTGCGCCACGCCAGAAAAATTACTGAAAATTCTCAACGCGAGAATTGATTGTAATTTCAACAAATAAATGAAAAAAAAAAAAGTTTGAAATTCTTCAAATTGGCGGATCCCGTAAACCTAGTTTTAATAATGATTCATAATTAATATTCATTTAAACAACGTTTTTCTCTATTAAATGAAATACTTATTTTGAATAAATGGAGAAAAGTTATGGGAAGTACATAGTTTAGTCACAGAGGAGATATAAAAATAGATAAATCACCTTATGGACATTTCGCAGCTCAGTGTGATTACCGTACCGACTTAGGCATTCGATTTTAATTTTAACGTCCTTTATTCATGAACAACGGTCACTTAAGAAAGTATTTATTGTAGAAGTGTTAGTGACAGCTAACACACGACTGGAGACGTTTGATAAGCAATTGCAGGCTCAATGTAACGATGGTTTGTATCCTGCGAATTTATAATATACAGGGTGGTTGGTAACTGGTGGTACAAGCGGGAAGGGGGTTAGGTTATTCTACGCGAAAAAGGAAGTCGAAAATATAGAATAAAAATTTTAAAAAAATTTTTTTTTTTAATTTTTCCATCGAGACAACGATCTATAGTGAGATCCGTTATAACGAGATGTGATAAAGTGCACGCGTACCGAGCGAAAATTCAAAGTCGATTTTCTCAAAAACAAAGCCTCAAACGAAAAATTTTTATTCTATATTTTCGACTTTTTTTCGGGTAGAATCACTCCCTTTCCGCTTGTACCGCCAGTTACCAACCACCCTGTATATACGCACATATTTATATGTACGTATGAAGTGATAACGAACAAAACAACGCGTCGCAGCTTTGCGGCGGTTTTTATGATATTATTAAATTAAATACTTTCAAAATGATAAAACATCATTAAAACTTTCTTCATATATATTTATAAAACTTTTTTTCATATATATGTCGGAGATGGAAGGACAGCGGGACTTTCCGTCGGGAATGTTGGGTAAAACCTCCCATCACCATAGTCAAGATTTTAATGTTTAAGCAATAAAAATAAGGAAAACAATGGGAATAGCCACGGTTACGGGAGGGCCGCGTACCTGACAGAGGTACGGAATGATTTTATGAGTCTCCTTAAAAACAAGGATTGACCCGAGAAGCGGGGACAGGAGTATATAAGGGTAGGTTCATCTGGATTGAGAGAGTTTTTAGTTAGTGAGTCGTTGAGCGAATTGCCGAGTAAGTCACGCTGATACTGGTCATCTCGTGGACCGTGGATTCGTTATCGAACCTGGATTCGTTGTCACCATCATCTCGGACATCCTATTGCCGTTACTCATAGCCTCTTGTAGTAAAGTAAGTAAAGGTTCATAGAACGCCCCAAAGTGCCAACCTGACTCCGACATATATATGTCGGAGTTACACTGGGAGTAAGGTTGTGGGCGTCAGATGTATCTTCACGGGAATTAGCCATTAATGCGGTACAACACAGGTGTAGTTTATTACAATAATGGGATTGTTACAGTCTTGACAATTAATCATGGCGATTAGGCACTCGCGACGTTAGTGACAATGGCTTCAGGTTCGTCAACGAATTCACGGTCAACGGGATGACGAATGCGATCTGATTCACGTATGACTCCACGTACAAGTAACTTATCTGCAAGAACTCCAAGCCAAAGAAAGAAGAAGAGCGAAAGAAAAAAATCCAAGTGGGACTGTCCTTATATATTCCTCTCCCCACCTCTCGGGTCCATCTTTGTTTTTAAGGGGAGCCATATAATCATTCTATCCCTTTGTCAGGTACACGTCCCTCCCGTGACCGTGGTTACGTCTAGTGACCCGCTATGTCACCTTGAACCCGAACCCATCGTCATAAAGCCAGGTTGGAACATTAAAACTATTTCTTATTTTTTATTGCTTAAATGTAGCTATAGTAAAAGCCTGGACTAGGGTATTGGGGGTTTTCCTAACATTCCAGACGGAAAGTCCCGCTGTCCTTCCATCTCCGACATATATATGTCGGACATGAAAGAACACCGGAGTCTTTGGAATTTTGGATAATCCCGCAACATTGTAATCTAGAGTCTACTATAGCTGTAATTAAACAATTGTAGTTATTCAATCCGATTGTAATTGTTCGCGAGTTGTGATGATGAGCTTGGGCTCGAGGCGACAGCCAGTCGCCGAACGTAGCCGCGGTCACGGGATGAACGCTTTGTCTAACAAAGGTATGGAGTAATTCTATAGCTCTTCTTAAAAGAAATATTTGTGGCGGCACGCGACAGTAAACATTCCAACAGTTTCTGTCCCGTGGCTCGCCACACGCAGACCCTATTCTTCGAGCAAGATGATTGCCAGATGTCGATGTGTCTCCGGAGTACATGTTCAGCTAGCCTGAGGGCCCGTCATAAATCTCAGAATTTAGTTGACTAAAGTCCTTCAAACAAACAGTCTTTGTCCCAGCTACGGGAAGATAGGAGAGACCTATTTTTCAACGAACGGCGTCTCCCACTAGCAACTTTCCCTCGAGGGCGGCTAGCATCTTTTTCTAACCACCGATATGGAGATTGACCAATTAGCAGCAACGTCAAATTCCCTCACCTTCTGAACGAAGGCTATCCTCGACGAATCCGATGATCTCGTGTCCTCAGACACACCCCATCCTAGCTTTCCTCTGCAGCATCATCGCGACGAAGAGTCATTCTCTCGTGAGGTCGTATTAGCGAGTTACTTAGAGTCTGTACGCTCGGTGGATATTCCACGTTTTCGCAAAGAGTCCGACTTAGATTTTTGTGAGCACGTACATCTATCATCCCGTTGACCGCGGATTCGTTATCGAACCTAAGACCAACATCACTAGTATCGCGAGTGTCCAACCGCCGCGGTTGATTGTCGTGTCGGTAGCATCCATACTCGTATTAACAGACCGTACCTTCGTTATAACACGACGATGGCCGATTCCAATGAAGATTCATCAAACGCCCACAACCTTATTCCTGACGCTTTTTCGACATATATGTACTTACATGGGTAGGTATATACATATGTATTTATGTATTTGGTAATGTTAACAGGATTGAGAAGCTATGAAAAAAGGATTTAACAATTCCGGAATACATTCGATGTTTCTATCATTATAATCCATGCGTTAATGTATGAATAAGAACTTTGATTTATGAAACATCAACAGCATTCTCATATTATCCCACAAACTCCATGAGAAAATTCAAACCTTTAATGTATTTAAAATAAATATATAGATATGTACATAAACATAAATGTATATAGCATGTGTTAATTTTAACCTTTGGTAGGTACGATTAACGATGAGATTCAGCTGTTATGATCTATGTGACAAAATATAAAAGCTGAAAGTAAAATAAAGGGTAAAATAAAATTCAATGTAGTAAGCCCTGAAAAGATCAAAAATTAAAAAAAAAAACTCAAATATGTAAGTACAAATGTATTATAAATATGTATAGCCTAGCTCACATTATTAGAAGTTATGTTTAGGTTGGTAGCAGGCATAAAAAATAGATTGTGGATTTTTATGTGGTTATGATAAATACAAATATATGTTGGAGAAGCGTCAGGAATAGGGTTGTGGGTGTGGCGGATCGGTATCAACAGGACGCCGACTGGTCGAGGCATCAACGGGACGCAACATCTGCCGGGCGATCCACGGGTACCAACCGTCAACACCAGAGGGTTACTACGACGACAACGAGTCTGTCTATCTCGCTAGCGGTCGAATATACGGGCACACGATACAAATACCGTACCTAGCGAGACTCCCTCTACGTCTAAGGCAGGGACTACCGGGCATAGCCTTACTGATGAGTCCACCGGTAGTCCCGGGACGAAACGCTCCTCATTCCCTTTTCACCTAGCTTCAACTACACCTCCTACATGGGCGTTTGATAAATCTTCATTGGACTTAGCCATCGTCATGGTACAACCAAGGTACGGGTTATTAACACGAGTATGGATACTACAGACTTGACAATCAATCGCGGCGATTAGGCACTCGCGACACTAGTGATAATGGTCTTAGGTTCGATAACGAATCCCCGGTCAACGGCATGATAGATATCCTTGCTCACAAAATCCAACTCCAACGTGTAATACTCACAGATCGTACGGCGCTACTCTCTTCGTCGATGAGATCGCAAGAGATTGCCTGTCCGTTTGAAGAACCTTAATTACCAAAAAAACCCAGATTTTATAGCGGGTCCTCGGGCTAACTGAACTTGTGCTGTGTAAGTGCCTCAACATCTGGTATTCATTGTGTCCGAAGGAACCGTTGGAATGTTTTACTGTCAAATACCTCTATGGGTATTTCTTTTAACGAGAGTCATACTATCACTCCACACCTTTGTTAGACGAAGCGCCCGTCCCGTTGACCGCGGCTACGTTCGGTAACTGATGGTCGCCTTGAGCCCAAGTTTATTATCATTAATCGCAAACAAGTACGATTGGGTAGAATGACGGCAAATTGTTTAATTACAGCTGTAAACTTTAATTGCAATTTTACGGATTTTCCCGAAGTTCCAGAGGGAAGGCTCCAGTGTCCTTTCATCTCCGACATATGCATAAACGTGCAAAGTGTTACGTCCGGCGACACCTTACCTGACCAGGCCACACACCGCGGGCAGGATGGCAACCAGATGTCCGCACGTCCTTACTGCGTCCCTCAATATTTTTAAGCACTTACCATAAATCTCAGGAATTTCCTAGCTAAGGTCCTTCAGACCGAACAAACATTTCTTCACTAAATCGCTTTCTAAAGGTTTATTGTTACTACAGGAAAGTCAGTTTTCTCACATATGATGCTTCCCACTAGCAACTCTCTCTCGGGGGCGGTTAGCACCCTTCCTCGCCAACCAACCTAAAGAAATAACCAATTGACAGCGAAGTCCTTCCCTCACTCTCCCAATGAAACCTTGTCCTTGACAAATCAGCTCTTTCTTGTAGATTAGATCCACCCACAACAAGCTTCCTCCGCAGCATCATCTTCACAGAAAGTTATTCTTCACGCAGTTTTTGAACCATCATCGTCTGAGCGTACGTCGCACACTACACATTGTAACTTTGGCTATCAATCGAAACACAAGTATATCTCTCCAGTCCAGAAGTTGTTGGAATAAACATTAATTTATACCTGTTAACTCGGTGTAACCTCAATTGAACCACCCCTATTATCCTAACCGAAATAGGAGATCGATCATTTCGTGGCGTCGATCATCTAATCGTAACGGGAATTTACGACTCCCGTTGACGTGCTTTCTCGCGATCGCGTCTCTCCGCGAGTTGTCAAAACACAAAGTATGCAAAATATTTAAAGATGTACCAAATATAGAAACGAAGAATTTTATAAAAGTATGATTTTGTAAAAATATCACTGATTTAAAATTCTTCATATAATACACCACATTACTTCTTCGCCTTCTTCTATTATATTTTGTCATAATACATAAAAGAAACACATACATGTATAGATAGAAAAATAATTACAAATTTCGTAAATTTTATAATCTAGAACTGCTATAATGCCTATAAGTAGATCATCTCAGCTGTTGAGACTTAACCACACTGTGGTTCTTATTTTTTATTTAAGTCCTTACGAATTTTGACTATCATAATTAAATAAACCATATCTTTCCGATGTACAGCATATTCATTGATAAATCAATTTGGATATGTTTTTTTACAGCTTCAGACATAATCCGAAATAGTTTATCCAAAATAGATGTCTGACTGTGTAATGTCGAATAAAAATAATCGAATACGACATTTATAATTTTGAAAATGTAAGAAATATTATTGGATGCCGAATAAACGAGCGAAAGTAATCGCGTCACTAACAATATATACGAGAAGTGCTATAAGTAATTGTTCATCACGCTGAAATTCCTTACTTTTATCAACAAAATAATTAAAGCACTCATCACGTTTAGATCTTTCTGTGCTTTTTTTACCGATGTATCCGGCGAGATATTCTATAGCGCATATTACTAAAAAGCGCACTAATGTTGACAATGCTGCTAATTTATTGTCAATTTCTAATTGTATATTTTCACTTTCGGCGTTAATATTCTTCTTTTTATTTCCTTTAATTGGAACATCGTCTGACATAGAGGTAGTGAATTGGGACAATATTATATTTCTAACAAAGTTGGATCACAGTCAGGTTGACTGTATCAGAATTACTGTTATAAGAATTACTATTCATATTATATGTCGGGTTATCATTAGGATTTAAGGCGCGTAATGATTCTTCGTTTGAATTAGCCATTGTTTTACGAAACAGAGAATATATTTAAGCGAATAAACAAGATTTTACAAAATATTATGAATAATGAGTTTAATAAATGATAAGATTAACAAACGATAAGTTTAACTAATGACTAGATTAAAGAATAATAAGTTTAACGAATAATAAGAGTAACGAATAATATGTTTTACGAATAATAAATTTAACGAATAATGAGATTAACGATTAATAGGTTTTACGAATAATGAATTTAATTAACGCTATTAACAATGTTCCGGGGTTCAAACGAATCCACGGTCAACGGGATAACTCTTTACTATGCGTGGAATAATTTTAAACACAAAAATACGATTGCTGAGACACTCGGTAAATTGCTCGATGTATCACTTTCCAAGGTGATCACACGAATGAATATCTGATGAAAATCTTTTTCGCTATACAACTGCATTTGTTTGTTATATGCTCGCTGGAGGCATCGAGAAGGTTCCAATCGTTGTTGCTAGGCAATTTCTGTCAAAAGTTTGTTGTATACTCTTTGGAAACATCGAGAAAGATCCAAACGCCGTTGCTAGGCAGTTTCTGTCTGGAGATTGATTCCTAATACAACGTGTGTCCCATTATATCGACATCTCTAAAGTGCAATTCTATGTGATTTCTAAGGAGAACAATACAACCGATCCACACCTTCGTCAGGCAAAACGTTTATCCCGTGACCGTGGCTACGTTCGGCGAGCAGTTGTCACCTCGAACCCACTTTCGCTTTCACAAATATCAAACAATTACAAATGACAATTGCTTAATTACAGTTATGATAAAATCTAGGCTAAAGCATTAGAAGGCTTCCTCAAAATTGCAAAGGGAAGGCTCCGGTTTTCCTTTCATCTCCGACATATATATATGTACATATGAGGTGGATAGGTCGTGATAGGTGTTGAAGAAACACTCGAGTATAATTAACAGTATCTTTATTAACAATAGTCGCTATATACACTTTACGTAGAGCTCGCAATTACACTTAGCGATTCGCACTTCGGGTTATAACTCGACTTCTAGACGATGTGTTACGATAGTGTCACGCTCAAGGTCACACGCTCAGAAGCAGTAATAGGATAAACTAAATATCCTGCATGCTACAGCTATCGAAACAATAACCAGATAGTAACGGAATAGCCGCCTCTGATATACACGATATACTACGATAATCCCTCCAGAGGGACTAAAACCTCAGTATAAAAACTCTCCCAAATTAGCGCTCGATGCCTTTTTGTTGTAACACTTTGAACCGTCACTCTGTTGCATTCGCATAATAAATTCTATTATAAAGTTCAATTTCTTCACCTTATTTGTGAAACGTTCGAACTGCGACGCGAGGAGATTGTCACGTAATTTTTAGGGTTGGTTGATGAAAATAAAATATGGTTGAGTCGTAACACAACTATTAACTTTGTTTTAATTAAACTTTATTATGAATTCAGCAATCACAATGTAACATGCACTGAATTAACATAAATCACAATTCACTCCAACCACGTTATGTAAGATTTAGTTACAACAATACATTAAGTACGCGATTTATAAGGGTAGAGGCCGATATAGATACGTTGACTATTCTAAGGATACAGAATAAGTGAGTTTTTCTGGCGATACTATGTCTGAGGAAGGCTAGGGGTGGGTGTGTCTAAGGACACGGGACTATCGGATTTGTTGATGACAATTTTGGTTAAGGAAGTGAGGGCAGTAGACACCGTCTTCGATTGGATAATAAGACGGTTGGTGGACCAGGAACGGTTTTAGCCGCCCTCGCGAGAAATTTGCTAACGGAACATACCAGATGTGGAGAAAACCAACTTTCTAAGCTAACACGTGGTAGACAATAAACGTAAAGGGAAATCTAAGACAGGAAATACTCGCTTGGTCCGAAGGACTTGAACTATGAAAATGTCAAGACCCCTGGTGGGTACTTAAGACTATTGAGGGTGCGCACCAAGGATATGCAGACATCTGGGTGCCATCCTGTCCGTGGTGTGTGGCCTGGTCTCTGATGTGAATTGACGTTACAAGATCACCGGTGATCTATCATTTTCGTGATTTCTTGTGTCTCCTACGTGACAATAGCGATTGAGCAGAGTGCGCGATACAAGTTAGGATGATGATTGACCGGTGCCATTTCGGCTGCCATTGCGTTCAGGTCCTCCTTGATAGCGGTTCGTATGCCCACAAAAACAATTGGCAAAATTTCTACCCAGTTGTTCATATAGTGACATTTGATTGCTGCTTTTAGTTGTCGATGCAAACGCTCTACCATCCCGTTAGACGCGAGGTGATAGACTGTCGTGCGTAAATGCTTGATGCCGAGCAACCGGCATAATTTCTCGAATAATTTTGATTAGAATTGATGTCTTTGATCAGATGTTATTTTAAATGGCATGCCGAAACGAAATATCCATGTAGAAAGGAGGCCAACGCGAGAAACGGTCGATACACGTTAAACAATATCGGTAGCCTTGTGAATATTGCATCACGATAATGTCTATGTGTCTGTGTTCGAACCGGTCTGCTAACGCTCCGAATGTTCTGACGGGTGTGGGTACGTGCCTGGTGACCTTACATCGCTGACACGGGATACATTGCCGCGTCCAGTTTCGACAATCCTTGTTTATCGACAGCCATATGAAACGCGTCATCACCAGGTTTTGCGTAGCGCGTATCCCTGGATGGGAAAGTCCGTGTAGCGAATTAAATATGCTGCGTCGCAAAGATTTCGGAACATACGGTCGCACGGTTTCGCTGGATATATCGCAATATATCTCCATGTCTTGGTTGCGAAATCGTATCTTTTTCAGCTGTAACGCGTATGTGCCGGAGTTGACGATTTCGCGTAATTCCGTTCCGTATCGTTCTCTTGCGCGGCTGCTGAAGTTCAGTGATCGATCGATTTCCCTATCGCTCCGATCCGGGATAAAGTGTCGGCTACATTGTCATTTAGCCAATTTATATACCGGGTATCGGTCGTAAATTGACCAATATAGTCTAGGTGTCGGAATTGTCGCGGTGAACACTTGTCGAGATTTTGATCGAACGCGTATGTAAGGGGTCTATGATCCGTATAAATCGTAAAATCTCCCCCTTCCACGGCGTGTCTAAAGCGTTTAATCGCGGTGTACATCGCGAGTAGCTCGCGATCATAAGCGCTATACTTTCGCTGCGCGGGGGTCAAGGATTCCGTAAGGAACGGCTGCCAAGTATCGTTGACGCGTTGTTGCAAGACCGCTCCTATCGCGTAATGGGATGCGTCTACCACGAGGCTGACGGGTGCGCCGGGAGTCGGATGCGCTAGCATCGTGGCGTCAGCGAGGGCGCGTTTCGACTCGCGGAAGCTATTTTCGGTTTATTCCGACCACTTAATGGGCGCGTTGCCCTTTTTTGCATCTTTTAACCAAGTTGAGTGGTTGAAAAACTTTTGTGGCCCCCGGTATGAAACGTCGGTAGAAGTTAGTCATACCGAGGTACCTTCGCAGGTGCTTTCCGGTCGCGGATTGCGGTACTTCGACGATGGTGTAACGTCAATTCATATCAGAGACCAGGCCATACACCACGGACAGGATGGCACCCAGATACCTGCATATCCCTGGCGCGCACCCTCAATAGTCTTAAGTGCCTACCAGGGGCCTTGGCATTTTTATAGTTAAGGTCGTTCGGAC
This sequence comes from Bombus bifarius, assembly GCF_011952205.1. Classification (NCBI taxonomy): domain Eukaryota; kingdom Metazoa; phylum Arthropoda; class Insecta; order Hymenoptera; family Apidae; genus Bombus; species Bombus bifarius. Next base: position 483,658 of record NW_022884576.1, on the reverse strand, counting down.
CAAGCGAGTATTTCCTGTCGTAAATTCCGTCCCTTGTCCTTAGATACCCCCACCCCTAGCTTTCCTCAGACACAGTATCGTCAGTAAGACTTCACTTATTCTGTATCCTTAGAATAGTCAACATATCTATGTCGTTCTCTACTCTTATAAGTCGCGTACTTAATGTATCGTTGTAACTAAGTCTGACATAACGTGGTTGGAGTGAATTGTGATTTATGTTAATTCAGTGCGTGTTACATTGTGATTGCTGAATTCATAATAAAGGTTGATTAAAACCAAGTTAATAGTTGTGTTACGACTCAACTATATTTTATTTTCACCAACCAACCCAAAAATTACGTGACAATGGCGTCTACGCGTTCGGCTAGCGGTTTTATCCAGTCGGCGGTAACGGTGTATCCTAAAAATGTGATTTCGCTCGCGCCGAATTCACATTTCGCGGGGTTTATTACTACGCCGTACTCGTCTAAGCGTTTAAATAAGATTCGCAAGTGTTCGCGATGTTGTTCTTCGTCTTCCGAAGCTATGAGAAACAAACCAAACAGGGTCGTGACCGCAGATTTTTCGACGTCCTCGGGTGCTATCGGAATTTGATGATACGCGCGGACGAGATCGATTTTCGAGAAGATTCGCTTACCATGTAGTTGCTGCTTCTTAACGCGAGAATTGATTGTAATTTCAACAAATAAATAAAAAAAAAAAAAAATGTAGTTGCTGCGCGAAATTTTCAATATGGGGCGGCGAATATCTGCCGGATATGGTACCGGGTTGTAGGCCTCCGTCTTGTTTGGGAACAACGTGCAAGGATGATGCCCATCTCTTCGATGATCTAATCACTCCTTGCTCAATCATCATCTCGAATTCCGCCTTCACCTGTTTAAGCCGATGGGGGGCGAGGGTCGAAGGTTACTGTAGACGGGGAGTCCTGGCGTCGTCTTGATGTGGTGTTCCACACCGTGCAGAGCTGTACCTCTTCCGAAAACGGGCGGCCTTAAAACCTTTAATATGTTTCTTTGGGTGGAAACTAAAACATTTTTTATTGACATTTACTCAAATAGGAGAACACAATTCCTATGAAAATCATTTAAACTCGCTATCTTAATTCGCAATGCGCCAAATTTTATCATATGCCTGACCAAATCAGCGAACGATTGTGCTACGACTTGGAAGATTAAACCTGGGAGTACCACGCATTTTACAATACATAGAGGACGAAGTGCGATATAGCATTAAACATAATCGTTATTTATCTGTTAAACAACTATTTCGTCCGTCACAAGGAAATAATTATGTCAATATAAACGTCAAAACGAAATTGTGAACTCTATGCACGATTGCATTTTACAGACATACATCACTAATGTTACCTAAAAAGAGTTCTTCACTTACTCTTTTCAGTGCTCCGCATTCACCCGTAATTGCGAATAAAAAACATTAGACTTCTCTTACTATAATTCATTTTCTAGTTTTTAATATTCTCGTATTCTTTAATTTTTGGAATGATTTTGAAATGATTTTCGAATACATCGTTATCATTACTTGAATACAAACAAGGAGTAGCATCCTTTCTTAATTTCAGGGAAGCATAAACATTATTTTTCAGGAAATGTTTATTCCTAAAAAATATATTTATTTTTTAACTCAATGTTTCACATTTCAACCCAGTCATCTAGCTCGCAATTTACTATCTGTATCACAAATCTATTAATACGAATCAAGTAAAAACAATAAGCATACATATTGCGATTAGAAAAATCCCGATTATAATACGATGTCACGTCCCGCGCTGCGCATGCGCCGTAACGTAGACTAAAACTATCAATAGCGCGAGTGAGCGTTCCAATTTGAAATTTAAATAAATTTTAACAATTTGTATAGAAACCAAATTCGAGCCTCACAACCCCCACGGAATAACCCGTCACATAACGACCTCTCCACGGTAGACCTAAATATAAATAAGCGTAGCGACAAAGAAGAGAGAGAGATAATTCCTTAGTTCAGAGTAGTTAATTCCTCAGTTCCGTGTGATTAGTTCCCAGTTCTTGTTAATCTTGTTAATCGACGTGTTTGCATTTGTCAATTTGTAAATTATTGAAAATCTGTCAAATTAAAATCTTGTAATTAATAAGAGTGAAAACGTATTGCGAACAATTGTAACTTCGAGTATTTGAAATTTCAACGACAATCCTGTCAATATCCAATTAGAATACGAATAAACATTTTTTTCTGAAGAATATTTGTCTAATAATATAATAGGATTAAGCGAACATTTATTTTCACCAACTTTAATCCTCTCCTGTGGCAGTACTCCTGCGCGTAGCAGGTTAGCCGAAACGTGGAGTTTAATTGCCAATAGCATTAAATAACAGACAACACTACAATTTAATCTGAATTCAAAAATTAACGGCAACACAACTAAAACGAGCCAAACAAAACGTAACAATGAACATTTCTTATAACGTTTCCATTTATCTCTTTGATGATCCAGTGTATCTAAAACTAGGTTATATTAACTAACAATTACTGTGAAATAAAACGAAAACAGAAAAAGGAATTAATTAATTAATTATAAGAGAAATAATTAACTAATTATGAGGAAACTAATTGAAAACTATCATAAAATTATTTTTAAGGAGAGAAGATTATTTTAGCAGACTTGATCTGCTTATTTCTATATTTCTGTCTCGCTGTTATCCTGTCATATTATCTTAGATTGCCAATTATTTCATAGATTTTGATCACTTTAAAATTGCTGTCATTCATGTGACCCGATTGGGAATTTATAATTCTTGATCATAATTTGTTTTCATATATCTGTAATGGGGCTCTAGAGTCGCGGGAATTCGGGCTAAAAAATACATTGTATGATTGGGCTATTCTTATATCTCGTTTGTGCTAAAGTTCCCTTACCATTTTCGCGTCACTCATAACGTTATCAACAAAATGCATAAACATATTGCAACGCTTACTGTGGGAAGAATTATAAATTCTATAGCTGGTCACATACGACACTCATTTCAAAATGATAAAAATATGTGAAATGATTGACGATCTAAGAATATTTGGCGGGACGACAGCAAGATATATAGGCAAACAGGTAAGGAGGTTAGGTCTCGCAAAATTTATATTATTATAAAACTAATTTACTGGCTTCGCAATTAGTTTTCTTATAATTAGTTCATTAATTTGTTTATAACAAATCAGATTATTCTTTCCTATTTGTTCGTTTTATTTTATAGTAGTTGTTAGTTAATTGAATCTAGTGTTAGATATAATGGAACTGAAATCAAAAAGATAAAGGGGAACATTATAAGAAATATTCTTATTATAACAATTACTGAATCTTTTTTCTTAACAAATGGGTCTCACGTAAATTATTAAGCGCTTTGATTTTTCTTTAGACTGCGAGGTACAATGTAAATTATAAACATGTGATCAATAAACTTCATTTATTAAAATGCATACATGTATGGCGTATCTGTCAAAGGAACTCTTAAAGATGTTCTGTAAGAAAATGCGAAGTTCGAACACTTGGGACGGCCGTGTTTGCGAGTATTCTTTGTACAATCGTCGACGTGGGCGAACGTCGAAGTAAAACCACGCCAGTGCGGCATTTCCGAATCAACAGTACGTGGTACTCAATTCAATACATAATCAATTTTTGTCCATTTCTTTATACGAATATGTCTGTAATTCAAATGTACACCTTCATACTACTAAAGCATTCAAGAAATAGTATTCGTGCGAAATATATCGTCGCTACATCGAGCCTGAAATTGCCTATCAAGATCAAATGTCTCTACTTTCTATAAGCACACGCATTCATATATGATGCTGTTTGGCTTTTACTGATACTTCTTTAATAAGTATTTTATCAATGACTGTTGTTTATGAGTAGAGCACGCTGAAGTTACTATGGAATTTCTCAGTCGGTATGGCAGTTACGTTGGGCCATGAAGGGTGATTTGTCTATTCGTATATCTCGTTTGTAGCCTTACCTCCTCGACTGGAGTTTCTAGACCTGTGTATATACCGTGTGTTGTACGATAGCAGAGATAAAATGAGAATGGTTTGGTAAGTTGTTTACTATGTTCAATCGATAACGCCGTACGTAACATTATTCCTAGATATCATCCACAGCAAATAGAGATTCCTACTATAAATTTATCAGCAGTTGATTACTGTTTCAGCGCAGAAATTGGAATACCCTTTAAGTACAGACACTTCGAGTTATTTTCAGGAAATCAAAGTAGTATCGATGCATTAATTTTTAACAATCACGTACTCGAGTTAGTAACTTTACATTGTAATTATGAAACTGTTGCTGAATAATTTTCTTTATTACATATTATATTACTTCTAATGGGTGATCTCGTGTAGATTTGGAAAGTTCAGAACGAATCACGAATATCATCACGAATATCAATAAGACGTAGATTGAAACAGATTAAGCTAGACTATACATAAAACGAGACTTCGTTTGTGAAAGATCATCGTCGATATAAGAAATTCTCATTTTTTTAGTTTGAAACAATTATTAGCTTGAATAATTTTTTAGTTTATATACAAAGTGAAACGAATGTATTGACAGAGGCCGGATCTTCATATAAAATTCTTTGTAAATTTTCTAAAGAATGTGATTCTTCATTTATTCTTTTATAAAATGTAACCCTTGACTTCGAAGTTTAACCATACCATGAATCATAAACTTTAAAAATAATTATAATAAAAAAAAATGAAATATGCATATAAAAATCCGTTTTCAGTGGAACAAAAGTATTGGTGCATATACGATTTTGCAATATAGATTTATTACAACATTTGGTTTAATATCTAGTAAACAATCCTTTTTTTATAATAGTTCTCAGGCGATTAGAAATTGAATGTATTAATATTTTTGTGACTTTTTGATCTACTTGGTGTCATTCCTCCAGCAGTACTTTATTTAGGTCTTGCTTAGACGTAATATAAGATAAAGATACTCAATAAGATTTAGGTTTAAAGATTGTGCTGGAGTCGTTAACGTATGCGATGTATTAAAATGTAATGTCTAACAATGTAGGCTGTATGTTTGGTATCATTAACCTGCCGAAAATAATAATCTTGCCCTAAATTCAATTTTAGAATATTGAAATATTTAAATAATCATATTTGTGCTTGGCGTTTTCAACAAAAACAAGTTCTCCTACACTAGAGATGTTCATGCACGCTGATACCATTACTCCACCACTCTCGTGTTTGAAGGTTTGGACAAATTTTTTCATCTGATTCAGTATTCGGTTTTCATCAAATTAAAAACCGTCCATTCCATTGAAAAATATTAAATTTGCTTTCGCCTAAAAACAATACTTTGTCGCAGAAAGTTGTATTTTCGTGTACATAATTAATAGCGAACATCAATAATTTTTTTTATGAATTTTACTAATGTATGTTTTTCTTCTTGCAACTCTTTATTCGTATCCAGCAGTTCTGGGTGTTGTTCGAACTGTATTTTCGTGTTAAATTCGTGTTTTACTATTCCAGCTATTTCCAATGATATAGTTTTACGTTCTTTTTTTATTATATCGACTATATTTCTTTCTCGGCTTGTAAGCTCCCAAGGACGGTGTCTTCGTGTGGTATTTCTTAGATCTCATTCTCAAGAAATCATTTAATCACACTTCTCATGGCAAAACGACTTCTGTTAATAACTTTGCTTATTTCCGAGTAAGATTTTCCTTGCGCATATAAATTTAATACAACCTTTCTTTCAACCCTTGTTGTCTCTTTTGTTTTATTTTCCATTATTCACGTAATTTATCTTTCTGGAAAATATTCTTACTAACTCTAAAGAATGATCATCAGCTTGAATGGAGGAGCTTCCCGTGATATAACCGATATGCTAACATTGGAAATATTTAGGTATACTACACGTAATAACAAATTTCTTAAGTATGCTAATACTTTTGTTCCTCTGAAAACAGACTTTTGCGTGCATTTTGCCTTTTTTGTTTATTAAAATCATTTTTAAAATGTATGTTTCATGGTATACTTAAACTTTGGAATCGACAGTTATGTTTTACAAAAAGATTAAATAGAGAATCACATTCTTTACAGATTTACAAAGAATTTTATACGAAGACCCGGCCTATGCCGATACTTTTGTTTGGCACCGTATTTGAAATAAACAAATATCAAAGTAGGCTGTATAATTTCGAATTTTGAAAGTGTACTAGTAATTTAAAAATATTACGGCGTATCATATAGACTGCAAAATTGAAATAAAGTTACATACATATAAAAATATAATAGGATTCTGGATCTTCCATTTTCGAAACAAATATATTCTATATCAGAATTTAATTTCATTTGTCTATAATATCAATACTCCCAATCGAACAAGAAATACAATCCCGTTTTTAGATACAAACACGCAATAAAATCTTCTTGTCGGCCAATGCTACGAAGGGGTGGCAAAAACATTTACGACCACGAAAACGTATCGATATTCAGAGATACTTCAGGGTAATTTGTTTCGAAGTTTCGTGGCAGTTTAGAAAACTGTATTTTCGGACATTTGTAATGTTCTGCGATCGCGATAAGGAACTTTGAAGAATTAATAATTCGCGAATTAATTGAAACTCACATTCCTTCATAGTTTCGCGAACAATGAGAGAACTCAGGGCACTATAAAAATATTTAAACACGGTATTTGATGGCATGCTTGGAATTTCATAGTCCGTCCAGCCGTCGGATTTTGCGGGGCCGAACTTTACGATACGCGAACTTTTTCTTGCGACTTGAAGCTCATTCGTTTCGTAATCTTCTCGACTTTGCGTTCTCGTTAAAAGGGAGGATGAGCAGGCACGTACGATGAAAGGTCGTGTTCTCAGAGGAAAAAGGAACAAAAAAGAGACAGAAGGGAAAAGCAAACGTTTAGGGAAAGTAAGCGAAATGCGAAGACGTGAAAATCACTCGTCAAGTGTAAGGATAAAGCTTCTGCCTTATCGACTTGATATCTGGTAAGATGTGCTTGCTGATCGAACCTTTCAAACAACAGTATAATATTATTTCTGGAATCGTCGGTATATCATTCTCGTGCGACTATCATCAACCATCGCGATAGATATTCGGCATCGTAAAGTTTGGACGTTAAATTGGCCCTCATAAAATGTTCCACTTCCAAGAATATTCGGAATCGATCAAACTTGCCCGCGTTAGATGTGTCTTTTCTATTCTTGGAATATTCTTTTACGTTTACTACCGAGACTGGGATTTCTATAGCAAACATTTCACGTACGGTGTAAGTGGATAGTGAACGACACTTGTACTTTTTTCCTATGAATACAACTCTTCTATGCGGTATAGAAGGTTTTTCATAGGTAGACTGCTGATATTTATGCAAACTAATATTTTGATGAATACAACTATTAACCAATTGACTGCGGAATTTAGTTTTAGAATCTCTCTTATGGAGTTAGGTCATGGAGTGCGTAAATAAATACAAGCGCGTCGAAATAAAGTACACTCGTCAAAGATAACACAGTTAACTGGTTAAAATGGAATCTACATAAATATTTGTTTCACCCATTACATGTTATAGCGAGTACTATACTTTGAATATGATTATAAAACCATTCAAAAATTTCCAGTTTGTATACATATGTTCATAGTTCGTAGGCATTTTGGACATTTTTCTAATTGTGAATTTCCCATGGATTTATAACTAAAAAGATATTACATAAAGTATAAAGAATCACATCAAGAATACTACGTAAAGTATTTTCACTATTGCAAATAACTTGCATTTTGATTGAACTCTGTAGGCTTGAAACACAACCAGAAGTGGTAAATTGAAGTTTTTAAAATATGTATACGATATGTATTTTCGTAATTATTTGAAAATTTTCAAGAGCACAAAGAGAGATCTGTTTTGAAGTTTCAGTTACGAAGCTAGATACAGTGGCTCACGAAAGTATTCGAACGCTTACACTTACAAATTTCAATTAATAATATGAGGTGTACTAAACTAATTTGTTAAAATAATTTGGTATTTATAGTGGCGGGAAAGTGTCAAGATTACATCAGTAAAATTTGAAAACGATTCAATAATATAGATAGGAGTTGTGATACATTTATTAGAAACATTTATGTTAAGTGTCTCACAAAAGTATTCGAACGATGTAATAAAATGATAGTTTATTTATTTATTATTGCTTAGTCCGTGCCTTTCGGTTTTGGATGAACTTTCGGTTTTACATCTCATGTTTATTTCTCTTCTTATATGTCTACCTCTCCTCTTTTCCACTCTATTCTATTGCACTACCTTAATTATTCTATTTCTAAAAACTAAAACTAGAAACTACAAATTAGCAACTAATGACTAAAAACCATTGCAACTTTGGTCTTTAGCCCTTCTCTTCTCTATTATTGCTTTCAGTTCTGTTAAACCTTCTCCAATCTTATTTAGCGTTTTTCCTATGTCCTTTGGTCCTCCTGTTATTTCACATTCTTCTATTACATGTTTCAGATCTTCTTTCCTTTTACATAGTCTGCATCTTTTTTCTCCCTCTTCTTTCCAGTATTCCCTTGCTTTGGTCTCGTTTCCACATCTGAATTTTGCCAGTATTCTTCTGTCCCTCCACTTCATCCTCCCTTCTAAGTATTTTGGTAATTTTTCTTTGGCTATATTTCTGTAGTGTATATTATATTTGGATTCCCTTATCCTTTTCCCCCTCTCTTCTGCTTCTCCCTTTCTTCTTTCTTCTATAATTTGGTCTGCTGTCGTCCTTTCTTGCTCCTCTCCTGCTTTTATCTGCGTCCCTCCCTTTCTCACCTCTTCTAATGATAAAATGATAGTTTTTCATCTTCCATTGCACCGAATGTAAACATCATTGCTAAATGAAAATATTCGTACGTTCACTTGATGTTAGAATATCGTTTCAATAACGGTAACGTAAAAGTGTGCACAATAGTATTTAAAATGAATACCAAAAAGTCTTTACTCTTTGAGATTTCTGCTACTACCTTTTACTGTCGTTGTTCCGACCTCCTTTTCTCTCGATTTGGGAATGGAAGATGCAATGGTGAAACGTCGCTGAAAACGGCTACCAAACGAGCGCTATCTTGATTTGTAGCCCGCTTATTCTGGCTGATCGGCGATTTATTTCTATGTGCTGTGCTCTGCGACTAGTTTAAGTTGGTTTGCTGTTAAAGCGTGCAGAAAAAGGAAGCGATAGTGTTAGGTATATAAATATATGTTTCAAGCATTGTATTTATGTAAGATCTACTTTCCATTTCGATATTTTTAATAGTATTTTTCATTTATTATTCTTTATTGCGCAGAATGGTCCGATAAGAGAATTGGCACTTGAATATTTCCGTTGTTTATAGAGATCTGGGAAAATTTTATTAACAAATGTTGTTCAGTATAAAAGAAGCTGTAATATGGCAGTAACAAATTTTTGCAGCTGCAGGAGTTTCGAAGATTTCAAAGTCACCTCCACTTTTTTAAATGGAGTTATATAATTTTGTATACATTAGTTGATTCATACGACATTTTCTATAAAATATGTATTAATCTATCATGTTTTAATAATTACACTCTTGCTTTTCATAACATTTGGTCAACTTATCTGATATTTTAAATACATCTTTAGACCTAAGATTGTTTTCATTTTCAACTATTTTGAAGACGGTATCCCACTGGGGGTAGCCATCCACATGCTATATTGCTATATCACTAAGCTATAATATTTTACCAAATGTCCTACTGGACAAATTGTAAAATGTAAATAAATAAATAATAATAATAAAAAAATTTTCAACTATGTCATATTAAAATCCTTCTATTTAATCATAAAGTGATATTAAAATTAGAAAATCAACGAGAATGTACTTACCATATCGTGCTCCTGTGGTTTATAGATATACATAAATTTTTATTATTTTTTCTTTTGCTATTTGCCAGTTTTCCTTTACGAATTTCTTTCATCTATTATTCTTCTTTTTCTCATGGCCTAAAACACGCTCGTAAAACTCGTTCCACTTATTCCCTCTATTTTCAACATCCCTCCTCATCGTTAAACAATATACTTATCCATAACATGCCAATCTTCATCCGCGGTGTATCTCCATAACATTCCCATCTTCGATATTCTATACCATTTCGTACGATTTTCTGAAACAAAAGAACAAAAAAAAGCTGACAAACAGCTTCCCTTCTGCGCGTACTATTCTTCCACTTTCGTTGATTGCCGTCAAACCGTTCATCTTCCACGCAAGGAATCTCTCTGTCGAATAATCGTTGTTGGATTTCATCTGTTCGTTAAAAAAGATCCCACGCTGAATAAACACACAAGATCCGTTCAGTATCTTCATTTTAGCTTGGAAAAAACTTCAAGGAGAATCGTAAAACGTTAATGAAAGAGAAAATCTTTAAACCACGAGATTTAGACGTAGCTCGTTTGTAAAAACGGAGAATCCTTCACGCGTCTAACAGGCACGGAGACTCGAGCGTTTAGCTTTGCCTCTTTTGTTCGTTCTTCGTGTCTCTTTATTTTGCTAGGATGACGGACAATCGACGAGACTGCGCGGGGATAGGGACGAAAGATAATCTTTCGTTTTCATTTTCGCGCTTTAAAAAGCCTTTGTCGGATTTTTGATATCGAAATGAATCGTTGCGTGACTCACGATAAAAAAGTCGAGGGGATACGACGGAAAAATTCACAAGGGAGAAACGAGTCTCTTTATACATCGATGATCGAATATGAAGCGATAGAGAGGAAGATAATCTGAAATGAAATAGGCTGGATTTCTCGTCCTTCGTTTTCGGCTCGCGTTCTCATTCAATTAACCAAGGGAGATGCAGTTAACGATTGTTCGATTATTAACCATCGATTATTAACTCTTCTTTTTCTCTCTTCTTTTATTCTTTTCTTTCCTTATGATCCTCTTGCAACGTTACGTTTGAGATAACGCGCGTGGTTTATTGTATGTAAATTTACAAAAGCTTAGGTAACCGCTTTGTGGAAAATCGGCGGCGGTAACACGCGGCAGGGATGATTTAATCGCTATTACCATAATAGTGAATAATTTTCTGGCCAGCCACTAATTATTAATTACGCACCAACGATCCGCATGCTATCACCGGGATCGATCTTTGACGTTAACTTGATCCCGCGAAATTTATTGCCGATGAATCGAGATTACCTTTGACATTTTTGTTTCCCGAGTTTATTCGATACTTCCTTTTTTATTACACGGCGAAGTTTTAAGATGAACAAGTTCGCTGGTCGAATGGAAACTTTCCTGCCACTGCTTCGTGTTCTGTCTTACGGACTTGCGTCTTTTTCTTAGCAAAGAATGGAAGATAAACCGTCTAAGTAGTCAATTTTGGCTTTTCTTTCAAAATTTTCTCAAGAAGGTCTGTTTCTTCTGATAAAGCACACGAAGAAGTATCCGGCGAATGCGGAGAATTCCAATTAAACGAATACAAAGAGAATGTAAACACATGGTGTCGTAACGTAAACAAGCAAGAGGAGAATCATAAAAGTAAATCAACGAGTCATAAAAGAAAAAAAAGTTGCGTCTTTTTAGTTTCAAGCAATTTTATTTATTTATTTATTTACGACAATAAACGAGCAAAGCTCTTTCAGAACGTATAGAAAAACATCGCACGTGTAGAACAAAACAAAATCTTTCGCTCAATGAAAATCACAGGTAGATCAAAAAATCACAAGTAGATGATGTGAGTTGTAATTAATCTAGAACAGGAATAGTGTCGTGAAGAAAACACTATATAGAATGTTCAACTTTATCGGCGATGTCAGAGACAAGATGAAAATGATTATGAAATCTGTTGCAGATTCTATCAATGGTATCAATGTGATCGTATTTAGATATATAAAAGGGCTAATAAAATAGGTTTGGATGTGTGACAGTGTGAGGTGTTACATGTAATTTCGCTGGATTAAGAAAAGCAGGACAGTCAATTCTATTATTAACAATGTTGTGCAGAAGCATGCCGCAACAGTACGCCTGTTATACAGAGGATATAAATTAAATCTAAATATTATGCCATAGCATTTGTGGTTATTCCGTTTCATAAGAGTATATCTTAAAAGATAGGAAACAGTTGCAGATAGCAAGAAGTTGTGTTGAATTTTTCAAAGCCGGTCTCGGTGTTTTGCTAAGTGCGGTATCCCATATGGCAAAAGCATATTGCAGATATGGAAGAACCAGGAACAAGTATAGGCAAGGCAGCGTACTAGGATTTTTAAAAGTTGGAACTGCAGCTCTGTTGTGTTTTTGTAAAATGAGTTTTGTTATGTACGTACTTGTATTTCGTGAATGTACAAATTGTTAAGCATATTTGCAATAAGTAAATATAAAGCAGATCCTAGCTACGAGTTTTGATTTTATTATACAGGGTGGTTGGTAACTGGTGGTACAAGCGAGAAGGGGGTGATTCTACACGAAAAAAGAAGTCGAAAATATAGAATAAAAATTTTTAGTTTGAGGCTTTGTTTTCGAGAAAATCGACTTTGAATTTTCGCTCGGTACGCGTGCGGTACGTTATAACGGATCTCACTGTAGATCGTTGTCTCGATGGAAAAATTAAAAAAAAAATAAAAAAAAATTTTTATTCTATATTTTCGACTTCTTTTTTCGCGTAGGATCACTCCCTTTCCGCTTGTACCATCAGTTACCAACCACCCTGTATATAAGCGGCTAAACATACCGATAATATAAATAGGTAAAATCCAAATATAAACTAGCAACAGGAGATTATAAAGAAACAAACGATAGACGAATAAGAAAATGACGAAAGAACGAATCGCGTACCGAGAGTAACACTGATGAATAGTGGCGCAAAATTTTTAATGAAATCAGCGGGGGCGTTACAATTTGAGCTCTATATGGAATTACCCTTAATCACGATGAAAATATCCAGAAGAACGGCTGACTAAGCCCGTAATTAACATTGTGCCATCGTTGTCAGATCAATATAATAGGAGAATCGCGGACGATATAGACGTGCACCTTAATTATTGCGCCACAGGCGGGCCTGTGTAACGATGTGCGTTCAATAGCAAAATTTCATCGAGCAGCCGGGTGGAGATATGAAGAAGTGGCAGAGAGATGCAGGTTGAAAACAGCGTATTGGTATAATAAGCTGCTCTTTAAAACCAACCGAGCTTGTTTCGTTCAAAAGCCCGCCACGGAAGCACGCTTACAGGATTTTCGCTGCGATTCACCGTTCCTTATTTCGATCCTCAACGAGAACACGCCCGAGAAACAAATATTCTTGCTACCCGCTGGGCTGCTTTAAATTACACCACCAGCCCGGCTGGAAAAATCTCTCTCTTACTTCGTCTTTTTCACTTCACTTGCGCAACGTAATTATTTTCTTCGGCTAAAATGCTCCGTTTAAAATGTTTTGTGCGTTGTTGCGGAATTTGTTAATTGATTCCCTTTTTATTTGATCGCTTAATTTGCGCGAGATGGTTGCGTTACAATGGTGCAGATTTGATGAGAATGATGAAGGGAAAATTTAGAAAAAGACAGTACGAGTGATAAAAGGATCGAAAAGAAAGTAACAGAAAAAGAAAGGCAGGGTACAAATAAAATCCAATGTTCATTTCGGTGAATCCCCTCACGAAATTAATTTATGACGATGCGTTTATTTGACAAGTTTCACATTTATGTCGAACAAATATCTTGGCGAAATTCGAAATGCGACGACATAAACGTTTAATTATCGTTTCGCAAAAGCGGCTGCTGAAATGAAACGCATCCTTCAAAACGATTCAATTTCAATTCCGTTGCGTTTAGATACGCGTTTCTCAATCTTAAAAGGATATGTTCGTTCGAATGGAAGGCCTGGTTCTTCGCAGGCGTTTCAACACCTTTTGTCGACAACGCGTGAATCTTCTAATCGGATCTAATCTTGATAAAACGTGGCTACGTATGCTTCGAAAGGAGCGGAAGTTCAGCAGGGACTTACAGTCGTAAGCGTGGATTAAGGCAGTAAGCATATAACCGGGACGGTATTATTATCTAAAATCTGTTCAGCCCTAGGTCAAGTGATTACATAGACCACGCAGCGGCCGTCCTCTGAGAATTCTTGGTTAATTTCAAAGATGGCTCTTGCTGTATCGTGTCGTGGACGAAGGCGAAAACGTGCTTCACCGTGTTTACTGTTCTTGCTAGAAGCCGAGGACATATAGCGATGTTGAAACTGTCTTGTGTAAACTTGTTTACTTAAAAAGTTAGCCACAAGCAATGGGGCTTGTATTATAGTTCAAAATTTCGATATTAATAGCATACGTTTGAAAGGAAAAGAGACAGACGATGAAGGATAGTAGATGATATATGAATACTTGTTTCGGTCATTTTCGATCCAATTATATTTTTGTGATGTTAAAAAATATCTGTAGTTTGAACAAAATTGATGCAAGTCTTGCTAACACGAAAAATTTCTCTTTACAAAATTTTACGCTGAACTTTTTAAACAGTTCGAAAAATTCATTTTGTTTACTAAAGGAGAGTAAGATCGTAGCAACGTTAACGAAATATGTATTCTAAGAATATAAAAAAATAACGTATAAAGTACACAAATGGCATGAGAATGAGAAATGACAAAAGAGATATAATGCAAAAAAAAAAGAAATGTACAAACAGTAAATATTTTGGAAGATTTTTTACGTGGCTGCGACTATTGATTCGATATGTGACATAAATATTCCCCAAATTTGAAGTTGAAATTTTTTAAAATTTTGAATCGTTTTTTTTTTACATTCCTTACAATTAGCTATAATTTTCTAACTACTTTAATTATAAAATAAAGCGTAACAAAATGTGAGGGATTTGTTTTTCAACTAATTGCACGTCGTTGATTGATTGTATATATCGGAGAGTTATGGCTTTTAGCTTTTTTCATTTCGAATCGCGCGTTTCCGTTTAGACACTTTCCACCGGAGGCCGGAGGGACCGTAAAATAAATTTCTGGGAACGGTTACGAGGGGCGAAACCGCACCGCTGAAATAACCCTTTGAGTGTCGAACGGCGATATATCGTTTTGTTGTGTACCAGCCAAAAATACAGGGGTTACGAACGCGTCGCTGAAACATCGGGAGATTGATGCCTCGGGAAGCTAACTACTGTTCGAAACTAACACGAATAAAACTAAACGCGTATAAATCTGTCGTACGAATAATCATACATCTGTGGCATGCTGTAAATTCAATTTAGGATATGACGCATACAAAAATTTCTTTCCATATAAAATGTATAAAATTTCATAATATTATCAGTTTGCTAGGAGAATGATATAGATAGGAAATGCAAATTCTTCGGAGAATTGGTTTGAAATAGAAAATTATTAATGAATCGGCCATTTATCATCAATCACGATAAATCAATTAAAATATAAGAAGAAAATGAAGAAAAACGTCTCTTAGACGGTATCGTGAAAGTAATAAAGCAAACGATTTATGCATTAACTGGCACCTCGAGAGTACATTTTCAATAAAAATCGCGACACGGTAAAGGCGGTACTCCGCGTCACGTGTTACGATTGCGCGCGTGATTTAAATTTTAAATTTTCCGCGCGCGCGCGCGACTCCGTGGACGCCGGATGCAAATTTTAATGCATGCAAACCGTGACGAAAGCGTTTCGCGCGAATTAATATATTTGCCAGTAAGTGGAAGCCATATATCGTCCCTCTTCTGCTTGTTTTTCTTACTTGCGCGTCGATACAATGCGCTCGTATTTCTAAGTTATGTTCCAAGAGACGTTTACGCATGCCGTGACGTAGATCAAAGGAATGTAAAAATGGATTTCAACGAAAGGACTGCGTATCGAGGGGGAAAAATAACTGACAAGCGCCGTACTTGTTATCAACTTTCTAATAAGCGACCACGGAATAATGACACGTGACAAACCTTAACAACACGCAGTTGCTAATAATACATTGCTTGTAAAAATAACGATATACGCCTTTCGCCTCTGTCTACACACTCTTTACTAAGGGTTTTCGATGAATGAGTAAAAAATAGCATTAAAAGAAATATATTTTGAGACACTTTCTTTTATACATACAAGACATTTGTGTAGTATCGGGGAGAAGGGCCCAAGAAACGTCGAGCTAACTACAGACAATGTCGCGAGAGCCGAGGCGTTGTCGGCTCCATCAATGCATTACCGGGTCCTTCAGGTAAATAGCTTTGCCGAAAAGACCTACGTGACCCTGGCTACGAGCGTCTGTAGAACACGTGTGCGGTGGGCCCAGCAATAGACAATAGAGTGCTAAAACGGCCAGAGAGTGTTAGTCGAGAAGCAGAGTGCGAGTTGAGCGGACACGGAGTGTGAGTCGGCGTGCGACGATATCGTAGTCTGTCCTTTTGTTATCGAATATCACTCATTAAAATACCTTAAACTTTAAACTCTACCAGCAATCACTTGTCCTTACTCTAAGAATCCACAAGTTACTACATTTGTTCAACAATGACAAGTTTGAATGGGGAAAATTGAGCATAAGTCAACCCCTGACGTGTGATACAGATTTAATAAAATATCATCTAGAATCTATGAGAAATTTCTTATCGAATTCGCGGGTCGTTGTTTGATACGTTCATGCGAAAACACAGAAAAATCCGTTCTAGGAACCAGCATAACATCGTGTTCGATCAAACGGTTATATCTTTTTTCCTCTTTTCGACTTCTATCGCGATAAAACGGGGGCAAATTAAACTAATCGAGAACCACAAAATCCTAATAGCTGAGGTGATTTTGGTGTAGGACGTGTATAATGCCAAAGGAATACTCGGCGGTGTTTAACAGTATATTTGTTAACAATTCTCGCCTTCGACTCTTTACGTACAACTCTCAATTCCAACTCACGATTCTCACTTCTCGGTTAAAATTCGACTGATAAGCAATAAGTTAAGATAGCGATCGAGCAGAGTACGCAATATAAGTTAAGATGGAGACTGGTCAAAAAAACGTAGAGCAACTGAACTTTCTATGACGATGACGAGATAAGCGGATTTGTTAAGGGCAAATTTGTTGTTCTCGTTAGGAAAGTGAGGAAAATGAACGTCGCTGTTAATTGGTTAATCTACCATGTTGGTGGTGAGGAAGGATGCTAGCTGCCTCCGAGTGAAAGTTGCTAGCGAGAAGCATCATATGTGAGAAAAACCAGATTTCCCGTTTCTTTCCGGAGTGGATAATAAATTTAAGGAATGCTACAACTAAAAGATATTTGTTCGGTTTGAAGGATTTTAAGACGTTGATCGTCACGTCACCCATACCTGTGTGACGGGTATGCTTCCGTGGGGACCCGTCGCCCAAATATGGGTGACGTACTTCTTGTTCGAGTTAATTAAATATAGGATATTATGTATAGGATATACAACATAAAAATATTAAAAAGACATTATACCATACTTTTTATTAATTTATATTCTGGATAAAATATTACATTATGCTATGTCGCATGGTATTCGTTAAAACATTTCAAACACATTTGGAGTTTTCTTGGACACTTCGAACAATATGTTGTAGTTTTTTTTACGTTTATTCTCGCTTCTTAGGGTGCGACAGTTTGCCTCTTCTTCTTGTAACATAGGGCGCACATCCTTCTTATAGGCTTGCCCTGCTGATTCTTACGAATCTCCAAATGGTGGACACCTTCGTTTTCTCCCGATAGTTGTCGGGCATAGTATTTTCTGAAGACACATCGAGCCATTCGGAAACGAGAATTTCCCGAAATTTTCTTATCGGTATTTTTTTGTTTGTGGCTGTTTGGTATACAATATGAGCATTTGTTATAGTTGTTCCTAAGATTAAATGTAGTGCTAATTTCCGATACCACTTGATGCTTTTCCGTATCGTAGTGGCATGTGAGACCATCTGGTCGCTTCTGTCGATACCACTTTTTCCACTATTGTATGCAATTACCGCCAAAGGTTTCTGTTTCGGAGGACGTCCGCGATATGTAGAATTCGAGCTTGAAATCATAATGGGGGTGCATGTTTTGTTGATAATATTTCAACATCTTGAACATCTCTCCATTTAAGCATCACAATACCGTTCTTATCTTCTCGTGTTATCATTCCACCTGTCTTCAACCGGTACGACATTACGAAATTGGGCATATATTTTTTGTTGTGTCGTACAGTTCCAACGACATGGGTCCTAAAATTTAAAAATTTGACTGCCAGCTGATAGCTGGCATAAAAGTTGTCGACGAACAAAGTTCGTCCTTCATTTAGCAATTTATCCGCAAGTTCAATGCAGACGTTTTCAGCTATGCCAACTTGTTTACTTCCGGTGATATCTCGCTGAGAATATACTTTTGCAGACCATGTGTAACCTTCGATGGAACACAGTTTGAATAGTTTTATACATACTTATGCGATTTCGTCGGCATGTATTGTCGGAATATTAGTTGTCCCCTCCAAGGAACCATTGTCTCGTCGACTACAATATCTTTACCTGGTGAACAAATTTTTTTGGTAATTGTCTATCAATATGTTCATGAGTGGTAAAACCTTTCCGAGTCCGCTATCCGGTTTTATAGTTTCGTTATTTGCAAAGTGCAAGTTTCCTAATAGCAATTCAAAAACGATTACGGGACATTCTGCTGCGTGGAAATGAAAAATTGTATGTAGGAAGTGTAGTCGAGTAGTTGCTGCCAGGTGAAAAGAGAATTCGCGTTTCGTCCCGGGACTACCGGTGGTCTCGTCAGTAAGGCTATGCCCGGTAGTCCCTGCCTTAGACGTAGAGGGAGTCTCGCTAGGTGCGGTATTTATATCAATCGCTCGTATATTCGACCACTAGCGAGTTAGACAGACAGACTCGTTGTCGTCGTAGCCCTCTAGTGTTGGCGGTTGGTACCCGCGGCTCGACCTGTCGGCGTCCTATTGATACCGATCCGCCACATGTAAAAAGGGTGCGTTGACCAATATTTAACAAGCGGTACCTGTACTAGACCCATCCAAACCATTAGTTCGATAAATTTTATAATTTCTTTGGAAGTTGGGTTTCTATTTCTGATGTAATTTTTTCTCTGCATATCTTTTAGTCTCTGTGACTAAAAGGCTTATCACTTTTTCATCAATGAATAACGAAAACACTTCACTTGCGCTAATGTCAGATGGCAAATCCATCAGAAGTCCGCTTTTTCCCGTGAACGGAAATGTCAGTTCCCCGTTAGCGAATTCGTTCCACTGAATATTGTTCAATGAATCATCAATAGAGTCCAATTCCTCTTCTGCGTCTATAGAAAATTCTTCCAACATGTCTTCAAGATCTTCACTTGCATATGCTTCCTCAATATCCGAGTCCGAACTCAATGAAATTCTATTTCTAACTTTTTTTCTAAAATTCACCATTTTGTCATCACTACTCTCCTCACTTTCAAATATATTTTCACGCTGTCTACTGAACATTTTGAGGATGAAAAGATCACTGTCGTGCGTCTCACAAGAAGTATGCTTCTCGACTGAATGAAAGATCTGGGATGTCCGCCAGGAGATCCCTCGGAATACTCTAGCTGGAAAGCTTATCGCTTTCTCCAATTTCGGAACTAAATAATTTCTTCTTTACAATGGATAGAAGGCGATACAGCAATGAATTCCCGCTTATGGCTCTGTTTACGTTCTGCGTACGACGGTCGGATTTGGGTCTTGCGAGAAACTTAGCCGAATTACGCTGGGTGACCAACGTGTTAAATAGAGAAATCGTAAGACTCATGGCGGGTCCTTAAGCTTGTTAAATGTATGCAATAAAGATGTTTAGACATCTGGAAACCATCTTGTCCGAGGGATAGAGCCCGCTTTGTGTAGCAGGCCACGGGACGAAACAGATATCGATAGTTCATTAGGCCTGTCGGCGCTAACGTTTCGGTGATACTTGTACCGAGGAAACCGTTGAAAAGTTTTGTTGTCGAGTGCCACTAAATAGCTATATGAATGGCGAGAACGCGGTATTATGTCTATTCGCATAATTCTATATTCATGAAAAAAAACGACTTCAACCAGGCGGGTGAAGCTTCATTCAAAATATACGTGGCTTAATGGGTTGTTGACTTGGTAATTGCCATCAAAGTACTACGTACTTCAGTCGTCTGTAACGAGGCTGATTAGGAGAACGTGTTACTTCCTCCATTTAACCTTGGTGCTATTCTGGACTGATCTTGATGAGAAATGTGGTAAGAAATATAATACACTTTCCCGATAATGGCTATTTTGTTCCGAGACTCGTTAACAACCTATTAATCACTTGATCTTACGTGACCAGTTCCTTTGGCAACCTACAGGTTCCAAATAAAACTAATTAACCCAAAGTTGTACGAACTTTTGCTCTCTGAGACCTAATTTTTTTTTCGAATTCCGCCTAATGAAAACGGGCAGATCCGTTCAACCTTTTACTTTCTATAGAAGAAAACGGCCAGTAAAACCCTGGAAACAGGTAACACGTGTTAAATATTTATACGAACTTTTGTTACCTACGTCGTCATTTTTGCTTTTTTATACTTTCTCCTACCACCCAACCATCCTCCTTCTTTTCTTTCTTTTTAGTTTCTTTTTTAGTATCGCGTCTTTTTTCTATTCGCTTAACGGCTTAACCATACACGACTGACGTAAACTTTATAACGAACGCGACGTAGGTATTTGTCGGTACCCGTCCGGGGCAGTATCCGGTCATTTGTTACAAAAAATGGCTACGCGTTAAAACGGAGGAGGGACGCGATGTATGTTCTTTGCCAGAATTTTTCTGTTGACGAGCTTTCGGGCCCAGCCAGCAATTTTCCCGAAACTTCAGAAAGTTGCAGCGCCGCTGCTTGTTCGATCCTGACCACGCATAGTGATACGTCCAGCACAGTGGTTCGTTCAACGTTTCATCTAGCATTTCGTCCCTCATCATACGATTTTCTGCTCGCTATCCGCCGTGCCGGAAGCCGTTACGGTTCGTGCGAACGTTTCAAAGTTTCGCGACGACAAACGATCGAATTATGTTCGTGCAACCCACTATATTGCTGTGTTCGTTCTTTTTCTTTTCTTTAGCGAAAAATGTTATCCTAGAATGAACGTGCATAGATTACGACAACAAGAAGAATTGATTTTCATTGAATTCTCGATGAATAGCTCTTCAAAATTTCCAGTCACGTTCGTCTTGCAGGAGAACTAAAATAAATTCCTGTTTTTTAATTATTCGAAGCTGTAATTACATCGGTCCGATACTGTGAAATAATGATTCTTTTCAATACATTATAGTAAGCGAAGTGCACAGAAATGGAAATAACCTCTTCGTTAACGTATAATGAAATCCTATCCCCCATCGCTTTTACCGTTCGTGTTACATTGAAAACATATAAATTGTCCGATAAAATATTCACGTGTTACAGGATCACTTCGAAGTAGTTCGTTGAATTTATATATTTATTTATAATGGACGAGTATAACACGCGAGAAGGGGGTGAGATTACGACCACAACGTCGAAACTTGGAACGCGTCTTTAAATCACCGCTTTGTTTCACGGGACAAAGTGAAACAAGCTGGTAATTTGTTCCAGCTTCCTTCTATTCATCGGCGTTACGTAACACTTTAATGGACTGCCGCAGATTCCATTGCTTTACTCCTGCACATGCTTCTGATGAATATCTTTGGAGAAATGGACGCGACCAAGAATCACTTAAATTTCTTTCTTATCTCACATATCCATTCGACATTCGTTCGACCATTATAGTCTGGAATATTCTCCGAAAACAATTAAACGAACAGGCAATCATTTTTAAATCGTTTCGCTAAAATACAAGCATATTAATATTGTAACGTGGAAAAAGCTTTATACTTGCGCCACGTTTCGTTTTGCAAAGCTTCTGAAATATGTGCATTCTCCCGAGCAAATATTTTATATTTGCATCATTTGCGTTAACATCCATTCGAACCTGTTTTTTCTCACTCTTTTTTTGACTACATTGATTATTTGACGAATCGATCGCCGGAACGAATTCGCCTTTCAATTAGTTCGGTTAGCCAACGAGCGTTCGTTGCTCCTATCAACGAAACACCTCGCATCGTTAGCAATCATGTTCCATTATTCGTCAATTAAATACTTCGCGTCTTGTTGGATTTACGTCACGTCGTGTTTTTAACAGGACAACTTTGTTCATTCCATCGTCGCGTGAAAATTTAAGGAAGTTAATGTAAGTTAGCGTCGTACAGTAAATCGGCTTTTGATAAAAATTTCGTTTATGTTTGATGGCGCGAAGCAATTATTTGCAAAATTTGCTATCAAACGCTATTATTATCACAGAAAACACTTATTTCACGCAATACTTTCCAGCGGGACGATTTATCGTCCTTTCGATAAAATGCAGCAGAATAAAATAAAATAACGAAACTACCGCGTGAAAAAATGGGAATCGAAATATCTTTTCTCTGTAAAATTTGCAGAAAGAATAATACGTATAATATTCTTTTCTGGTATTTTCATTCATCTCGAATTTAACCCAATTCAACTATTTACACGTAGATAGTTACAAAAGTTTGTTACAATCGTTATTATTATTTCTTTCTATATTTCATTATAAACTTTAATCACTTAACACATGTGTGTATGATACATATATACGAGCATATATTGTTTTCAATTTACCCAATTATTTTATCCACTAAACTTTATGGATTCAAACTACTCTATTTTTTACGAAAATAAATATTTATAGAACGTGTTACAGACGTGTTATGGAACGTGTTACTTGTTTTTTATTTTTAAAAACACAGATACAAAAAATATTCAATTATTTTTATTAGTAAACCGAAAAGGAATTTATATATCAAGGGATAAAGGATTAGAATTCAAACTTAAATTTCCATGTTCTCATCTCGTAAGTACTTATCACTTCGTGAAAAACACCATATTTCCCTCGCATTCACGGTTTGACTTACCATCGGATCGTGGTAAATACATTTACCGGTTTGTTCCGCGGAGCGAAATATGCATGGAAATTACCGCTTCTCGTGGCCCAATGCTCCACTAAATCACATTGTCGGAAGAGTGAAAATTGTCTTGGGAAAGAAGGTAGATAAGTACAGCGTGTGGATATCTTGGGAGGGTGGCGTATCAGCTTTGCCAATCCCACGTCCTTCTGGCTCTGTACGTCTGTGTTGGTACCACGTATCACACTTACATATACGTTCGAAAAGAGTGCCAGAATACTTGGTAGGATGACCTCGGAGATTCACGATGGCAACTATTCGGCGACGAAGATTTAGCCTCGCTCGTAAGGTTCTTGCAATAACAATTGATGCATTCGTGAGAAAATAGTGCGCAATAACTCGAATTGAGTGTACTCGCGACTATTCAACCTGGCCAAGAAAATATTTACCCCCATCAAAATTGCACTTAAGCAAATATTTTTCCATATGTGGACTCGCGAATTATAGTAGATCCACAGATAACGCAAGAGTTTGTTTTTTCGAAAACTTAAATGCGATAACCTATTGTTGGAAAACTTATTTCATGTGATATATATGTTATTATTGTGCTCTAAAATAAAATAAAGTAGAGAAAAGAAAATCCTATTGAAAAAATCAAAAGGGAGCAAGTATATCCTGTGATGAATACAAAAAGGCACTACATGTGAGTCTAATGCGATAGATATTTATGGGATTTATATATTCATGGGAAATTTAAAGACGTATACATGTTTGAAATTGTTCATAATATACGAAATTATATAAAATATCCTTTATAATAGTATGAAATCTAATATTAGTTGTAATCTCTGGCAACTAAAACAAATTTCTATTCAGGTTCTATTTCTTTGATTACGTTCATAAAAATGTGAATTTCCATAAACATCTACTTATAATCTTCTGACCTAATGTTTTTTAGAAAAAAACGCACTAATCAAGTTGTATTATCCAAACCCATGTTGTTTGAGAGCTAACTATATTTATAATTGCGTTCATCAAGTTTGCTATAATTAAATGAAGAATTTTATAATTTCGAATTTATTCGCATTGCTTTCGTAAATCTTAAGAATTTATAAGCGTTCTATGAATAGTCTATTTGCGCAGGCTGCTGACAATTCATTACCGTGTTCTCTACTGTAAACGAATATGTACTTTATATTGTAACTAAGTGTCGTGAATGGAGAGTAAAGAAATCTCGTCCAATCATTATTTGAATCGTCGTAATACGAGAGCGAGAACGAAATTTCTGAAACGGGATTCAATTCGCGGAGAAAGGAAAACACTTTCATCGGAAGTTGTCGAATTCGTTACGAAAAACTTTATGACTGAGCAATGAGCAGGAGCTCGTTCAAAGTTATCGAATGAAAGTAATCCGATACAATCGTTAACAGTAATCCTTCAAGAATCGAAAATAGGTCATAATTACGCTAATGATCCGATCGCTTTCGTCAAGAAGAGTATTTGATCAAGGAAAAAAGAAGAAAATAAAAAAGAAAAAACTTCAATGTAGCTCTTATTCAAACACACTATGAAGTTATGAAATCATTTGCCTTTATATTGACATCTACATCTCCCATATAGAAACCTCTATACATACCGCTGTCAGTGTCTGTCACAAAATTTTTGTATAAAATTATACACTTTCTGTTGAAATATATTCTATTAGTTGCATAGAAATCGGGAACAGTATTATAGTACAGTATTGACATACTATAATATTTATTATAGTATTTACAAGTACACATTAATTAATTTGGTCTAAATAAGTATTTTAAGAAGTTTCGTATCATTTATTATCATATATACATGTATGCAATACATATATTAGTATATATGACTAAAAAAATTTAGAGGCAAAAACTTATTTATTAGTAAAGCGCAAAATACATCATATAACAAAACATTATTGCAAAATGAGAGAAATAATGCTATCCTACCTTAGAACAATTATTCAGTAGAATTTCAATTAAATCGAACACTAATTAAAACTTTGTTTTACTCTGCTTTATCTGCTAATGGTAAGAGTACAAGCCTGAATGAAAATTTCACTCTATATCGAGAGCGTCACACGTGCCATCTTGTTAAGTTAGCCAAAACTTAATTTTGGTGGCGTCTACAGCGATCGTAATTCGTGTTCATTCGTTCTGGAGCACACAGCGAAGTCTAATTTCCTTTACCCACGTTTCAACCCCTCGAAAGAGCGCGTGTAGTTTTCAAACTCAGTGAATTCCACTCGACGAGAGTTGCAGCATCCGTCGCGGCCGGTTGACCAGAGAGAGCCAAGCGAGTGAATGCAACGTCGCACTCACGCCGCGTCGCATCGCACGCGTCGTGTCTCCAGAACGTTTTTGCAGGAGTGTTTCCCGTCCTGTGACGGGAAAACGACACGCGACGCGTATACACGCCGTGCAAACCGACTAATTAGTATGTTACTACCACGACTACGATTCTATAAAGCGGTCCAGCACTATGCTGGAATACGAAATGTACTCTGACCCTTGAAGCGGTGTCCCCGTTAAATGGGCCATCTTTATTTATCGCGGTGCAATGTACGGGCGCATTCAGCGATCACCCAAGGATGTCGCGATAAGATTTCGCACCACTGAGACTCCAGAGACCCACGTAGACACCGTGAAATATTTGAATAAAAATAACTAATGTGTCGGATATTTTCCCCAAACTAAAATATCGTTAAATGAACGAATAATAATATATTTGTAATTTCTTACAATTACAATACTCTGTACAAATTCTAACGATGCTATCGCAGTTTGTACCTTTGTACACAATTTTTAATCAGTATTATTTCAACAGTTAGTATTATTATGTTCTTACTTTTATTTTATTATTAAATACAATTTTATTTGTTTTGTTTTACATTTGATGTATAAAAACCTGTCTGCAATCCAACATTTCTAGAGTGATGCGGGATGCTAAGTTGGTTTTTAATCTAACCTTAAGATATCCATGTAGCTTCTTGATACTATTTATGCTAATTTAATTTACGGCTTTGTTATAACTCAACATGTACAATGGTGAACCCCTTATAATTATGCGTCGAATGTTTTTGATTCGCACCTCCCTCGAGAGAACGTGCAAGTAATATCATGGCCGGTGATCATATTTGAATGTAAATTTCAGAGAAATAGGTACGCTGACGAATAGTGGTTACTCGTAGTTATTTCGTTTTGTCTAAATTATCATGATCGAGGATAAATGAGTAATAAGTAGAGATAAAATAAGAATGATGGTGTGAACGGTCATAATTGCATTTTAACGAATCTTGAATATTAAATGTACGATATGAACGAGTTATAGGCTTAAAAACGACCGCTATAAATTCCACTGATATTCATTCTCGTTGCGTTTTATTACACACCGGGTGCATCTCGAAATGTTGAAACACGAGATGCGAGTTTTGAGGAGTAAAGTTATGCGATCCCTAGTATTAAATTATGCTTAGCCAGGCAAGGCGACCACAGAATAATCCATTCGCGCATTAATTAATTATGCAGGCGAAACTTTATTTACACGCACGCGGAGTACAGCAGGCGATTGAACAAAAATTATATGGTACACGTTTTTATGGATTAAAAAGCATTTGCTGAATCACGAATTTTCGAGTTGCGTTACCCAACCACAATTAGGATTATGGCTAATCAACAATCAGATACAATGATACAATGGCTCACGAAAATATTTGAACATATTGTGGGAAAGTATAGTGCTAGTAGGTTGGATAACGGTATGATTAGTTTCAATATCGTTCATGCCAACACAAAATCAATTATGAAGCTCCGTCAGTCTATATGCACGCGGTCATCACTCGTCACTCACTCCTCTCGTTACAACGGTTCCAACGCCCTTTTTTCACGCTGACCATCCTCCTCGACAACACTAATTTCTCAACTCACGACTGCCTGTTAATTCGTCTTTCTCCCTTAAGCATCCCTTTGTCTGTTCTCAAATAATAGTCCCACCACGTACGTGTTTCGCAATCGTTCGCAGCCATGGTCACGCAGGCCTTTTTTCCACGTAACTATTCGACTGAAGGAGCGACGACACATTGATGGGCCTGTCGGTACTCAGGCTTTCTCGCAACATTGTTTATGGTTCACCTGATATTTCTTAGGCAATCTGTCCACGATATTACGATACAGTACAGAAAGCTGTGTTATATAAAACATTTTGAAATTTCATTAGCGCCATAATGAGTCATGATTGTCATGATGATATCGGTAAAATTTGAAACTAACCTGGAAAAATGATCATGACGCGGAAACGAAATTTTCGATATGAGGTAGATTATCAAGGCCAAGGGACGAAACTTTCGACTGGTAATCTTCTACGGACTCTCCTATACATTTATTATTAGTCGTATCGACGTATTGGGAATCTACAAATTTCTTAATAAGCCGTCTCGGTCTTCTCTCCATTTTGCAATGTTGTTCTTTAAGTAAATTATACACCTGAATATTGCTGATTCCTTGTGTTGCACGAATAATGCGCTTTAAAGTTCCGCGAAAGCAGATTACTTTCTCTACTTACATATCAGTTTCGGAGAGAACTAGAGATTGAGTGGAACCAATGATTACTCGTGTTTCCATTAGCTCCTATGTAAACGAAGCTTCGTGGAATAGTAGTTGATGTACTTTGACCCGGAGTGTGCAAGATTTATGAGATTTATAAGCCGAAGCCTTTCTTGTATGGTACCTTTTATTCGATAAGATAAAACGAGTTCAAGGATTGTAATATGGTCACTTCTATTTACTTATTAAATAAGAAATATCGATTCTTACGATCGATCTTCGGAAGGTATTCTATTCTAAGGTGTACGATAACTATTAATTTTTTTGACATCTTTTTTAAGATATTTAAAATAACTATCCAATATATTCTGTTGACATTTTACATGTGTATTTATCCATGTTTCAATAACATTCACAATATTTCTTTTAAAGAGAAATAGTTAAAATTAACGATAATGTACCTAAATGTTTGATTGTTCGTCCAAAATAAATAAAGAACCAGATTATCAATTAAAATGGCTTTAAGCATGACAGATAACAAAGCGGCAGAAAGATATCAAGAAATATGGTTTTAAGAAAACTGTCAGTTACTGATTCTCCATTCTTCAAACAACTATAACTTCCTGAACCTTGAAAATCCGAATATAGGGTCTTGCATATATATTTTCGAAATTATATTCTTTAAGAAAATGTAGAAAGTAGTTAATATTTTTAATGGTTCGAAGTAAAGCATTCCATTGAAGGAAATATGAGAAACGAAAACATCGATGATAGCCAGTTTTCAGAGTCAAACTACAATAAAATCTATCCAGGATAAGGATACCAGCGATGCGAAGCGAAATTTGTGGACTAAAAGTTGAACCGAGGTGTTGGAGAATTCTCAGTAAGTAGCCACAAACTCGGTAATCTCGAAAACTTCTCCGTTAGGTATCTTCTTATTCGGTTGTCTCGCTTCGATATCCGGCTGTTTCTTGCTGACCCTTCCCCGGATTATTTCGGAAATAACGAAGCCTCCTCGAATTTGTTTATTCAGATTTAAATTAAGTCTTAATTGACGCCGTAGCCGCGGCTCGGAATAATTGAATAGTTCCCAGTTACCAGCTTGAATGTGCCGTATTAGACAGACCGCGTGATTATTAGCAATTTAAAAAGGGCCTGCTTAAGTGAATCGTCCTTAAAATATTCACCTCGTTAGGCGAATGTTATGTAAAACAGTTCAATTCGAGAATCGACCATATCTCTACAGTAAAGAACAAAATACGTTTTATTTGTGGATGCAACTGCTTTCGAACACACCTTTAATGTCTGTAGAAATGGCTATATCATAAACAAATAAAAGCAAAACCCAATAAATGCAACCATATTACATTTACACCAAGAAGACGGAAACCACTAAGTATCCAATTGAATGGCACACACATAACACAAACAAGGCAAGGCAAATACCTAGGACCCCACTTAGGCACACAACTTACATGGAAACAATATACTAAATCAATTATGGACAAAATACGAATAAAAAGAAGACGGATGTACTGGCTAACTAATCGAAACTCTAAACTCAGCTTAGAAAATAAACTAAACATCTACAAAACGATAATAAAACCAATTTGGACGTACGGAATACCACTATGGGGGACAGCAGCAATGAGCCACATAAATAAATTACAGTCGCTACAATCGAAGATACTGAGAATAGTCAACGCCCCATGGTATGTCAGAAAGGAGGATATACCCAAAGACTTAAAAATACCAACGGTCAAAGAAGAAATCGGCAGATACGTAGAAAAATACAAGGAAAGAACGGCAACACATCCAAACCGGTTGGCTGCTGGAGCAAGTAAAACTCCCATAGAAAGAAAACTAAAAAGAAAACACCCCATTGATCTCATTAAAGAAATGAAATAGTCAAACTCGAAGATGGTATCCCGCTGGGGGTAGCCATCCACATGTTATTTAGCAATTAAGTTAGAAAAATTTACCAAATGTCCAGCTGGACAAATTGTAAAGTACAAATTAAATAATAAAAAGAAACCCCTTAATAGTGGAATCTGTTCGGTATTATGCAAATGCAGGTATAGTATTCACTTGTAAGGAGTGCATTATGAATGTATGTTTGGAAAGGAAAACAAGTGTGACGCGACACTTGTGAAAATTGTCCCAAAGCGCAATCGTACGTATATACATCTATATGTCGGGTTATCATTAGGATTTAAGGCGCGTGATGATTCTTCGTTTGAATTAGCTATTGTTTTACAAAACAGAGAATATATTTACGCGAATAAACAAGATTTTACAAAATATTATGAATAATGAATTTAATAAATGATAAGATTAACAAACGATAAGTTTAACTAATAATTAGATTAAAGAATAATAAGTTTAACGAACAATAAGAGGAACGAATAATATGTCTTATGAATAATAAATTTAACAAATAATGAGATTAACGATTGATAGGTTTTACGAATAATGAATTTAATTAACGCTATTAACAATGTTCCTGGGTTCAAACGAATCCACGGTCAACGGGATAACTCTTTACTATGCGTAGAATAATTTTAAACACAAAAATACGATTGCTGAGACACTCGGTAAATTGCTCGATGTATCACTTTCTAAGGCGATCACACGAATGAATATCTGATGAAAATCTTTTTCGCTATACGACTGCATTTGTTTGTTATATGCTCGCTGGAGACATCGAGAAGGTTCCAATCGTTGTTGCTAGGCAATTTCTGTCAAAGTTTGTTGTATACTCTTTGGAAACATCGAGAAAGATCCAAACGCCGTTACTAGGCAGTTTCTGTCTGGAGATTGATTCCTAATACAACGTGTGTCCCATTATATCGACATCTCTAAAGTACAATTCTATGTGATTTCTAGGGAGAACGATACAACCTATCCACACCTTCGTCAGGCAAAACGTTTATCCCGTGACCGTGGCTACGTTCGGCGACCAGTTGTCACCTCGAACCCACTTTCGCTTTCACAAATATCGAACAATTACAAATGACAATTGCTTAATTACAGTTATGATAAAATCTAGGCTAAAGCATTAGAAGGCTTCCTCAAAATTGCAAAGGGAAGGCTCCAGTTTTTCTTTCATCTCCGACATATATATACGTTATATATCTCTAAAAGAGATTTTGTCCTATATTAAGTCCACTTTACTTCTAATTTCTCCAAATTTCCATATTCTCTGTTATCGTCTCTCGGGTACCTACTGCGTAATACCTTTTCTAATAAAAATCGAACAAGATTATATGATATTCAGCCGAATTCATATCAGATTCAATCAGATCCAATGGACATTATCTATAAAGTCTTGAGAAAATAAACGTGTAATGAAATGATGTTAAGTATAATACATTTCCTATACATTTCTTTGCATAATTTCATTATTTTGTTGTGTTATTTGGAATAACGAATTAAATAATTTTTGTATATTTACTCAGTTATTAAAGATTGTTTGCTTTATACTATTTCGTAAATCGTGAAAGAGATGATAACGTCTAGGAAAGATATAATGAATGTCGTAAAATATCTTATCTTAAATTTACAAGTGCATATAACTTAAATCGTTGTCTTGAAAGCAAACCAAAACAGATTCTTATAAATATCATGAAAGATATTCAAGAGAACGAAACTGTAAGGATTTTCTTTTTAAATACGTGTTCCTTTAAATAAGTTTTCACCGAATCTCTCATAACTTCTTTTATGGAATAAAATGTAGTTAGTAGAATGAAATTAACATGGATTAATTTTGCAAATATGGGCGAGAAAAATTATTAAATCGTTAAAGAAATGTTTGTCGAGAAAAAGATAAGATGCTTTATTTTTACGCAGAGTTATTACAAGATATAACAAGGAGATTAAACAAAATAACTGAGTGAACTAAACAAAATTAATCTTAGCTCCAAACGATCGTGGATAAAAGAATTTGACATGTATGATATATTTTCGGAGCTAAACGGCTATTTTTACTTAGAATATTATCGTACTAAAACTGATAATGCCTCAACATTTGTTATAGTATACTTCAAGATTACTATGTCCAGAAGAATGACAGAATTTTCTAGAGAGCCTTACATTTTTGTTTTTGCTGTAATGCAAAGATTGTATATGATAACGAAAAATGCCCATAGAACGAGTTGTTAATTAAATTTCTTAGAAAAAGAGAATGCGCATCGTTGGCCCATTTTAGTTTACTTTTTAACACGTATTGCTCGGCCATTGGAGAAAGAGACACGAATCCAAATCCTATTGATTTACATTCTGTTGTCGCGTAATTCGATTTGTTGCAGCTATTTTTGCATTTTTGACGGCTACTAGTCACACGCTCTGATAAAATCTACTTTCGACGTAGAAACGCTTGCATGTACCTTTCATTCTTTGTTACGTATATGTTAGAGATTTTTGATAACCGGAATCAAAAAATGTTGAATCTGATATCATTTTTTGATTCGAATCACTCAAGTAATTCACGTTCAATTTTGAATTTCTAGAATAAATGTCGGGGTATTCCTCATAGTCCTCTTATCAGAAGAGCAATTTTAAAATTCATCATGTTGCTAATAAATTACACAGAAAGACTATTTTCTCGCTTAGTTTTGGAATATATTTTTGTTATTCTCTTATACATTTTGTAGCGGCACACGAGTCAGAGGATGATGCGAATCGAGAGCAACTCATGTTGTTGTTTTGCCTCGGGACATTGACACCGCCTTGACGTACAAAATGTAACGATAAACAAACTCCGGGCAAAACAATGTGGCCGCTACGTGCAGCCGTCAACCGAAGTTGAATTTAAACTTTCCGGTACTCCACCGACGGTATAAATAAACGAACACGATCGTTAAGACGAGGAGTCAGTATCGAGCATTCTTATAGCGAGTTAGTATCGAGCAATCTTACAGCGATAAATATCGAGCGAACGTATGTATACTTCGTATACGCATATCGAGCAACACTGAGCGAACGACGACTAACTCTGTACTGCAAATAATTTTAAATACATTTGACTACACTAAGTATCAACACGTCTCATCACTATATACGCCAACACGTTTAATCGTGTTGAGGTTATTCGGTGTGTAAACAGAGAAAACACGTGGATAAATTGTAAGGTAGAAAATATATTTAAATAGAAGTGTAATAAGTAAAAATACAATTTGAGCTGGTCCAGATCCGCACGCTAGCTGTGTTACCTAATAACTGAAAAACCCCGAAGCCAACGTCGCCTGTCTACTGTTTATGGCCTGACTTCGTCGCAGTCTTTTGTCTACACGCTGTCGATGGCTTCAGTGCTTGAGAAAACTAAAAAAGACCAGATGTAGAGTTTTCTTAGAAGTGGTAACCACTTCAACAAATCGTCCTCCACAATTTAATGGGTTATTTGGAGTAAACTAACTATAACGTCTAAACTAATATGATTCGTTTTTTACAAAAGATTGTGAATTTATCACCAATGTTCAAAAGGCAATCTTCGAATCTATCAAATTCTTTCCTTTTACAATTATTTCATATTAAAATATTGTCTAACTATCAAATGATATAAAAGTCAGAAAATCGAAGGTAATGAACTGTGGCGGCACTCAACAGCAAATACCACCACTCGACACTAACTAGTGTCGGACAGCGGCAGCGCAGTGGTTAACGCCTTAGGTTACGAACGTTCGAAACCCGGGTTTTCAAATCCCGGCGATCGGAGTCTGATTTTTCTTCCACGCATCTAAATCGAAAGAAAAACAACAATACCCCATCAGCGACATCTATAGCCAGCGCAACAATTATCACGAACAACACTTGCACCTCAGAACTATCATATCTTTCTCGTGTAATCGTCAATATTATTCCACGTATGTATTTATAATCAAAATGTTTAAATTGCCAAACGAGCGAAATTTTTGAAAGTAGCCAACAAGGTATCGCGACACTTGAAGCAAACGTGATTATTGTCAAACGTGAACTGACAAAGGAACTTGCATCACAGGATAGCGAATTGTGCAGCGAGTTGTACGTGAAAGTTCATAAAATTCAGCCGCAGTGAAATGAGTGGAAATAGTTTCGGTCACTTAATACTGTTTTCTTCTTCCTCTATGTATGTCTATATATGCACATGTTCTATTTATTCACAGAGACGCACACACACACGCGCGCGGGCGCGCGCAAAGGTAACTTCACGCACGGATCCGTATCGCGGCTTAGGAAACGAGAAAATATTCGAACAGGGAAACACAAACTACGATTTGAACCGTTTATTTATGCGGTCGTTTTAAAACATGAGAGAACGTTAGTACACGTTGACCAGTCAATTTTCATAGTTGCTGGATTTATATCGATGGCGTATTGATGGCGGCCCTTGCAGCTATGATTCAATGCTTCTTTTCGCGAGTATTATCCATTATAGAAGCGTTATCTGTAAAATTTTCATAAGTATTGTAGAATAAATACGAGTCTCTCAAAAGCTAAACCAACTAATTCCACTTTTTATTAATTAATTTATTTATTATTTACAACAGTGCACCTTCATGCAAACGTGAAGCTAAGTCTGTGAAATGTCGTGGTGTTTATCTCTACAGAACAAATAGATCATACGTAATTCGACAAAATAATATAAAACAAAAAACGTTGTGTGTCTATTATTTCCTCATCAAACGAAAGAAACTTTTCGGACAACCTAATATAAGATGGTTCACAATTAATATTCAATTCTCGAGAAACAAGTAAGTTACTCTTATAAATTCATATATCACTAGATCACATAAATAATGGTAAATCCTAAAGAAAACGGTGCTTGTAATATCACTTTTCTGTATTTTCCAATTTATAAAGTTGATCACTATGGCATATACATGCATGTTAGCAATGACGGATTTTACGAAAATGATATTGATAATTGAAGGATTAGATAATAATATGAAAAAATTTGGCAAAACTCTGTTACCATTAGAAACCAGAAACGGAAGTTTGCTGAGCGAGTTCATCGAGCGGTACAGCTTATGCAGAGTGGCTTGAACGTGTGTACGACGTGTAAAAGCATTAGCATGTGATGTATTTAAGTTTCGTGTATGAAATCGTCGGCAGCAGTGGCTGCTGTGAACACCGACGTTCTCGCAGCAGCTGGCATTACAATTTAGAAATCCTCTATTAAATAAGTCAACTCGAGAAACTTTGTTACGTCCTGGCCCGTCCGTGATCGCGATAGGCGATCAAGATTTTAATTAAGTCCGGCTTGTACTTCCACTCAGAGATTCTCATCTTTTATCCCAACAAGTTATGAATTATCTTGGTGAACTTTCTAAATCTTAAAATATGTAGATTGGTTGTTGAGCACGATATCCACGATTTTAGATGATGTTTGCAAGAATTATGAACTTTTTAGCATCCTTAATTCTTCGTACATACATTTTTAGTAAATAATTTAAGTAAATAAATTATTTTTTGGTGTCGCATGACTCGGTTGATATTTCAACATTCAGATGAATTTTTCAAAAATCAGTGGGATATGTAATTCCAACTAATTACAGTAAAAAAAATTGTTTTCTTTTGATTTTCAGGATTCAGAAGGATCCCAGTTATTACTGGGATAAGTAGATATAGTTATCTACATATTTATTTTTTTTTTTTTTTTGTTGAATTATTAATAGATGACTCGAATGCAAAGATAGTTTAAAGTGTGTTTGTTGGCAATCAAATGTTATTGCAGATCAAGCATCATTCTTTGAAATTCACAGGAGGATAACTGACTATTGCAACTTTTCACAATTTCTAATCCATTCCTATGTTTGTCTTATTCTACCAACTAACCTTTGATCCTTTGATCATGTATTTACCGTGGCCAACGTCCACCTTGTGGTCAGTCAATGGTCACCAGCGGTCACTTCCTCCAATCTTGTTTCCTAGCGACTACCTAACTACTGCAGACTTTTCTCTCTTCTGGTTCCAACTACTACCGTCAACAAGAGTCAATTCGAAATCAATGGTAAAAAATATTCCATCACTCGAACAGCTGTTCTTTAAAAGGCACCTTCTTTCTGGCGCACACTCTAACTTGATGAAATTGGGATTTAGAAAAATGCTTAGTATTCAAGGAAAAACTAGTTCATTCTATGAACGAAAGGAAATCCATCCCTTCAAAAAAGAAACAGTTCCAAAAATGCCTGTGCGTTGAATGCAGATATTTAAAAGGAAATTTCAATAATAAAGATATGCTTCAAGAAAGAAACGAGTTGCGCTAATAAAAAGCACAACGTGAGGACATTAAGAGGCATAGGAAAAGATACAAGATACAAATGTTAAAAAACGTGAGGACAATGAGAAAGCAATTTCAGTCGTAAAAAGAATAATGTGAAAGTATTGGAAAAGCGATACCAGAGATAATAAAAATAGAATACTGGCAAGTAGAAAGAAAACCAATATAGGAATACCAAAAAAAGGTAAAACATTCACCAAGAGGGAAAACATCACAAGTAGGTATATCAAGAGACGAGAAAAATATATACAACATAGATTCCAAGACTTCGGATGAAAACGACATCCAAATTCCTAGAATATCTTGGAATTGTGTGGAGTATACTAGACATTTAAGACTTGCGACTTTGGTGCATTGAATAGAACCACAAAAGTTATAGGAAAATATGACATGCTATCCATGAACCATACGAAACCAGTAATACATCCTACACGAAATGTACCAGTCATTTTTTATTACAGTCTCTGTGTATGCAAAATGCACTTTACAATTACACGACTCCATATCCTTATAATTTCAGTTTTAATTCTCACGTCACATTTTTGTCATTTCCTGGCAAATTTATCTTTCCAAGTTCCACGGAAGAGAAAAAAAGGTTAATGGGCGACAATCTTCGAAAGGCTGAATAAATCAGTCTCTGAACTTATATGTTTTCGAGTTTCTTCGAGAAACAAATCGCTACGTTTCATTAAGGAGATAAGATGGTCTCTGATTTCAACGATTCTCTTCCAACACGAAGTTTTACGTCACGACTAATGGTATTCCACCCTTGGTGAAAGACGATGCCCTCGTCTACTTAAATCTCCACAAATTTGCTTGCAAATCCTGCTTGTAATTGAGATTTGGTTTTCGAACGTCCCGCGATTATACCTTCCAAGAGCTAAAATGCAACCACTTGCAACTTCTGTTTTTATGTAGGTCGCATTGTTTCACGTTTCTAACATTTTTCTTCGTCCGTTACCGTGCTTGTTTTTCACTGATTATCGTCGGTGCTTTTAAGCTCTCCACGGAAACCTGTTGTGAAGTAACATATTCCCAGCGTCCCAACTCAAGAGATATGCAAACAAAAGTACCTTAATATTTGGATTTTTAAATAGGGAATTAAAAAATGCACCAATCAGTATATGAAAAAGAGTTCGGTTAAAAATAAAATACCGACAACCTCACAATTTCGTAAAAAAATAATCTTGAAAAAAGATTCTTCTCATCATTACACACTTCAAATAGTGGAACTTTTACCTCAAAAGTCTTTTCAAAGAAAGATGTATATACACACTTAGGTAATATCGTTTCATTGATCCAACCTATGAAGTGAACATACATTCAGTTCCTTTTGCACAACTGAAGTAATACTATTAGTCAAATTTGACGAGTTACAAGTTACGAGCAATTCTGTTGCATAACAGTAATAAAATCTATAAAGTAAATGTAATTTTATAAATTATGAGTTATTTGAGTGTTCTATTTAATTAAGTATCGTAAAATTGTAAAAAAGAAGTCTGTGTATTAAGTACTATTTCTAACTTGTCGATTCACTAACGTTTATAATTGATAGGTAAATTATTGTGCAAAAGAACTCAGATCATCAAGTGAATCTGTCGCATAAGAAGTCGAATGAAACGTTAGCATTAAATAGCTTCGACACAGGTGGCCAGTTTCGATCTTGAAATTTACGCATCCTCTTTAAGATTACGCGCTCGCCGCATTGAATATTCATGATTAACCGGAATGGGGCGTATTCGGGACATTAATTCCACCATAATAGGGGACTACCTCGCTAACTATTAGATATACGTACCCTTATCGAATGTTTCCATCGAAAATTCATCTAAAATTATTGAAAACGATATTCGACGGGTCTATGCGAGCTTTCAGGTATCAACATCCAAAATGAAGCAGAATCTTAACCTACATAAGAGCTACAATTACTGGCTAGCAATAATTCGACGCGTACAATTGACGTCATACTCGCACTGTTTCGAATTAATGAAGCAGAACCTGTTCGAAGTTTAGTAGCTGGTAATATTCAACCCACGAGAGACAGACAGAGAGAGAGAGAGAGAAAGAGAGAGAGAGAAAGAAAGGGAAGGTAAGAGAGACATTGATGCAGAAATTGCGACAGACTGTTTTTATATTACGAGATATATTTTAAATATATGCACTTCTATTCGAGGGTTGACTAGCACGAGCCCGCGACGAGATACGTTTGACCTATTTCGCGTTCGCGATGCGACACGCTGCAGTTTTTGCGTGTGACTAACTTCCACCAGAAATTGAACACGAAAAGCTACCGTTGGGTCGGGGATAAGATACCTCTGCTTTACGAAAGAAGAAATTCTGAGATGATAATTCTGTTCATAATAATCCTCTGATTGTGGAACAATATTTTCTCCACATATTAATCTAGAAAATTTACAAAATTTATGTTTATTGCATACATATAATATTCTGGAGCCGACCGCTCTTTGTCTCAATCTGTTAGAAATAGAATACAGAAATGTAAATCGATGTTCACTTTGTAGTTCTATTTACTTTTTCTACCACTCACTTGATACCACCATATATTTGATCAAATATTCCTGATATATATTTTGATAATTCTACTCGTACTAACCAATATTAAAAATCGTACGATAGAGATATCCCATCAAAGACAGTATTATGATACTTATTAAGCTTAACTTAAGTTGAAAGAGATTATAAGAAATTGTGAAAAGAAACACATAAAAATAGATTAGAAAAATGAATCACTGGAAATTCTATAAAAATTTATTTTAACGAATATTCCCACTATTCGGCTAATTTTACCAATTTACCAATATTAAGACAATCCCTCGGATCGCACGATAGAGCTATCTCATCGAAGGCAGTGCTATGAAACGAGTCGTTCAATCATACTTCGATTTCCGTCCATATTGAGAGTGGGATTTCGGAAGTGGCGTGAGGATGGCACGTCTTCGACACGATAAATGCAAAGTATGTACTAACGGCAACAGAAGGCGGGGTTTCGAAGAATGTTCTTGTGGGCTCTTTTAGCTTCGTGTAAAAGGACGAACGAAAGCGACTCCTTGATAAGCCGGACACGTGCGTCCTCGTTTCCCCTGCGCTCGCTCAGACTTTCTCGTACGGCACGGCGCGGTACAGAATGAAGTTTGCACGCACTCAACACCCATTCGGAGAAAAACCAGCGATTCACGTCCGGCCTGCTGTTTTCAAACGAGAAGCTGCGATTTTGGACATTGTAGCTGGCATCGATACACGGGAATTATAAGTCATCTTTATTGACGATTTCCCGGTACATCAGTCCGGGCGTTACATACGAAGCACTATATCGAGTCATGAGTCGTCAATCCTCAATAAACGGAGCTTGCCACGTTCCGATTTAATGCCACGGGAAGATCGACGCATAATGGAAGATTGAATTCACGTACGTAGTTTACAGCTCTCTTTAGAGAAGTCGATAATTTTTGTTAAATCGTGTCTTAATCTTAACTCATTAAGAACGAAGCAGTTTTTACGAAACAATTCGTAAAAATTGTATCAACGCATCGTTATTGGATAACGCAAATAGAATAGTTTATTATTTTACCAAGATAGAAAAAGTATATTAGAACAAAAGAAATTATATAAAGTTCAAGAATATAAAGTGCAGATTCTGAAGTTTGGAGAAAACAGCTATCATTGTGCTACAAATACTTTCTTAAAATTTTATTAAATTACAAAAGATAGATAAAAGGAGAAACAGTGTCTGAGAAACGTACGAAACAAATTCCCTGTCATAACCACAATGTTAAAACACAAAATTCTTCAAAGTTTCTGCTACATCTGATATGGTTCACATCCGGAAGCCTCGATTACGAAAAGTCGCACGTCGAACCGTAACAACCGAGGAAACTAGGTATGCTGAAATCTCGATTAGTCGTTGGCCTATAAGTCTATTTAACCGAGCTGTCAAGATCGATTCGGACCTGAATTTGTCCGTTCACCCTTCCCTCGAATGCACGAATCGATCCTTCCTCTCAACGATACAGTCCATTCGGCTACGGCTACGGTTACAAACGCACTAGGCGAACGCGTAGAATTTGGGAATAATTTATACGCTAATGGGCGACGTTTATCTGATTGTTTGGAGAAACGAACCAGGCGAGCCAGTAATACATTATTAATTTGATAGGGCTGAATGAAATGAAGCTGTTAGAGATGGTTGATATTTACTCGTGACGTAGCGAGCACTTATCAACATAATAGATCGATAATTTTTCGTATAATTCGTATAGTATAGTACTCGGTTTCTTAATAAACAAACGTACGAAGAAACAGAAAAATGCACAGCGCGAGCGTGTATACGTATATAGACGATAATTGCGAAATTCTACGTCCATACCTCGCGAGCTTCTCGACGCTTAATCCAGTTTATTGAGTTTTATCGAGTTTTCACGAGGGAGGAACTTTTGTAAGTAATTATTATAATTATCGTGGCAGGCAACTTTAAGTACCTTTCTTGCTTCGATAAACCGTTCCCTTTCTCGCTCTCTTGTTTAATACCGGGATACGATGAATCTGAGTTACGTTAATTAACCGGCCCATTGCCCGGCGAAATTCTGACCGAAAAGTAATACTAATACATTTTTGGCCTACGCCGTCCGCAAATACCCAGTCTACCTATCTTGGTATCTAATTCCATAAAGTTAAGAAATTTTCAACAGCACAACATGTGGCTCTGAATCATTGAAACTGACTGAATCATTGAAAAATACAGAATGCACAAATTTTAGTGAACTGAACACAAGTTTCTACGAAGTGTTTGGTTTATGGTTACTTGGAGATTGGTACAGAATAATCCTGACGTCCGATAACGTGCAAAAAAACACGATTTTAAAAACATTATAAACCTAATGTTTATTCAAATAATAATTTATTGTACTATCCAACTTCACACAATTATCTAAATCAAAGAAATGAAAATGAAGATTCGTAAGTGGAGAAGCGAAGAACGATTAACCATTCTATGATAGGATATATAAAGAACAAAACAAGGCAACGTATAATGAGACTTCTTTCTACGAGAGAGCAAGACCGTGCTCTTTGTCGAAAGTTGGTAAACAGTACGAATTAATTATCACTCGTCGTACTGAAATGCAGCTATTCTCGCGAGCACGACCCCATCGAGCAAGAGTAGGCGAACATTAAATAATAAAGAAACTCGAGTCAAAGAAATGACGCATTTGTAAGAAACGTTATTAAATCCGCGAGACAAAGAGGCATTGACTTTCGATACGCGCCTGCAAACCTGATTTTCAATTGTGTCAAAGATGTCAAGATGTCTGTTGTGTAACCAAAGAAATATATGTTCAGTTATAAAAGTGATATAATAATATAATCACGTGCTCTTTTAAAAAAGTATATTTTTCATGTTATAATTTTCATCGACTTAATAGTTAAATTCAATTGAAGAGTTCATAACAAAAACGACTCTTGTCCATGTTTGTTATGTTTGTTTTCATCCAGCAAATCAAAAGAATACTCTACCATCTTTACTTCCTGAATGTATCTCAATCTCCTTATACAAAATATTTGTCGCACTATATAATTCCCATGATTGAATCTGTAATTATATCGCAGAAATATTGTATTTAATTAAATCATGTAGTTGTGGATCTCGTGACAACAGTTCTCATAAAACTAGTTCATTTTTACTCGAAAATAACTCAAGATATAGATCATTATTCTTCTCTGTCTTCTACTCTTCATTGAATCTATTTCCTGATTACTACAATACAATTCTCTATTGTACGAAAATGTGAAGTTCGAATGCCTGAGACGGCCGCCTGGCCTTCGTTACCCTAGGTTCTGGAAAGAAAAAGTGTCAACATTTGAGAGTGCCAGAAATTAAGCCCTTCCTCGTACGCGTGGGCCAGTGGGCCCCGACGTTTTGCGACTGCGACACCTGATACTTTTCGAAAGTTCTTTGTACAATTGTCGATGTGGACGAACGTCGAAGTAAAACTACGCGTTCAGCATTTCTGAATGTACAAAACGTGCTATAAACGTGACTGCCTTGAATTCGGTTTTAGTATTTTTTACACTATTATTTAAAATTTAGAAGACTGAAGAAATTGACAAGGATAGCTTTTTATGAGGCCCTCAATCTTAAAATATAATTGAATACAGGAAACATATATCAACGTTATACTTATTAAACCATTAATTGAACTACTAATTGTAAGAGGATAACATTCGATAACTTTCTGTAGTCGGCTTAAAGATGTTTATAAAATCTGATTCAAATAAATACCTTAATCTTTGGTGCCTTTTTATTGTTTAATTCTCAATTGGATTTGGAATTGAACCGTGCACAGGAGAC
Source organism: Bombus bifarius (assembly GCF_011952205.1). Lineage (NCBI taxonomy): Eukaryota > Metazoa > Arthropoda > Insecta > Hymenoptera > Apidae > Bombus > Bombus bifarius. The sequence goes on along the minus strand of NW_022884576.1, from coordinate 441,536 downwards.
ACTCCCCTTTAGGATTATCCCCTATAGGAATTCCATTTTATTGTACTTCATTTCGCATACACATGGCCGACGCAAAATGAGAGTCAAAGGGTTCATTTTCAAAAACGAATCAAGAATACGGGACTCCTCTAGCAGCCGTGGCATTTGCCCATCCTTTGTGCAACTTCTGGGAGTGCGCAAAGGGGTTGCAGCACGCGGCAGTTCCGTTCCCGTGGAATGTGCTCGACGAATGGCGTGCATTAATTGTCCATTGTTTTCCAGCCGTTCTGGAATGCTTTACATCGGCTTCTGTCGTCGTACTCGACTCGTTGATTAATATATCCATACTTTCCCATTCCTGTAGAGATGCTGCGAAAAAATAACGTTAGCGAAAGCACAATATACTTCGGACTCCATAGTGCTTAATTAAAATTTCCATTCGAGACAAGTTTAATTTTTGAATTGAGGGAAGAATTTTTTAAGAAAGAATGTATGATATTTTAAACGTGCTGTATTCTTTGCGCTTTTTTCAACTCAATTGTATTTTCCTATTGTTACAATTCTTAAATTTGAAGAGAGTACGAAAGAGTGGTTGTTGATAGAGACGACTGTTCATCTCAATGTTGTGTTGAAGTTTTTCTTAAAATATAATTAGACTGGAAATTTGAAGATAGAAGTATACGTAGAATGCACGTATGTTAGAAATTTTCTGGATGACTTTTCACTTTTTAAACACAAATTTCTTGGGTAAGTACCGTGTTCTCTCTCGGAATTCGTTTACTAAGAAGGAGCTGCCTTCCCCATTCCGTGGCAAAATCCTTTTTCAACAATATCTCCATTTTTTGGTAACGCAGCGTTGATTCGATTGCCATTTGTAAACTATCTTACGCATCCTCCAAACAGTTTTATCATCGACACCTCGTAGTTCAGTGACCTCGATTTGCCGGCTATCGACTTTCCAAACATTCACTCAAGCATCTTGGCGAGATCCTTATTGAGCGCTCGGTTCAGTCATAAATTATAGTAAGACTAAATAGCTATGAGCTATCTGCCATTATATCACCATGAAAATGCGTTGCCGCTAACACGTAATATATGAAAATATATAAAATATACAAAAAATAATATTCGTTACAATAATTATTGTTAGTAGGTAAAGCAATTTTCTATTAGATTATATTCATAGAAATATGAATTTATATAAATATCCGCAGTCTAATTATAATTCTTTTTGTTTATTGAAGCAGGAGCGAGATTGAAGTATAAAAATTCGAAGATAAAAGTAAGTTTGATTTACATTATTTATAATTGATGTTAAGAAGAAACCTCATCGAGAAAGCATACAGTGATATGTAGTTAAGTTTCGTAGATCTTTTACAAGGCAGAACGCTCGTTTCTCCTTCCATCGCGATAATAAAGCGAACATGGAAGCGCATATACAGTGTACCGATGCGGAAAACTTGTTCAGAGTGGGAAGGTGAAAGGCAGAGAATAAAGGAAGTCTACCGCATCGATAGCTACACGTGGAGCCATACGTGGAAATTGGAAATGCTTTGCATAGTTGCCACAGGAGATCCACTTCCAGTTAGTTCGTGGATGATACGGTTCGATGGCGATTTCAACGGGTATTTGTTTTCCGGGAAATTGTGCAAATTAGATAACATTCAACTTTTCTCATGTTATTAGTTTAATTCAAGCTAATGATAAACAACCGAATCAACGTCTTGTAAATGTAATTCGAGTTTGCTGGTGTTATAGCGCGAAAGCACAAACGTGTAATACGCAGATCACACTTGAAACGTGCACACGCAGATTAACGAATACAATAATGTAAGTATAATAATGTCAGGAATAATGACAGGATATCGGAAAGATCCTTATCGTGCGTTGATACGAGTTGTATGTAGAATCCACGATGGCGTCTTAGGGATCACATGGATGCCTTATGTATGCATAATGCCCCTCAAAGGGCGCGGTTTGTTCGCCGGTGTGAAACAGCGGAAACAGAAATGTGGCGTGTTTCGTCGGTGATACTAATTCTTGCATGACACGACAGCTGCGAGGCGGGACGTGCAAGCGAGCTTGCCCTTGTCAGAAGACTAATTCTGCTTCCGAAACTTCTATGAATACTGAGCGTGTGCGGTGTAAAACTGTTCAACTTAGAAGACGCGTAACATAGAATTAAATTTGCCACTGAAGGGAAAAGAAACTAGATCAAACTTTCAAACTGTTCTAGAGGAAAGAAGCAAAGGAAGGCCGTACTCTCCTGAGACGTCGGAATTCTTTGAGAATTAACAAGCAACCAATTTTTCCTCTTTCCCTCTTAAATTTTACACGATTAAATAGACTAATTAAATAAACAAATTTTACCTAACCCCTGTTACCTCGTTAGCTGGTAACTATGCACAGACAACTCGAATACGTCTGATCATGCACGGGTTTACACTACTGCCGAAAAATATTGGTTTACTCTACTGCAAAGATATTGACTGAAATAACGTACGTACGTCCCTGGTGTGCTGCCTAAATGTCTCCGCGATACTTTTCAAAGGTGTTTTTCTCTCCCTTTCAATAATACCATGCAAAGTGGTACGTATGAAAATGGTGGCATAACGATTACATGATATCGAGTATTCAAAGCCGCGCGGTCGTTTTCGAACAAATTGTTCGAACGATTCCTTTTTATAAGTCTCCTTCGGTAAAAGCACAACTAAACTTTGTGACGTCTCAGAACAACACGTCTCAGCAATCGGCGAATGCCAACTGCTTGGCTTTTGTCTAGGAATATTAAAGCGATGCAATTTTCGTTAAAAAGCGGGTAACAAGCTCGAAGTAAGAGGTGAACGAAGCGTGAAAACGAGCAAGATGATTACCTTTTTCTTCCGACGAAGGTAAATAATAATGTTTAGAATCGTGAAGTAGAAGGAAGAAAATTGCACAGAAGAATACTTAAATATAGGGAATACGTAGTGAATACGAAATTATATTTAACGGTAAAAAATTCAACTTCGGATGATTAATGTCGATTCTATTGTTATCACGAGGTACATTTTTACTGCTTTTAAGAAGTCTTACCGAGAATTTTATTTATATGATCTCGTATCGTACAATTAGTCTTATCAAACTACCATTTTGAATTTTCATTGCTGATATTACAGATAAACACAGTAGCATTTCATCCTAGAAACATCGGTGTCTATCCACGATCGAAAGAGCATATCAAAAGGCAAAGTTAAATATTTACATGCTTGTAGTTATGAGAAGTATAAACTGACATGTTTATTTTTTGTTACATTATACGCGTTATATAGTCGCGTGTATATGTACATCAAGAAACGAGCGAACGGATTAAAGAAAGAGCTGCCTATGATGCGTGGATTCTTCATTTTTTACCAGAGATGATACCTTACATATTCATTTTGAAGGTAAAAATACGATAGAAAAAGATGCGCAAGTTATAATAAATGGTCGACTGTTGGATTCGTCATTGCAGTTATGCAGTTGCTTTATAAAATTTAATTATCAGATTTAAAGAGCACACTTGATTCGAGAGAACAATATTTTTAATATTATTATGTATCATAAGATAAAAACCTATACTTAAAAAGAACAAGCGCCATATGTCTTTATTTCACTGCGCAGGAATTGATCGATCAAACTTGACGCGCAATTGATTTTAATTTCGCATGCGTTTTGCGCCACTTCTATTTCAAAGCGCGGGATCGACTGTAATGGTAAGTTGTGCTCCGAATTAAATAACACTCGCTGTTTACAAAATTATAATTTTAGATAATATATTACAGCGACTTAAAAGAAGAGTGTAAAAGTTAGCAAAACTTTTGATGTCGATCTATCATTGTTTTTTACGGCAATTCAACGCAATATCACAATCGGGTCAACACAACCTTTCAAGCAATCACGGCAATATGTATTCATCATATTTATGCTCACACATTCCACACATTCATTCGTAAGGTAACTACTATCGCAATTACTATAAAAGAACAGAATAATTACCAAGTTTTAACTTCGTGTAATTACCAAACTTTAGCGGCCACTTAACTTGTGTAGTCACTACACTCGACGCTGTGCAGTTTACCTTATCGCGCTAAAAAGCATTTTAAGTCGGTAATTATCATTGAAACCGTTAAAGGAGCGCATCGGTATCGAATCTGTGCCGATGTTCTGGAAGATGTGGTTCAGTGATACAGGAGGTTCGTGGAATCCCTTAACCATGGCGCGATAGCCATGTAGGCGAATTTGAATGCAGGCCACGTTGTCGGAAAAAAACCTCAAGTTCGAGCGTCTCCAGGAAGTCCGAGGTTAGGCGCCTCTCTCGCATCAGTGGTACACATACAGAAAGGGTAGGCGTGGCACTCTGCTGGCCCGTTGGATGCTTGCGCGTGCACACGGAGGGATAGAAACAGAAGGTATACACACGCGTGTATGATATAGGGAGAAACGCGCGAGAGCGACGAGGATGCATTGTTGTATGGTATATGTATCCTCGAACGAGAAGCGAGGTTACGCGATGGAATAGGATGGATTATACGGTGGATGCTTGTAACGGAGATAGATACAGAAGAGGACAGAACAAGTTAGCGCGTGGGAAAGAGATGGGTCAACTGCAAGAAGCATAAGGGTGAGAAGGATAGGAAAATGATAAGAGAAATCAGATACGAGAGAGATAGAAGCACTAGTACCGTAATTGGTGAGAAAAAGATGAACAAAATCGAAGAGAGACGATAGCATGGTGCAAGAGAGATGCCGCGAGTGCCAGGGAGACGAAGAGGCGACTAGAAAAAGAAGATTTTGTTCATTGTCGATGGAAAAGAGAGGGAACGAACTTGAACACATAGGAGGGGTAAGTTGGAAGAGTGAAAGAGAGGGGGTTATAGTGAGCGAGACGGGATGGTGGTTTCAGTCACCGCCCGATCCTCGGCGCGCACGGTTTTGGAGCGGGTGTTCTTCTCGTCTTCGTTGCGAGAATCGCCGATTAACGAGGTCGTTTAAGTTTAAAGAGTGAGCTACACCGTGTGCCTATCGACATCGACTGTTTGCCGATAAAAATTTCGTACCAGCTGGCCTAAACTCCGGTACACGCGATGTTGTCGATAAATTAACGGAACTTGTTTGTTGTTTTATCGATGGTCCAGCTGCGCGAGAAGTTGGAAAGAAAAGTGGTGTAACAATCGGTCCGGTAGCTCGTGTTTTTAAGACTGTTTCATCGAAAAGCAGTTTTCCAGTTATAAACGTTTCTTCATTTCAAAGAAGGTTGTTTATACTTCTCGTGACAAGTATCTCGAGCGACACTGTGTGAAACGTGAAATTTGATTAGTTTGCTGCGGTGAACAGTTATGACATAACCTATAATCTAAACGTTCGCCATTAATCGTGTATATCGATGTATTGATTAGAGTGATCAATATGTGACCGATCGATATATCAGATTAGTCTCCATTGTCTTCAGAAACGAAACTTTGAGTCGTGAGTGGAGAGTAAAGGAATTTTTCTAGTGTATGGACCGATAGATTTTGCACGTTATCTATCGACGTGGATGGGACATTTTTCTTCTTCTACTAGCTCACAGAGACACGGACCACGGTCTTCGGCTCCTTTTACGGATTTTGTCGATCTGCCACTGCGAAATGCAGAGGTTTGCCTATCAGTGTCAGGCATTTTTTAGACAGATTTAGGTAAGTCCAATTTGAACTTACATTATACGGTCGGCAGGATAAATGATGTTTGGAAAAATTATGAGTGAAACTCCGTTCGTGGATAGTATACGATATCAGTTACATAGTTTCTTTTGATAAATTACCTCTTCTATTATATCTTAGGGAATATTATTACATATTACAATTACGATTAAAGTGCAGAAGTATTTTGAAATATTTTAGAGATTAGTATTTTATTGCTGCATTACGTTTCACATTAACTTTATATCAATGTAATGAAAGAACGGAAGAAGAGGAAACAGTAATGTATAGAGCTCGATTTATTAATAAGGTTATCTAGTAAGTATCTTAAACTTTTATGACTAGAATTTTTTAATTTTGTATGTTTAATTTAATTTAATTTAATTCAATTCAAAACTTAGAAAATAGTAATTACTATGGATAGATGGCCTAGTATAATCACAGGGGTATATGTAAGCTTAAAAAATTATGAAATTTTGGAAAAATATTTCAATTTACACAAGTTAAACAACAACAAAAGTTGTATGATTGGTATATGTGTATAAATCTATATTTTTCTAGAAACGAGTTATAACATCTGTATTTACTTAATAGATCTTGTTATGAATCTTCAAGTTTTCATATCTACGTATATCTACTTTATTAAATTATTATATACGAGTAAAAAGTGTAAAAGGTTTAAATACAACAGTATGCTCCAAAAACGAAAATGTATTTTCACATTCGTGTTTTTACATTCGCATTTAAAAATAATGTGTACTGCCTATAAAATGATTAAATTCATACGATTTTAATTTTAAATTAAATAACTTGTATATATGAATCCAAACTTCACTAATGTAAACGCGATCTAAGCTGTTATAATTGAAGACTGCAAGAAAGTAACACGATAAGTTATATTTCCCCTCTTCATAACATTAAAATTACTATAAAATAACTTTCCGCTCTTTATAACATACAAATTATTGTTTGTCATAATATTAAAATATTGTTTGTCATAAACTGTACCTTTAGCTTCTACAAAACTTTGTTAACTACACACATACATATATTTTTGCAACTGAGGTTCTTTTTAATTTTCGCTATTTTATATTAAAATAATACTTTTTATTCGTAAAATGACATTAAAATAAAAAAAGTCAACATTTATGCCTTTCCTCTGATCTTCAATTTGAAAATCAAACCATCAAAGCCAAGATTCTGCATACGAAAATACGTTACCATCATATACATATACTTATAATTGAATAAACTGTTGCATTAGGATATAGTATATTTTCCTTCAAAACATCTTCATCTTCAGTTTGCAATTTAGGTTAAAATTCTGGTCGGGGGTGTAGCGATCTTGTAACGTGATTTATGCCGTTATTTCTTCATTACGAAATAATTGACTCGGAGAAAAGCTTCCTCGGGACTCCGTTCTCCAACGAGCCTCGAATATAGCGATCGACGTAAGAGACTCCTTTCCATTCCGTAACGGCTACTCTTATAAAACTGCTAGTTCCATTATTACTTGCCAAATATAATAGCGTCCCATTATCCGCGTATTTCTTCCTTAAATGCGGCTACGATGTTTTCGTTACTACGTTACGCGATACTTAATTTTTGAGGAAACGACCGACAAAAGAAGGCAGAGAAAGAAAAACGGAGGAGAAAGAGACGATCCAAAGGAGAAAGGAATCTAAAGAAAAGAAGAAAAAAAGGAGAAAGGACAGGTACACAGAGACAAGAGGAGCGCAGCGTATCTGAAAGTGGAGACCAACCGAAGGCGAAAGGCTATTTCGCTAATGGAAAGTCAGATCCACAAATCGGCGATACAGTCGTTTTCATTTCTTTGTGTTTTAAGACCGTTTCGAGGAACTTTTCAATCCGGGTCAACTCGCACATCCGGTTTGGGTCGATATCGAACCAGGCTGTGAGGCTGCAAGAGGGGTGGAGAGCTTTGAAAATTGAAATTGTTATCGGTAGACACGTTATCAGAAACGGTATCAGCGTATCGTAAGAAACTTTCCTTGCCTTTACGAAGCGACGAGATTTTGCGTGGTTTTATGTGAGCCGCGCGAAGAACAGAGTCGTCAAGTATCGTGGTGGTTACTTCGCCGATGTTATTTCTTGCGCAAAATCCCGATATATTCTTGTAGCTCTGAGAAATGTACGCGTAGACACAATTTGTCGCATCTAGGATATAAAAACATTAGTTTTATTTGTTTTCATTATGTTTTTTTTATCTTGTTTCCTTCATCAATGTTCAGCTTTGGAGATTTGTAGCTGCGCATTTCCTTTAATCATCCTCGAATAACGAGCACGTGTTTTCCACTTAGAAAGCACGGACTCTTTTCGCCCTCAATCCGAGTACGTTGCTTGCTGAAAGCCTTAATTAACGAATCAAATGTGAATACATACATCGAAGCGTGACGATAGGGATTTTCTGGTTTAACCGTTTCGTGTACGCCGTTTCTGATAAAGTTAAGTCAGACTAAAAGCCACGTTTTTCCATGAAACGAAACAATGTCCGGCTCGAAAAACTTTGAGAAAGATCACTTGGCTCAATGTAAATACTTTTCAGCGTACTGTTTGTGTCAATGTTCTGGGACGCGACCACATGCAGTCGTGGAGGGAGAGGTGAACCACAGAGAGTTGTCCCTCTCTCTATGTGTGGTTGCCAGTGTCACTCCCAAACAGCCTGTTGATGTTTTGCGGTTCGATTTAAAGGTTGCTACCGACGACGGGCAAATTCTGCGATCGCATTGTTCTAAGGTATTTTCAATATATAATCGTGATGACAAATAAACAGTTGAAGTTAAAGAGCTAGTAATGTCGGTTTTATCGATAGAAGTTTTTGGGAGTTTTTTTATAGACACATGTATGTTTTTATAGAAAGAAGACAGTTTTAGTTACAGTTACAATTTTAGTTCTCCATTTCAATGATTTCATAATGATGAAGAAGAACAAATTACCCAAGCAACGTCTTCAATTCTTTTTTGCATGTTTATTGTAATCTGCTTCAGTATTCTTATAAATCAACAATATCTAGTTATTAGAACTTGGTCGAAAATCAATATTATACTTTTCCATAAACCTAATACATATTATGAAAATTTCTTAGAATTTGTGCAATAGGATGTCTAAGAGCAACATTGTTTTAAAAGATTTATGATAAAAATTGATAGGTTTTTGAAATCAGATTAGTGAGACAAAATTCGTGTGTTTCATGTTTGAGCATAGTCGATTATGTAGATTCGTCGATCCCGTGCAATTCTATAGTTACAGATTGCAATAACGTCGATTATAGCGTTATGAGTTTACCATGGCGGATCGACAGATACGTGAACTTGGTGTAAAGACACGTTCCAGCGGATGCTGATTAACGTACCGTACGTGTTCGTTTAAGGTGCCTATATCGTTTCACCAATAGACATTAAATCACAGAGCAATGAGCTAGATAACGTTTGCTATAGATTCAAGCATACTATGTTGTCAGTCAAAGCTAAAGATTCAGATTTCAACGATAATAATGATGATAATGATTCCAGAAAGTGGATTTAAAGTAGAAAATAATAATTCTAGATAACACGTGGCATAAATCAATGGTACAGATAATGACAGATCGTGTTCCTTTCTTAACCCCTTAGCCTACACGCTATCTACCGATCGCGCGAGTCATAGTAAGCAAGAAGTTCGGTCGCGCGCCGTGCCATTCATCTGTTCAGCCGTGTGCCCGAACTGGAGCAAAATGTATACTTCTTATGACATGTATATTTAGGGGCTACGAAAGGAATTGTGGAATAATAAACAACGTTTGAGGACAAATAGTGTTTTTAAGACGTCTAGGACGTAATCATGATCAATTGATCAGTTAACAAAAACAATTTATTATTTCAAAGTGGATAATGAATCACTAGCAATTTGTAAATTACCACGAGTCACACTCGTGGGTTCCGTTTATGGCACAAATTCTTTACCACGAGTCTGACTCGTGGTTTTCGCTTATGGCACAAATTCTTTACCACGAGTGTGACTCGTGGTTTTCGCTTATGGCACAAATTCTTTACCACGAGTCTTGCTCGTGGTTATAGGTCAAGGGGTTAAAAATTCTCTAATATAGTATTAACACTTTGACTGCCACGTTGGTCATATATGACCGCCCACGGTTTCTCCTGTGACGCCAGAGTGGTCATTGAAGCACCGGAGCGCTTGAACGTCTTACAATTGTAAAAATTGAATAAAAATTGACAGTTAGGGCATTTTGAATATAAGCGATAAATAGAAGATACTTTGAAATAAGAAGTGCCCCATTGAACAATTAAACATTTTTATTAGAAAAAATCAATGAATTTTTATTAGAAAGAATCAATAAAAAAAATGAGAACAAATCTTGCATCTAACGATGCACTATGTTAAAACGCTTTAAACATAAATGTGGCTCATCAATACAATCTGAACAATAGGTGGTCACTTACGCTTGCCCTTCTTTCTTCTGCATTTCGTGTCGCACAGTTAAAAGTGTGCACATACCTTACTATTATATATAGAATGAGCAAATACTATTTATTAATATCTTCTACACGTTTCAACAATATATTCTGGACGTTTTGCTTACGACGAAATAACGAATGCGAATGGTTTGTTGAAATAAACGAAGCGTTGTTATAATATCTCGCTATCAACTGTTACCAAGGCGCCACGGTAGTCACCCGTGACCACCAATAAGATACGGTCCATTGGAGAAGAACGTTGTCTTACATCATCAATTTATTATTATTTTGCCATTATATGCTTTGAATAATAAAAATACTCCAGTGGCGTCCTGAGCGAAACGTGTGATTTCGGCATGGCAGTCAAAGTGTTAAACTATACCAAATACTAAAGTATACCATAAATTATAGGTAAAAGATTTGCAATGACTTTGTTGTTTATATTGGTTGTAATATTAGCATGATAAAGTTCAATTTTAAAAGCTAATTATGTAATAATGACAGTTGTGCTAGTCATTGTAGAATTAATTAAAAAAATTGAAAAATTCTTTACTTTCAAGTTATTTCATTTTAAATATAAAGTTAGATAAAGGAGATTGTTCTAAAATAATAGTAAGGTTATCAATATTATTTCTATTGTTACATCGTTGCATCGTTTCTCTTATTAGACAATTTAAATTTATAATCGGTTAATTCCATAAAAACATAGAAAGTATAGATAGGAGTTGCCATTAATTTGTTGGATGACACTGTTTTCTTCAAATAGAAACTTTTCAGAGAGGATGAAAGTCAGTTAATTACTGATTCTGGATTATTATGATTCACGATATTGGTGAGGATGTGATAATTTTTGCTTACTAAATCCTTGATAACACGTAGCCTTACTCATTTCGGTAGGATTCACAGAGAAGCATCATTGCATTCCTTCCCTTAAAATATAACAAAAAATTTAAGAAACGCCAACTCTTGTCACGCAGCCTTAGAAAGCACTTGGATAATCTGAATAAACGCTCTTCTTGGAAATATAATTATGTTATTTCCATGAAATTCGACAAATTTATGTTAAAATTCACCAGTATGTTCAGACATTAACAAGCGTCAACATTTTATTATATGGTAACAAGTTCTCCTCATCAGGAATTTTTTTTATATTTTCTTCCTTTCTTTCCTTCAAGCGACAAAAGTTTCACTTGCAGCTACTTCCTTCAAATCATAAAATCAAAATGACAGTAACCGTGAATATAAAAATATGTGAAAATGAATGAATGAAAATCAACCATATCTTATTCAAGAAACATGCAATACGTATTTTTCTTCTATTCAAAACTTCCCCTTACTTCCATCTTCTATTCTTTTATTGTAGGAAGTAAAATCGATCATCGATTCTTTTTGTTTCGCAAATAGTTAATCCTTGATCCCTTCGATGATCGTTACGAATGATAATAAGCGTAAAATTCCGTACCGTTTTGAGTGGAGTAATCGCTCGATAGTTATTGGGAACATTTTATACGGGGCGAGAGGATTTGTTCCGTAGTTGATCTTAAATTCACCGAAGCACGTACGGTATTGTATACCATATTTAGGGCGTCCTCTATAAGTTTGCTGATTTTGAACACACATCGAACATAGATACACATATCACGAAAGGAAATATCTCTTCGTTTTTCTTGTTGTATAACCACGAGCCATTGAGAAACGAGCAAGGCCGTTTTTACTTGCTTCGCGACCAAGTAACTGTGATAAATGTATACCGCGATCCCGGATCGCTTCCGTTATTGTTTTGATATTTTTCTCATTCCATAGATGAGAAATGTTGATTTTCTCTATTGTTTCTCAATGATCGAAACGACTCGAGAGCCGAGCTAGGATCTTCTCGAAGAGATTCAGCTCTACGAGTCACTTGGTCGTTTGTATCGTATGCTGTGTTCTCCTCAGCGTCCTCTATGGAAAAATAAATAATTCTGACTGAAAGCTATCTACATCGAGAAAGGAGAAGAAAAGAGAAAGGGTCTCGAAGGAAATACACTCGCGGCATAGTCGGTGAAGTCAAGCGGCGTCAAATAAGATATCGTGAAGAAATCGAGAGGTTCTCTGGACAAACTCGATCGTTTTGTACTTTGACAATTTTCAGTTTTTCTCCCTTTACCATCTATCCGATAAGATATTTTATAGTTTCTATAGAGTCGGTGAACATCTAGACCAATTTAGCTATTATAAATTATTTAAGTTCCATCGAGTCAGATTAAAATGACGAAATTAGTCCGTTATACTCTTCTCGCGGGCTACTGCTCGAGAGCACAGGCTGTCACACTTCTTCGAAAGTTTCGTCGATAATCAGATCAAAAGCTCGTTAACTATTGAAAACTCTTGACACGCCGATAATGTCTCGCGTTTCGATCATCTCCCGTTCCCCTTCCTTCCTTTTTCCTTCTTTTCCTGTCGATTTTTCCCCCCCTCGTCTCCCACATCATTCTCTTTCTTTTACTTAGGGATTGGAGGGAACGCTGAGACTTCAACTTTTCCGTCCAGACCTGGGTGTAATTAAGGGTAACCAAACTCGCAAGTTTCTGCCGGCTCTTTGTCGAGAATAATGCCTTTGGAGACGGCGTACTTTAAATTGATCGACGACCACGTATTCCGTCGAACGTACCACGAAATCGTTTGCGTTGTGCTCACGATAGATTTACGAAATGACCTGGATTTTTCTGCTGGTTACGCTTGAACCGTGTTCTTTTCGATATAGGAATCGTTTAATTCCTTCTTTCGGTGTGAAATCTATTTATACGTTCAATATTAGATACTAATGTAAAATTCTGTAAACACTGGTCAAAATAGAACAAATTTTTTTGAGAAAATAAATTTTCAATATTTTCATGTTCTGGTTAGAGTTTACAATTTCTCCGAGTATGAACGTGCTGCATAAAAATTCCAGAACGAGGTTGCATACGAATATGAAATCAAATACGAAACTAAAGAAGTCACGCCCGTAACATGAAATGAATCTACGATGTTGTTTCTAACCATTACAATATTTACGTTCTAATATAACTACCATTGAAACAATTCTACGTGAAATTCGGTTTCCAAAAAATTTTTGTGGGATTTGCTACAGTATGTGGTATGTATATACTTATAGTACTTGATAAAAATATTTGGATATTTACCTGTTAGTGGCAACGCATTCTGGAAACAGTATAATGGCAAGTGGTCCTCCGCTTTTTATTCTTACCATAACTGACAATGAGCCAAGGACTCAAGAAGGATCTCGCCAGGGTGTTTGAGTGAATGTTTGGAAAGTCCATAGCGAGCGTGCAGCGATTCCAAGGCATTGAGCTATGAGGTGTCGATATTACTGTTTGACGGATGCGTGAAGTAATTTGCAAATAACGAGCCAACCAACGTTGCGTTGCCAGAGAGTAGACATATTGTTTAAAGCTTAAAGGATCTGCCCACGGAGTGGGCCGAGTGGTGGAGGAAGGCAACGATGCTTTTTGGTAAGCGAACAGTAAGGGACGGGGGATGGTACTTAGCCAAGATTGCCTAAAACATTAAGCTTGAAAAATCATCTAGAGTTTTTAACATATTTTAACAAACATATATATGTTTTTCATAAAAAACATTCATGTATATATTACGTTTATTATATAAAACATTTTGAAATTTCAGTCGTGTCCCATTACAATGTATATGAAATTTCAAAATGTTTTTATAGAACACATGCGATATGAGCCATTTAGAAGCCCTATCGATCAACTCCATAAATTGAAAAATACAGAAAAGTGATAATATTACAATTATTAAAATGTTTTTAAATTTATATTAAATTTATGTAATTTTCTTGCAATGAATCCATTTATATAGGTAGGTCATTTGTTGTATGCAATGAGATTAAAAAATTAAAAGTTGGTTTTAAAATTTGGTTTTTAAGAGGCTCATATGTTCATACAAGTTTTCTATAGTAAATATCCAAAAACTTTCTGTATGTACTGTATATGGATACTTTAACGCGTTTGCAAGTTGTTACACATATTGTTTGGAGAGACGACAGAGAAGATGGCAGACAAACAATAGAGAAACGAACGAGACATAGGAGGATCGCGATGTCGAGCATTCGGCATTCGTATAATAGTACAGGCAATAATTCGTAACGACGTGAATTATGCATGACTTCGTAGCCGATAGATTATGCACTGTAACTCGACCGCGTAAAACTCGCGAGAATATAATTTTACCGAGTGGCCTCGGCTATTATCAAACATTAATTACCCGACTCTGTAATTTTATTGTGTACCAATCACTAATACGAACAGCGCGTCGATTATTGTTTCATTAACAATCCGCGACTGACACAACACGCAATGGTTAATCAATAGTTGAATGTAATTTAATTCAGTGTATTGTACTATGAAACGCTTACTATAATTTTTCCTAAGATGATAAAGCTTGTTGCAGTCGAATAATGTGATATTCTTGCGATTTTGTATTGAGTGTTTTAAAATACTGTACTGATACTGATAAATCCAAATGTTCGTAAATTCTCACGATCGTAGAAAATTTATAAACATATGTTATTTATAATTTAGTAAAAATTGTCCAATATTTGCTAACATTTTACGTGACCAATAGACAGTGCATTATGGACACTGGGCTTATGTTTCGTTGCGAATTTATAATGCCGCTGTGCCCATTCCCTTTTCGACGGAATTTCATAAGCATCTCGCGCACCCCTAAAAACCACTCCTATGGAATTTCTCATAACGACGGCTGTTGCTACGTTGTATGTGAGATTTTTACAGACGATGTGTTTTTCCATCTACCATCCACTTTTTTCTCAGTTTACTACCTTCCATTTTTCGAGTAGACTTTGATTGCATTGGGGTTTTCTTGGATCGTCTCGATGATATTGATGAACTGGAAAACATGTGCATTTCAATATTTTGCTCCTTATTCAATTATTATTATTCATTATAGATGTCCAAACAGAACTAGCTCAGATATATTCACAACTTTTTATGATTTTAATTGAAAAATTGGTCATCCAGTTTAAAGAATATTAGGTAGCGTGAACAGTCAGTCAATTAAAAATGCAATGAAAGTATCTTTCAATCATCCTTGGGGGAAGATAATAGACATATTTGAATTAATAAAAGAAAATTGATCTTTTTTACTTACGTTGTATTCTGGCCTTTCTAGGAACCGTATCTGCGTTTGGAAACCGTACGTTGTACCGTGTCCAGTCGCTGCTTAACCGGGGTCACTTTTACAATTATTGTTTTTAAGAACGAGTGGCCTCAAGCCGGACATACTTGTTGCAATCTCTAAATGAAACGAAGACAAGAGGCATTCTCGGCACATCAGCCCTTTAATCTTTCCTATTTTTTCCCAGTATAAAGAATTCCACAAGAACTCCTCTGCACATTCATTAACCAGCTGTCAACGCGACAAGTCAACTTTCTTTTCTCAAAAACTCCCTGCGAAACGTAAACTGGATAGGAAGAAGAGTAATCGTGTATTATATTGCAGATTAAATATATTTAATATATGTTGGTATTAAAACTGTTGAAAATGACAACGTGAGTTCGTGCTCGCCATGCATATGCAGATGCGTTAGATAAGAAATCAGAACTAGAGGATGATCCTAGTTACAATCGATAGATTTAATCGATAGGCTTAAGATGCTTTTTTGTTTTTATCCCTAGCTTTTGTAAGCGCGTGCAATAAAGGTTTTTTTGGCTCAGAACGGTGTGATAGATTTATCCATTTAATAAAATAATAACTATTCTGATCTTACTTCTGAGTATAGAAATAACAACAAAAACCATCCAATTTCTCGATCCACACCCTGGAATTTAACACTTACAACACTTTGGCAAATTACCAGTTTTATAATCTATGCTAATACGATGTCGAGTCTTCTTGACGTGTAATCTCCAAAAAAATGTTCGTAGATCGATGCAGTAACGAAGCAGTTTACATTTACAACATTGTTTCCTTGTATACTTTACGTGCAATTCTGCAAAGTTGATTCTACACGTCATTTGCGATTCAACACGTGGTTTGTTACGATTCAATTTTCATTTTCGAGTTAATTGTGCTTTGTTTGGCGATCGCGCGCGATTTCTAAACACGTTTGCATGCAATATACATCCTCTGTGGTTCAAATCAGATATGATTGTTAACGCGATACGGAAAGGTGACGTTTTATAAATGCGATATCCCCGTACGTGATTTCGCTAGTTTGTCTATTCGTAGATTTGTCGATGAGAGAAACTATAATACTTGCGCTTTCGTGCGATTTCATGAGATTTGATTCGGCTTGCTTTTCAGACCTTAATATTAATTCGTATAACGGATGCGTTCTTATTGAAGCAAAAGGAGAAAGAGCTACAAATTTTGACATTTAACTCGCTGGAAAATTATTGTCAGTAACAGAGATGACTGATGAGATACTGTTACGAACTGTAACTAATTTATGTAGTATCATTACCTTTTGCTCGATGAATATACAAATGTCAAGAGGAGTATTTTCCAATGCGATATAATCTGCGACAATTTTGGAATTGCGAGTAAAACAGTTTGGACTTTTGATGAGGAGTTTTGCTTAAAAGTGCGCGTGGCAAGTTTATATCATTTTCTAATTTTGCATTGGATTAATCTTACATGTATATACAGTGTCTGAAAAGCTAGCATACCATTGTATTTATTATAGTATTTGCATACTAATTAAATTTCAACGGCTATCTGTATATTCCTGTCTCATTAGTATTATATATATATTTATTTATTTATATTTATATTTATGTCAAGTAGCTTCAGATCTAGTTTTTTAGATGTACTTTACTTCAGTTCTAGTTAGCGGTATTTATTGGTGGTTTTTTTTAGACTTTAATATGTATGGGTTCGTACGGGTACCTGATGTACTTTTTATGTTTTCTGGCCCATCTGTTTGCGTTGTGTCACTGCTCGTTACACTCTGTAACCCTATATGGATGTTAATATTAGGTTAAGGAGAGTGGAAGGAAGTTGATAAACAATAGAACCAATGAGAGTATTGTGTACAATACAGATCAGAGGTATCGTCGGGAGGGGCGACTGTCGATAAGGAATATTGTAAACCAAGTTCGTTCTATAGCACCATAGGGACTGAAATTATAATAAATCTATCTGCACTAATTAAATTTAGAATAAATTGCATATTGGTTAGCAGTACTTTCATATGACTATAGTAATTTGGTACTATGTATCTAAATGAAATATAGAACCTGATATAAAGATATAAAGATATAAGATGATTAAGAAGTAGAGAACGAAATATTTACACAAATAACTATTATTAGTATGTTGGGGTTTAAATAACTGAACATCCAACTTCAACTTTTACTTCAATTCTAAAGCCGACTGGTATTGTTAAGATAACTGGCAGCTTCTAAAAGCCCTTGTATAAAGATTTCTTCTCGGTAACAATATCTTGCACTATAGTAACATGCGCTTCTAAGAAGATAAAAATGCTTCTTAAAGTTTTTTTAAAATATTTCTGGTAGAAAAATATAAAATATTCAGATGCCATTCTTCTTGTATTTATTGCAATATTTTAGGCAAAACATTGGTTTCTCATATGTCACATAAAGATATCAGTCAACAAAGGACACATTTTCAAAGTAAACGAAAGTTTCTATTGACGACGCTTGAAACAATGCCCTTTGAATGCATCTAAACACTCACTCGGCACTAGCAAAATTGCACACTTGAAATTTCAATCTGTCCGTTCACGTGCTTTTCGTCGAAACCAAAACATAATCCGTGAAAACGCGAGTGGTGGAAACAACAGTTCAAATCCTACTAGAGGCTCGATAAACTCGTCTGTATTAGGTTTCCCTGTGAAAATTCCAAGTGACGTCCAACAACTCCTTTGAAATTGAATTGACCCTCTAACCTTTCTAATTAGTTACAAAAATAATCATTATATACTATGCATCTATTATATGCATCTATGTAGTTGGTGCAAATTTCAAGCCAAGTAGCGAACAAATCAAGATAGCGCGATATAAGAAAAATAATTCTTATATATAATAATATATTGAAATTTATATTTATTTCTATTTATTATAATAAATAGGCTATTTAAAACAATTATAGGATCACTATTATAAATTGAGTTTCATTATACCAGATAAGTGAATAAGAGTGAAAAAATCCTATAGGTTTAACGCAAACTGATGTGTTATTCGTCTAATACTATAATGAAGATTGACTTTATAATAATCATTAAAAAAAATCTATAAATACAAGGAGTGGATATAAAAATTAATTTGACATGGAATATGATCCTGACTTAAACATTAATTTATGCAGTGTATATTTATTACGGTCAGTATTTTTTAGTAAAGCGTTTTTTATTTTCTACATAATATCTACAAACTTTGTGAGACCCAACAGTGTCTTTTTTCAAACTTATCTAATGTTTCAACTAATCATCGTCTCATTTCTCACATTTATTAGTCCGAACACTCGAAACATCAACATTACTTAATTATGACTACACCTATTATCGTTGGCATATCGTTCGCTCATTGGAGGACAGTTTATCCATCGCAAAATTATTCGGATCGGATTATCCTCGGTGCATGGAACAAGGTAATATTTTGGTTCTCAACGGTGGCCGAGCAAGCTGCAGCACAAGCAAACCAAAACGCTGCGGGAAAGCCAGTGGCCCAGGTCACGCTCAGGATTTATCGCCACGTACTTCTTACCAACGAGCCGCACATTTTGAGCGCGTGTGCGCTATCATTTCCCGTGTTCTTATAAAACGGGTCGGACAAACTTCTTAGTCGGTATTTACAACAGCTCGCGTTCGTTTTCACGATGAATAACGCGGAAAGAAACGTGTTACATTTCTATAGGATACGTAACCAATCTGAGCTTTACACGATTTAGAGTCTTATTGTATTATGAGATTATTATGTTGATCGATTCATTTTATGATTGATCGAATATAATTTGAACGCTTGAATGTAGGTTAATTCAAATTTGTGGTAGTTATTAACGAATTATTAACGAATTAACGAAAATTAGTAGTTATTAACGATTATATCATTTGATCGTTGACATATTTTTGAATAGTCTTAAATAAGAAAAAAAGGAAAATATGGTAAGTATTGTATTTTGATGTTTATCTACCGCTGCTAGGGGTGCGAATTATAGACAGAATTTACTGTATGTGGAGCTGAAACTGCGGAAAGTTTTTGCGAATATCTCGGAACTAAGGCCGACCGACAGTTATATGTATGGGAAAAAGTTGTTATGACATATTCAAAAAAGCATCGTACACTGTTGATGGTACACTTGTAAATAATTATCGAAAATATTATTGGGAATGAAATTAAACGAATAAGAGTTTATGATTTTAACGTGAATTTCATTATAATGTCTAAGAATCATCGTTTTCATCGAAGTATTTTTCACAATTTCATACGACATTATTCCCAGCCATTATGCTATAGGAATGAAACCTAATTTATACGTCTGAAGTATTGCAGTTGCTAAATATTTCACCTCATATCATGGTATTTGTAATTACTTGCGACCATGAGAAAATTTCCTACGGTACCAGCAATGTAACTAGCAGTGTAACTTCGTTCTGGGCTCGATGCAAAATTATTTCATCACGTTACGAAACATTTATTTGTAATTTTTCCCGTGAAATGATTGAATTTCAATGAAATGCACTAAGGATACTTAGACCGATGGATGCAAATGGGTAGAAAAAAGTCTGCCAATTCGGATCGAGGGTGACAGGGATGGATCGTCGGGGTCACGAAATAACATGCTGGGCACGAGACAGTAGCAGAGTCGTAGCGAGTATTTTGTCATAAAGCAAAGGAATTTTCGACTGAGCTGTGCGTTCTCGTCTGTAGCAGGATTCTAGGACGTGCTGTGCATAAAGCACTTGGTAAAGTCTTAAATATCCGACACGTTCGTGGTAAAAGAGGAGCTACACTCCTTTCTTTCTCTACTTTTCGTAGGTCGTTGAATTTTACAAATTAAGGTCGTTCGAAGTAAACATGATCTACCGTTTTGCAGTGGAATGTGATCGGTTTAATCGAACTGGCGTAAGGACAAGGGCATACTCGTGAGATTCTCGTAAACAGTCTCCGAGGATTCGTTAAGTTGGCGTAAACGAGACTGAAAATACTCGCGAGGGGAGTGTGCCAGACGTTGGTTGGTATTTCAACTTGAATTCCAGGCCAACTTCCGCCGAGTATTGCTCATGCGCACCACAATTTTGGTTTAATGGAAGTTTTGTCAAATTAAAAGCAACGTTGAGGATCCTCTGTTAATTTCGGACAATTTTACAATTTTGTAGTAATTTTATTGTATAATCTTCGTTACTCTCGTGTTAGTCAGTCAATATTTGCAATTTATATATTTCGAGATATAAAATAAATAGATATAAGAATATGTTTTCAATTATTAGTTAACAAATTTTATTTTTGTACATATGTATTATACGTTATTCCTTAAAATTTTCGGATGAATGTTGTGCTGTTCCAAAGAGAAGGCACCCCCGTCTTTCTCATTTTGTAGTTGCTTTCTTTTAACAAATTTTTCATTCCTCAATCATACATTAAACAATTAAACCTGCTCTACATGTCACTACCCATTGAGCATCCTCATAATTTTACATACACTTTCCTTAGCTACAACGTAGTCCAATTAATAAATACCTATTATAAATTCTTCGAAAGAAAAAGCATTGCCCTTTCGCAGTTTATCACATAAATGATAGTGATACTTATAGACGTAGAAAACGTGTAGGCTGCCTTTTATTTTTTTTTTTTTAATTATTATATAACTACTGTTACATTATTCTCATGAGATACTATCATATACAACATTACTATAGATGAGGACAAAGCCAGGCAAGGGTTCGTGGTAAGGTAGTTGGCAGTAGATTAAGTCACGGAGGCGTACTACGTCAGACACGGATGCTCACCGCGTGGAGAAACGAATCCGTCTGGAAAGCAGTTGCATCCGCATACCGTAGTTTTCCGCTCGAAACGATCGTCAAATTCTCACATACATACTAATTTAAGCAACCGTGCCAGGAAGTACGAATTTCCGGGGCTTTTGAGGAGAATCGAGTTGAAAAAAAGAGGGCGGCATGCGGTGAGGCTAAGGTAAATTCACAGAAACCGGTCCGTGGAAGGAAGGATGAAAGCTGATAGCGAAGCTTTCCGTAGATGGCGCACGCCTTGGAAGCTCGTTCTGCGGTCTGATAATAATTCGTTTCACGTACTTAGTTTTCGTGGCTGCGAATGGTAGTCCGGATTACTCGTCGAGCCCGGCCACATGCTTCTCGGAATACACACGTGGCGGCTCAAGCTTCTCCGCTACTTAGACCTTCATTTTGCAGTTTCTGTCATCAGCCGCCTTTACTCCTCGGTCAATGCACCCTAGAGTACTGTGAGAACCCGCGCAACCATCGTCTGAGAAGCTTTGCTTTCTTTACTTCTTAAACTGCCAAGATGAAATAACCAGTCGCCCAAATATTCTTTTATAATCTCTAGAAAATTGTTTTTATTCCCATTGATGAATTTCTACTTGACTTCTATCGACGTATAGTACTTGATCGTGCTTTTTATTGAAGAGTAGTTTGATCAAAAGTTCGGTCAATTTGTTGGATGCCATAGATTTCACATTTGAAATTTTATTATTTAATTGAGGATGTTTATGTAAATTTATACTTTTGAAGATCACTAAAGGTCCTTTAGCAAAGAGAAACCTTTTAAACATTATAACGAGTATTTTACTTGAAGTATTTTGTATATTTTTACATATTATTTTGAACGTTTTTTCACATTGAACATTTTTCTACGTGGTCCAATTACTATATGTATAGGTATAACGTTAGTATAAATTTCTTTTTTCAGAATTGCTACCTATAGAAATATATGTATACTTGTCAAGAAGGCGGAAAACTTTAATGATAAAAAAATGATTATTTTTCTATCATAGGTCTTAAATACAATTCCAGTTTTATCATTTTTTTATTTCTATTTTTCATCTATCTATCTATCGGTGAATTGATGTCCTATCATCGAGTGTGTTTGCTTCTTGATTCCTCTGCTCTTGTGCATTTTGTATGGGAATGACCATAATTCTGCTATCAAATATTATATTTATTGTCAATTGCTTTCACAAAGACAATATTGCGACTCCGGAAAATGTTGCTCAAGAGCTTCTTTTCAAACATTCAGTGCTCTGAACAGTTTGGTTGATCGGAGTTGTTTTTATCGCGACGCGTAAGTCATGATATTCTAACGATACGCTGTTGGCTTTCTTCCGTTGACTATTCTTCCTTTAGCATGGTTATGGAAACTCTTAACGACATTTTCTAGTTTATCTTATGACTTGTTGTACTTATCTTTGAAACAGCTATTTCGTAAAATAAAAATGTGACCGAAAGTGTTATCAAATCCGATTGAGCATAACATTAAAAACTGCTCAATAAAATTAAAATATGATGTGTCTCTTCTTTAATTCGAATACACGTCAAACTTTATACATAAACATTAATCCACTCTTAGTTTGCATCACAAGCGAAACAAACGCAGGAGAAAACTGAAAGCAATGTACCAAGGTAGTATATTGAAAAGAGGTACGAGAAAATACAGGGTTGCCTGAAACCAAGAGGGGACTAAACCATAGTGAGGTGTAGATTAGAGAGACAGACGCAAAATTTAATGGTAGACGGTGAGAAATTAAAAATTCCTGGCCATTTCTCCAGTAGATAATCTTGAAGAATGTTTTGTGTATCGTGGAAGTGATCTCGCGATGTTTCGGTCTTGGCAAATGAAGAAAAAGCTCCATTCGAATGGAGTCGGTGTTCTGTAACAGAAAATAGAGATTGCCAGGTTCGTTTCACGCGTTCTCCTACTACGTTTTAATCGTCGAAGTAAATGCTTCGCTGATTTATTCGCTGCTATTCCATTGGCTATGATCATGGTGCCCGCATTAACGCGAAGTTTAAATATCGTTCAAACCGTGGAGTGGGTCTAATTAACTTTCTCTGTGACCGTATGTAGCAAAATTTCCCTGAATTCCAAATGTAACGGAAATATATATATATATATATATATATATATATATATATATATAAAATATACACATTATACATATAAAACGTTTCTTCTTCAATGCAAATATAACATGGAAAATGGATCCCCCTGAACGCGAGGAAAATGAAAAGCTGTCAACGGGCGAGTGTCAGAAAGCTCGAGAAAGATTATGATCTACCGCCTGGTAACGTAATAAGACCAGCCCTTGCTTTCGAACGCGAGGGAAAACAAATTTACCGGCTTTCCCTCTCCCCCTCTCTATTCACGATCTAACCTGTAGACGTGGCAGTTGGCTGTTAAATATTAGGACTAAGGGAGTAAGAGAATTCTCGAACAAGTAAAGTAATTAAATTATAGTCCTCGTCACTCTTTTCATCCAGGTTGAACTCTTTTCCCTTCTTCGTTTGAACAATCTTTATTAATTCGATTTTCCTTACACGGTTCCTTTAACTTATCAGAAGCAAAGTACACGGTCCATTTATGGGGTCTCCTTATCCCCGCTATTCCCCCGTGATATCCTTATTACGTGGGCAGCGTCCAAGTTACGGCTAGTTAGTTAAACCTCAAACTTCATTACGTAGTCGAATGGCGTACGGAAAGGGGTGAGAGGCAGCAGCGAAGAGGCGACCGGTTTTTGCCAGCAAAAACTGAACAAGGTATCATCGTTGTCACGAAGGATTCTCTCATTTCCTTCATTTTCCCCGATAATAATTCGGCTCGGTAGAAAGGGGAACGGAAGAAAATTCCTGGGACGAACCAAGAGACTAACTCGCAAATATTGACCGTCTCTCGAAGGGGTAAGAAGGACGAATTTCCTGCTTAACAATACTTACCTCTGTTCGCGAGTTCTCGCGTTATCGGTCTTCGTGTTATAACAAAAGGAGCTTCGCGACTCGTTTGTCGCTTCCTGACACTGGCGCGAGTGAAGTCCTTGCAACGTGTTACCGCTTCGTGAACTCGCTCTTCATTTCCTGACGAACGTCCCTTTTATTCCATTTAATCTGGTTCCTATTCTAATGTTGCTTCTTTTACTTTTATGTCGATTTTAAATCCGAAGCTTTTCGTTTAAACGGATTATGGATATATTATCAAATGTTATAGATCTTGAAATGTCGTTAACATTGTGATAAGACACGTTTATCATGATTATATTAGTGGAACTATACTATAAATTAGTATATTCTACTATATACTACATACTACTATACTATACTATATACTATATCCTATATCCTATATACTATATACTATATACTATAAATTAGTGGAACCATTTTTTACCATTATTATATGTATGTTCAAGATGGATATTTCTGTTTTATACTAACTTTTCCCTTGAATATATGTTTGCGAGAAATATCTCGTAGCTTCTATATGTATACATTTTCAAATTGGTTTGTAATTTGATCAATATCATTATGACATTCGTGCCTCGTTACGGTGGTAACGAAATTTCAAAATGTTTCGTATAATACACATAATCTATTCATTAAAGGTTTCTATAAGTGTACGGATACTTTCGTGAACTATTGTATCAATGTTTCGTATTTATTTGGAAAATAACAAGAGTCGAATTCGAACAAATCGAATTGCAATCAGGAAAAGCTACCGTCGAATTAACGGATCGGTTACACTGAAAATTCGGTGATTTTGTAGAATTTAAAGAATCTCGGAGCCGTTTAAATATCTCGTAAATCGACATTTATATCGTTATACGGGCTCATTGTCGAACCGGTTTGAATTAAACCAAATTAGAGCGAATTAATTTACTTCTGTCATCGATTTTCATCGTCATTGGTGTGTGAGTGTATTTATAGTCACAGCCGTGAACGAAAGGACGAAACGTTGTATAATTGTTATAGTTTTTTGGAAATTACAGTTTTCCACTGTTTCTGTCTTCGTTATCTTCCTATCCATAACAGGAATGTATTAATATCTTGGGGCCGCGTTTTCTTCACCTTACGAGTAAATCTCATAGTGCTTCGTATGCTTGGGTGGAAGAAAATGTGTCGAATTGAGGAATCGGATCGAGGCATTAACGTTCGTTTGAGAACTGACGAGTTTCAGTTGGAGTTAGCCGTGTTCGCGAGATACTGAATATTTAAATGGCTATTTCCACTTAGATCCTTTGTAACTTTTATAACTTCTGTGCACATAGTTGGTCGATGAATGCGTGCAGCCAGTGATAAAAAATTCTTATCGCGTCTATGGTTCGTCAATCATACCAGTGATTGGGTTGAACTGGTCATTTTATGGTACTTTTATTCATCTGTTGAATGATAAGTTTGTTTGTATTTCTTTCTTTGTTGTTCTTTCTTTCGTTTCTATTTCAATTTTCATCTATGATTTAACATGTTCCTGGAAATGCATTAAACATAATATTTTATGTCAGTTTTATGTTATAGACACATACTTTTTCTCCTTGTGTCTGTTATACAACTTCGTGCAAAGATATTTCTTGTTCTATTTACCTTTACCTAGATTCAAGCTCACATTCTATCCATTTTTTGAAGCCGTAGGCAGTCTTGTCTCGATCTATTAACGTTCTGTTTCAAAAACTGTACGGTCTTGTCTGGATCCGTACAGGTTTTGTTCTATTTCAACCTATTGTTACGTACACTCGGTTTTGGTCCAGTTTAGACTTTCGTACACCCACAGGTCATAGATATGGAGGGCGAGTTTAACGGTATGATTATTGAAAACCTAAAAGTTAAAAGCATTTCTTTTTTATTAAAACAAGGCCAAGATCGATGCATCAAATTTTAAAGATCACTGCAGGGTTAACTACTCTCTTCAGCCAATAAATAGCATAAAAATTGCAAATTCGACAAAAAAGCACCTAGCACTTTTTCCCTTAGTCCTCAAGCGTATATGTATGTATGTACTTTACAAACGTAGTAGTGTCCGACCAAATATATCCATTGAAGCTCTTTCAACAGAATAGTAACATGTAACAGCATCAGCTTCAATGTAATGGTAACAAGTAACATCAGTTTAATAGTTTAATAGGGGATCAGAGCATTCGATGAAATCGACCTGCGGAGCAAGCAGAAATTTCGCACTTGAAAATATAGAAGAGCTACACGATTGGTAGTGAATGATTTTAACACTTTTATTTTAGAAATATTTTCGTACAATGGAAAGATTTTCGTTCCTGTTCGCCATGATCGTGGTATTCACGGATGCATATCTCTCCAGAATGCACGCCAAGGATTCGATAACTCCGTTCACGCGTGAACTCACGATTTTCTGTGAACCCAGGAAACCAGAGTTCAGGCACCGTATTATCTCCGTTATATTAATGCAAGCCGATTTCAAAGTTGAGCGCGCGTCAACTCCTGGATCTGCACAGTTGTTCACCGACACGATTTAGGTCTAGCAACTTCAGTCTCGCCCCGGTATAACGTGGTGCCCGATAAGACTAATGTAAGTTGAGTCACGTAGTCTCGCAACAGATTGGGATATCTCGACCGGTCTGCCAAACCAGACTTTGCTCTTTATGTGCGAATGTTCCTGACGATGTATCGAGATATCGGTTGTTTTGTTTGAAATATTAATTAGCAAGTATCAGTGCTTTTGTGCATGGTGCTGAATAATTATTCCTGAATTTTAGAAAACGAGAATGCAACGTTCCTTCGATTTCTTTCATGATAGACATTATGATTGAACGATTACGATTGACGAGTTGTATTTATGTTTCGTTTATTCGGCGCTTTGAATGAAATATCTCATGTGACTAATTTTTAATATATAGATGTAACTTATATTGTGTCTTGTTTCGTATGAAAGGAAAGTTAAAAGTATTTGTTTTTAATATGTCCTACTGGTGGTATCTTCAACCTCTAGTTTTGATGCATCAATTGACCAATTTTTTGATATACAAGATCGTATATGTATCTTTTCAATGACAATAATGACATTATATCCTTCCAATAAACCGCATAAACTGCCCGTCTTTTCCCACAAAATGCTAAATGTTTATAACCATGAAAATGGATTTTGGGGTTGTTTGAAAATTCCCGGTGCGTAAACGATATATCATTCCACATGATGAATCGTGTATAACATTGAAATTTGTAGCCACTGTTGTAGCCACCCACGTGTCTAAAATCATCATCAATCAGTGTTCGTCCAATTATATTGTTTTGATTTCCCCGTTTACGGATGACACTCTTGATCGACACCTTTTATACCTGGAAGGTATTTTAAAATACTATCTCATTAAATGTCTGCTATGAAACAGATATTCATGGAACACTAATATTAATTATAAATACTAACTCCTTTAAGTTCTGCGGATGTATGCATGTCATAATAATTAATAAAGATATTTGTGCGTAGTATATAAATTATATGAATAGTTTAGAAGTACCTGTGGCGGATGAAAGGAGAGTTGCGCGTTTCGTCCCGGGACTACCGGTGGACTCGCCAGTAAGGCTATGCCTGGTAGTCGCTAGGTGCGGTATTTGTATCGTTTGTCCGTAAATTCGACCGCTAGCGAGATAGACAGATTCGTTGTCGTCGTAGCCCTCTGGTGTTGGCGGTTGGTACCCGCGGATCGCCCGGGGGGCGTTGCGCCGCGTTGATGTCTCGACCTGTCGGCGTCCTATTGGTACCGATCCGCCACACAGCCTCCCTCTAACGCTATAGCGTGATCCCAAAGCTATATAGCACGATACAAGTTAGAGGGAATGGCTCGTCGTCGATGATGGAAGGCTGATCGTCGTGGGGACGAGGTGGTTGGCTCCTTCTCTGACTCCTTCTCCAAAGGTGCGTGTTCGTCGTCGGTGGTCACCAACGTGGCGCTGGATACTCGCACTACGGTGGCGTATCGTCGTCGTTTCGTATTCGTCGTAGCGATAGAGGTCCAGTTTTCCACTGTCGTAGGTCGCGGCTTTGAAGTCTCGGTGGCGTCATCACGGTCGCACCTCAGTTTCAAAGTCCATCCGATCACGTCGGTGTCACCAATGTGGCGGATGAAAAGAGAGTTTTGCGTTTCGTCCCGGGACTACCGGTGGACTCGTCAGTAAGGCTATGCCTGGTAGTCCCTACCTTAGACGTAGAGGGAGTTTCGCTAGGTGCGGTATTTGTATCGTTTGCCCGTAAATTCGACCGCTTGCGAGATAGACAGACTCGTTGTCGTCGTAGCCCTCTGGTGTTGGCGGTTGGTACCCGCGGATCGCCCGGGGGGCATTGCGCCGCGTTGATGCCTCGACCTGCCGGCGTCCTGTTGGTACCGATCCGCCACATATCTATTTTATAAAACAAAATAGCTAATGAAATATATGTATATTGTAGGCGATAAAACGTGTATACCTTTCACAAGAACCCGTGTCAGTTATCGGTGTCAGCGGCGTACCGAACGCCGATAATCTAAACATTCCCCGACATCGAACCATTGATGATCGGTTTCAGTCACTCGCCGAGCAAATGTTAAAGGGTCCAGATCCGAGATTTCGGTCGCCTTTGTTACATTAAATAACTAAGAGTAAATCAACGTGACTCTTTTTTTTGAAATCATTAAGCCCCCTCTCTACAATATGGTACGATACATACCATAATACATGAACATAAAGAATTAAATGAAATTTCTCTTTCACTCTCTTAATTCGCTCGCAAACAATTCGACAAACGTAATCATATCATAGTGAAAATTTTCAAAATTGTTGAAATGATTTCAGTTCGAAATCGTTGGAATGACAAGAGATAAGTAGATACTGACGGATACAGAGGAAAAGGAAGAAGCTGCCGCAACAAAATCCTTTAAATGGAATCACCGGCCGCACAAACGAATCGCGTTCGATCAGTCATTCGGAAACTTTTCGACTTGGCAAGCTCGAAACGACTGGCCGATCTCATGATAGTTCCCATCGAGTTTCTCTCCTTGCGAGAATGCATCCGGAATTGCGATAAAAACCGATGAAAGGGAGTCGATTGAAAGTAACCGATTTACAGTCGATGGAGAATGGGATTCTAGTTTTAAATTGTCGAGTTGGAGAGAAACTTTTGCTCGTTAGTTTCTTCCTTCATTCTGTTTGTGTTGACTCTGAACCACAGGGCAACCAAAAAGATTCTGCAAAAAACTGTAACGCAATTGTATTGTCGATTTATTTTTTTTGTGTACTTTGCACTCGTTTCAACGATTTGATTTCGACTCGATAGAACTAAATAAAATGTTGTCAAATTTTAAATGAGAATCTATGGAGGACTTACATCGTGGTGACGTGAGTTAGTCCATTGCTGCTTTCTATAAAATAACATTGAGGTGTGGGACGTGAAAGTCATGACGTGAGGTGTGGGACGTGGGACGCCAAGGGAATACTTGACGTTTTATTCAGTAGTTTGTTTATTAACTTGATCAGCGCGTGTAGCTTGAGCCTGATTAGAAGAAGTATTCGTCGCGAAGGTGTATTAACACTAGAATTACCGACATTTGAGACGTAGCTATCTCTACCAAAACCAATCAAAATGAGGTCTTTAAAAAATACGTGATAGCAGAATATTTTTATATTTATTGATTTATTATTATCTTACAAAAGGAACTGCATGTTCTGAGATTATAAAAACTATATAATAACAACTATAATAATAATAATAAGTATAATAATGAAGAATATTTAGTACCAAAATCTTTGGTAACGAGAATATTAAAATAAATTTCCATTGGTAAATATAAGAAATATAAGTGTAATAGAATAAATAAAATACAAATATAACTTAAATTATTAGGTACAAAGTTATCATTCGTCACATTTCTTACAAACGTAAACTTTCATCTGCGTGCATTTTCCGCATACATATTTTTTACAAAGATCGCAAATGATGGTGGTCTTATTATTATTACAGAATCGTATCTGACACCATTTTCGTGAATAAGTTGAGTTCTTTGACGTCCTTTGGATCTTAGATGCTCTTTGTTCTATCCGTGATTTTTCGTTGTCAGCGGCAAGTTCATCTGCTAATTGAAACATAAAATTTTTTCTGGATATCTGCTCACCTGTGGTTTCCTTATATAAAATCCAGGCATTTATGCCAGCTAAATCTAAAATATTAAAAAATACTTGAAGTGGCCATCTTCTTGATTTCAACTTCACGCTATATTTTTTTGCCATTCGGTCTGCCATATCTACCCCAAATTTTGTTTTATTATAAAATTTCGCTTTGGTTGGGAAAAGTTGCTCGTCTACTGTAACGTTTACACCAGGTTTATAGCAATCCTGGCTGTTTTCAATAAACTTGTCCCATACGGTTGATATTAGTGCAAATTTATCATTTTTCAAACGTCGACTTTTATCATCTTTTTTATCAAATCGAATAAATTTCAATATTTCAAGAAACTCATTCCGACTCATTGTACTGGAAAAGAAGCTTGGCCCCCATTTTGTATTCCACAAATATGAAAGTTTTAAATTTTTCGCTTCGTATGCTCCCCGCGCGTACAATATTCCAAGGAATGCTTTCAATTTTGTTTCTGTAAGGGTCCATTTTTTACCCAAAACTCGAGAGGCCTCTGATTCGGTGCAAGATATTATACGTTGCAATATATGGCTGTCAATTAGTAGGGAAAATGCGCTAATTACTTTGTCTTTCATGATACTTCTCTTTGCATATCCTGTGAGGCCGGATGTGTCTTTGAATATATTGTGCAAGGGTAATCTCCCAGAAGCTGACTCTTCTTGAATTCTTTCCCACCTGGTTCCGTCTTCGGCAATTTCATTTCGACTAGCTTGTACACTTTCAATTTCACTTTTAGAACTTGAAAGCACTCGAGCACGTCTTCTTTTGCGTACATTCAAAATGTTCTCTGGCTCACTTCCTGAGGACTCATTTTCTTTGTCACTAATGTCACTAATATCACTCATGTTATCACTAGAAATTTCAATTTCTTTTTTCCCTGGTTCACCTCCTTCACACTCAGAGAATTCACTATCCTCGATATCGGAGCATTCCATTGGTATCCTTCTCAGTTTTTGCAACAATTCGGATGCTTTCAATCGTTTGCTCATTTTCGAGGCTTGTAGAATATTGCTTTATAAAACGAGGAATCACGTCTTATTCCAACGACTGTGCTCTACAGAATGACCAATCAGTTTGACTGATACTGGTATAAGTAGCCACGATACAAAATTACTTTTATTTTAAATGAATAAAACGAAACCAATCGTTTTGACTGGCGTGGTGGTTCTAATGTTAACCAATTCGTAACTAGAGGTTTGACGCTCACTTCTCAACTCTCGACTCTCGACTCGCGACTTCCACTGACGACTGCTTACTGACGACGAATCTGTTAATCGACTTTCTTTCCTTTATCATCTTTTGATATCCCCATTACGCACGTGTTGGTAATCGTCCACGATCGTGGACACGTACACCTTCTTCCGATTATTTGACGAAAGGACCACAAGGATGTCGATGGGCTATTAGGCCTGTCGGCACTTACGCTTTATCACGGCCTTGCTTATGTTTCGTCGGTCTCTCATAAACAGTCTTTCAACGATGCTATGCTATCTACCGAAGAAACCGTTGGAAAGAATTGTTTTTTGCGACCTAGTGCCGCTACGACATTCTGCGTTTACTATTATAAAAATTTAATTATTTCTTTTCATGTGATAAAAATGTAACATGGCAGAAAATAAAGGTAAACTTAATTAATTATGACATTAAAGGAATGGTATTTTTAAAAGTCGAAATACGCAACTAGATTCAAAGTCCCAAAATCTTGACTACAATTAGACCACACTGATTTTTAATTCTCAATATAAATGAGTTTTGTAGTAGACTAACTTCTCTCTCCTTGTTATTAATTAAGAGGTAAATTATTCGTAAAGAGATATGTACCTTTCGATTTAGCTCGATACAATCTCAGTCGAAACCTCATCGCCGAGGTTCAACATTCGAGAGTATTTAATGAGCATCGATGTCAAACTTGTTTTTGTGAAACTGGTAAACCGGCTACGATAGGTCAGCTTGGTTAGCTAATTAAAATTCAGGGAATGAAATGCAGCGAACTGGCAACGACAAACTCATAAGCAAATTGCTTCCATAGCAAGCGATCGTGTTAATGATGTTGTTCGATTAAACGTATTTTTCTCGCCATGTTTGCGATTATAGTGAACATTGCGATCTTATCTAAATTACAAATAGTATCAAAAAAATGAACATTGATTAGAAACGTATATTTCGGAAAGATCAATGTGGAGAAAATAATTCAGTGATTTCATAATCGTATAAGATTACCTTAATATCATTGAAAGGAAACTCAATCTCACATCAAAACTTCAGGTCATTTTAAAGTTTTGTACATGACATTCTTTTATCGTTTTGATTTACTGCCTAGAATTGATCCTATAAGTGCACGAGTATCTCTTATTTGCCAAATCGATAAACTCCGCAAGATAAAAAATAAAGAAAATTGATAGAACTACATAAGATAGTAGCAATAAAGTGTTTTGGTAGCAAAATTTGAAAAATTTCAGAAAGCGAAGTTAATTATTTTCGCCTGTGTAATAATAAATGGTTCGAATATCCTTCACATACTTGTGATACCTTATACATACAGTATACAGCATACAACTGTACACATACAAACAGCGGCATACAGCAATACGACACTTAAATTAAAATTGAATATTCTTAAAAATATCAAGATAAACTAATATTAATAGTCTATGGATCCAATTCACATTCATCATCCCACATGCACTACATAAAAAAACTCGTTTCAGCATCGATCTAATCTGATCTAAGGATAGTGAATCAGAACGAGCGATGGTTCTCTAGGCATAATTGTCATTTCGATCTGTGGTAAAGGCAGTTGGTCGCACAATACAATCCGCATTCGATTGCATAACAAGCATCATATGCAGGAAGCGACGTCGAGTTTCGCGGGTTCATGAGCGCCACGTGCAAGCACCGTATCGGAAATCTCGAGGAAGTGCGGCCACTCTCGCTGTTGGGATTCATTTCGAATGGAAATGGGATACCGCGTGTCTAGAGTCCAGGGTCCAGGACTGCATCATTCACAATCGGTTTACGTTGATTCCTGTTCCCTCTGTCCACCATCGCTAACATCGGCTAAGCGAGCGGTATATGTATTGCACACTGGACGCTCAAATACTGTTACCGACAGCTTCCTCCTCCCCCGTCATATCCATAATTAGATATTAATTCCGACGGTGAATAATCTTTGTTAGTACATATATGTACGTTTCGATAACTATGCGCCCGACTGTCTGGTTCTGTTAACAGTTTCGATGTGATGAAGCGTGTCCGCGGAACCGGTGTCCATTATACACTGTCTGTAGATAAGATGTTATTGTCAACTGCAATTCTCTAGAGCAGGGACGGAGATAGGCAGTGTACATTAGATAGATAGAGTAGGTTTACTATATCGAAAGGAGAATCGATTATTTTGGTATGTAATTTAGAGTTTTTCATTGCATTAGAGTTATTTCTCTTTAATACCATGGGAAAATAATTATGGGCAAATGTGGCTAATCATTTCTATATTTCTTTAAAAAATGTTTGTATTGTCCTTTAAAAATATAAATTCACTTCGAGTCTCCATTTTTTGGATATTTCCACGTTGAAAATTGTGCAAAAGTTCTAGATATCACAGTTTCAAACTTACGAATTTTGTTAGTATTTTTGTTATATAAGTGATCCGGCTGAAGGAAGCCACCTAAATACCTCCTTCGTTTTTTATGATATAAAAAAAGTTCGTGGTACGTTTTTTATGGTTTCAAAAAAGAAATAATCTGGAAAAATTTGTTTGTCTCTCCATTTTCTTGGTTTTTCCAAGGTCATTGGTCTTTTTTGTATGTGGAAAACGTATTTTTTATTGATCCTTGTAGCGGATGATAAAATACGATATGATTCGAGTATGTCTGAATCATGACTTTGAAATGACCTTCAGATAATTGAAAACGAACAATGTGATGAAATTGTCAGGGTAATATTTGAGCTTAGTTGTTATGTTATTAAATGTTCAAAATAATGTCCGTCGGGAGTGATACGCGTCCGGACACGAGTAAGTATGGATTGTGGTGTTCTCGCAATTATTTACATAAGGTTCGTTTCCTACCTCACTACGAAGAGATTATTGGTGTATTGGTAAACGACCTCACAATGGCCTGCAATTATTCGAAGCAAGAACAAATCGATCTGATTTACACTTATGGTGCAGCTAATAAGAGAAGCTATATGTCTGCTGTGATTCAATTAAAAACAAAAACATATCATCAATGTATTGAGTCCAGGTTTGAGTTAAATTTTTGAATCCAGCCGCCGCGAGGATTATTGGATGAATTATCTGTTAT
The DNA here is from genome assembly GCF_011952205.1 of Bombus bifarius. Lineage (NCBI taxonomy): Eukaryota > Metazoa > Arthropoda > Insecta > Hymenoptera > Apidae > Bombus > Bombus bifarius. The sequence continues at coordinate 406,947 of NW_022884576.1, read as the reverse complement.
CTGACCTCGTTTTTCTTTTTTTACTTATTAAAATTTACAATCAATTCTCGCATTCAGAATTTTTAGTAATTTTTTCTGGCGTAGCTAATTATTTACAATAAGTTAATACTTATTATAGATAAGTATAATTTATAAGTAAGTATTATAAATAAGTAAATATTACTTAATTTAAATAACTAATTGAATCTAGCGTTTAGGTCTAGCGAGTCCATGTCTGTTCAGCCTGCGGATCTGGTCCGACGTATCAAGTAGTCCAGTGATTAGGGGGTTTCGGTGTTTGCTGACTCTTTTGCCATATCTGTCGCTATATTTGACCTCGTGACGACTGGATTAAAATAACTGGCTGAAACCAAATACATTGATGATATTCATTTTTAGGTGATTTGCAGTAGTCGTTTCTTGCAGCCTCGCATATGCACCCTGGGCATTTAAGGTCGCCCGTCCCTCGTTTGTAAACAAAAGATAAGCGGTCGGCGGTCGACAACAAATACTGACGCATACGTTACTACAGGCGCACAACTTTGGGTAGAATTCACTGTAGTGGTACTGATAATTTTTGCCAACATCTCGAAGACTGAGGCCGACTAACGGTTATATGTATAGAAAAAAGTTTAAAATGAAGAAGTAGTTGAAAATGTTGAGCTTTGCAACATATTCAGAAATCATTGAAATCGACGTGAACGCAACGATTGTACAAGTTCATCAATTTTTTATATCATAAAAACGAAGGAGATATGTAGGTGACTTGCTTCAACTCGGACACCCTGCGTATCTCAATAGTTGGATAATTGTCGGATTGAAAATCACATTAATGTACTTGTGCTAAGTAGTATTACTCTCATAATTTTCTCATAATTTTGAGAATTTTATATTCAACTTGGTTAGGGTCTTGGAAGTCTGCCACTTGTCTTTGGATTAGAACACCGCTCCGATTATACTTGATTATATTTCTTATTATTATAGTTGACTATATTTGAATTATGCTTAACACGTTGAATGCCACGCTAGTTTTACAGGGATTGCTCGTGGCGACACGATGAATTTTTTATTATGTGATACGTATAATATTGAAATATTACCTACAAGAGATGTGTTACGGTGTATAGTCATCATTAATGAATTTATCTTACTGAGGTTACCCCCATGGCGCAGAAGTGCGATTTCGCGCGATTCATTTATTTTTTGCGATTATCAATTATCTCATATTGTTTCTTCGTTTTGCTAAATAATTGTACTATGTCGTTACGTCCAAGGATCTACCATAAATCATAATTCATCCCTCTGTCATACTTTTTCGGACCCGCAATAATCCTAAAGAACCGTCACAAGATTTAGCATTTTTTACTTTCCTGTAAGGGCCCTTAATCGCCATCAAACATCTTTCAAGTCGAAACGTTCCGTAGGGTTATTTTTCATTAAGGTAAAGCACAGAAAAAGCGAATTTTTCTCATGTTCGACAGTCACTGGGGTGGAGGCGCACATAATAGATCTATATTTTACGCATAAGTAAAACTATTTTTATGTTTTATACTGTATTGATTTGGTCACACCATTGTAGTAACGATGGTAATAATACAAAATTTATAACTATCGACATTTGTTCAAATTATGTATTTCTACAAATCTTGGCGCGCCGGTCACCGGTGACCCTGTCACAGGGTCATAAAACAATAATAGGATAACCACGCCTGACAAACATCCCGCAGGCCACAGCCATCGAGACGATAATCAGATAATGTCCCAGGCCCAGAAGAGAGTAACAAGATAGCCACTTGTGACTGGTGCCAAACGACAACCCTTCCAGAGGGTCCAAACCCTAGCATATAAACGATCCCAAAATCAGCACTCGACACACTCTGCTATAACACTCTGAATCATTACTCTGTTTGATTCGTACAATAAATTTTACTATCATATCCGTTTCCATTTTACTATCAAAGTCCGAATTTTTTACCTTATTTGCAAAACGTTCGAACTACGACGCGAGATCACCGGTGATCTGTTAATTTCGTGATTTCTTGTGTTTCCTACGTACAACCGCCACGGCCAAGTTGAGTGCCGGTCACCGGTGACCGCTGTGGCATTCAACGTGTTAATTATACTTGATTGCTCTTATTTTTAAATATTTAAAATTAATAAGAATGCAAGGTAACAAAAATTTACATTTACATGACAAAATAAAATTATATTATTATATAGAATAATATCGTTCCATAGATGAATGTTCACAGGAAACAAATCGTAGTTGCACTAATAACCTTCTCGCTTGAATGCATGTTCACATCACAGCTATTCTGTAATAGTATCCTGGATTGTCCACTTTCTGAAATCCACAGATCGGCAGAGGCACGGGCCTAGCTATCGACTCGAGAACATAACGGTGTAATTGGAAAGTTGCCCGGTATTTGATGAAAAGGCGAACGTCTTTCTTGTCCTTTGATCGACGTTCCAGGAGCATTCATCCTGAAACGAGTTTTATCTTCTACTTGCTGTTCCTTTTTCATTGGTTTTGTTAAAGCCATCAACTCTTGCAACTTGTAAGTTGTAACTAAATACGACCGCGTTTCGCGGTGAACCGCAGATAACAATTTTGACAAAGTTGTCAGTGCTCCAAGATAAGTTTTTTTTTTTTATTTGGAAGTAGTTTACAATCAATTCTTATTGAGAATTATAAGTAAATTATTCTGGCGTGTACTATAACGTGAATAATAAATGATTATCGTATGTTTGGTTCTAGCTGAATCTAATGCTTAAGTCTAGAGGATAATGTTTTTTTAACCTGCGGATCTGATCCGTCGTGTCAAGTAATTGAGTTTTGGTGGTTGTTAACTCTTATGTTATATCTGTTACTGAATTTGCATATTTCTTCTTTAACTCTGGGTATCTTAAGGTCGCGATGTATTGTTTCGGTGGTAACATACCAAGGTACATCTATAATATTAAGGATCTTAGAGTTTTCGATTGGAATCGTTGAAGAATTTCTATGTTGGAATTACTCGCTGTTCCTCATAGTTGGATCCCATAAGTCCAAACGAGTTTTAATATGGCTTTATATAGAATTAGTTTGCTCTGCACGCATAATTTGGAACGTCTGCCAATGAGCCAGTAGAATTTTTAAAATTTTAATTTAAGTTACTTGGATTCAAGATAAGTGTGCAAAATTTAACGGTTGATCCGAAATCGTGAAATTTTCATATAAATTTGTAAATATTTCTACTATAAAACGTTAACTTTCATTTAATTTTCTTTTATTCCAAGTCTTTCGTATAAAAACTGAATGAAGAGATGTGGAACATTTTTTGCTAGGAAGAAGGTTGGAGAAAAATTTTATGTGAAATTATAGCTGATATGCTTAACACAGTTCTAAATGTGGAACACTAATGATACAATTCAGAAAAATGACTAAATTGTTATAGTATCTCTGACGTCATTGAGAGTTATACGATCCTATCGTAAATTAAACTACTACATACATATTTCGTTTTTAAAATTATTAAATTTTAAATTTATATCTTTTCAAACTATAATGTTATAGCGTTATGGTCTGCACTATCGTTACATTCATTGGTGTAGGAAAATCCGTTCTGAAAAGGGTAACGTTTATTTTCTGACATGTAATGTTGCTACCATGTTCGTTCCCATCTGATTTAGAAACGAAGACACCAGAATGAAACGCAACGAAATTCACAGTGATAGTCGAATCGAATGCGTTTCCTTTGTTGATCAAAAACACAGCGTTTATCGTTTCACAGGGTTTGGGACATGGTTTCAACATTTTGGACGTAGGCGAATTACTATGTACTTCCGATACCGTATCATTCGGTTGCCCGTATTTTTCATGCTCGACCGAGCGATTAAGCCCACGACGGCGAACAATGAAACGATCGGCGAATCTCCGTGCGGCTGGCGCTGCTGGTTTGCTTGTTGCGAAAACGTGCAAGTTATGCGCCGTTAACGTGGCTCGCCATTGGATGCGATCCAAATTTCTCGGATCGTAACAGTTCGATGCTCGATCTTTCATTTTTGGAATTCCCCTTCGATGAGTTATCGTCAACGTCACTGATGATAGGTGGAGAATAACAATTTAAGAAAATGGGAAAATAATGATAGTCTTGGACGTTTTTGCTATTTAATTGGATACCGAAGAATTGTTTTTTGAAGAAAATAATAGATGAGGTAATAGAATTGTGCAGTATACTGTTTCTTAGAAGAATCTGGCCACGGAGTGAGCGAAAGGGTGGTTATTAAGGATGGGTCATTCCTGTCATCGCACGTCGATAGAAAAAACTGCAACCGATTTCGTGGACTGCGCCCTTTTCAGCCATCGCGGAATGAGTTTCATTGCCGGATTCAGAACGGATTTTATGCCTGTGTGGTATCAATAGAGCGAACCGGAGCGTATCGGATGGAAATACGCGCATCGGTCTTTGAACTGTCGACAAACGCTCGGTAACCACCACACACTGTGCCGAAAGAGGCCGAAAAGGTTCAGTCTCTCAGTGCATCTGCATTCTCTTGATACCGATATGAAAGAGCAGGTTACCACCTCCTCCTTCATAAATATGTGTTTTATACGAAACATTTCGTACTTTCATTAGCAATTAGTAATAATATCCGAGTATCACGTTTATATTAACAGATATAACAAAATCAATAAAATTATATTAATATTAGATTAATATAATAAAATTAATATGATCATAGCATTTGTTTTTCGTTATAGTGCTAACGAAATTTCAAGATGTTTCTTATAATTCTTAGAACACGTAATATATAGGTACATGACAGTTTTGGGTGTTTAAATATTTTCATGAATCAAAGATCGATGATTCTTCTCTTTGTAAAAAGTGACGTTTCCAGTGAATTACTTTACGTGTTAGACATTTTGTAAAGGAAGATACGTACGTATATATGTTTTGCAATAGAAACATTACAAAAATTGAATGACACTTTCAAATAGATGCAATTAAAAATGGATCATTTTCAATTGCATGCAACTTGGTATTTCAATGACTTTAAGTGAAAATATATAAATTGGTCAATATTTCACTGCTGTTTTGTAGCCTTTTGGTAGCAGTAAAAATTTATATCTAACTTTATCATCTTTTTGCGTTTGGAACGAAGGACTTATGAAAACGTATCCATATTTAAAATACGAAAAATCGCAAATTTACCGAAGTTGTTATTCGCGTGAGAATTCATGACTCAACATCGTCATTCAAAATGAGTATCCACCATGAACTCTATAATTGGCGGTATATGTAGGAGATGGCCGTTTACGAAATTACGCGGTGTTCCGGCGACATGGACGTTCGTCAAATGCAATTAGCGCACGCGATAAGCAAATACATACCTGCGTCAGTGTGATTAGGTGAGCTTTCGAAATGTATACGTCGAACCGGTTGTGAATAGGAAATTCGCCTTTGGCTCTCGTTTCGTCTGTATAAAATAATTCGAGAGGTCGCAAGTAAACGAATTTTAATTAAGGCGTGTGGAAAAGAAGATAGCAGATACGAGTCTCGTGAAAATTGAACAAGCGGAAACGTCAAGATAAAACAGTCGAATTGGAAGCGAGGAGAAGCAGAATCGAGGGAAAAAAAATACAAGATAAGATATTGATTTCTCGGCGAATTCCGGTCGCCTACAGCGGTCTCGCTCTCCGTTTCCGATTTTTCCTCGCTTTCTATCAAATTCACGGATTTTATTTGCGGTAATGTATTCCCGATCGCTGGTTTCGCACATGCATACATCCTTGGCGAGTGATAAACTACGAAAATTTTAAACCAGCTCGAATCAGCGAGAAAAGATCCGCTTTTTTTCTCTCTCTCTGTTGAGTGAACCTTTTAAAACAAAAATTGTCCAATAGTTGTGAGTAGAATAGTTGTATATGTAGCTGGTTGCAAGTGTTTTTATGATTGACGTGCTTATTTTTATTAAGCAGGCTTGATATTTCATGCTAGCTTTGGTTCACCTGTACAAATATCTATAATATTTGCATAGACAAACAATACATTTCTTAATTGGTGTCGGCAATAATGTAAACTCCTAATAAAAAAACTCATTTACAATTAAGTTATAAGTAATTAGATACTTTTTCCATCAGTTTATTGATTTCATTTCTGGATAATGAGAGAAGAATAAATTCATTTTACTGATGGACTGTAACACGCGAGCTTTTGATGTTGACAGTCATAATTCACAAGGTAATATCAATTAATTTATGTAATTTGCCATGCAATTGCTTCGTAAAGCATTAATATTGAGTTTGTAAATTAGTCTATTGTTTTCTTAATCACAATTTTCTACTTTGATCTCAAATGTAGAATCGGTAATTCTGCCGGCCAGATTGAGTTTTCAATGTATGTACAGCCCAAAGGCAATATTTTAATTTAACGTTATATTAGTATTATAATAATACCGTTATAGTTATACGTATAGTATTACTCGAAATTCATTGCTTTTGAAATATAAAGTGAAAAATTTATCAGACCAAAAACCATTACAGACATACACATCTCTATAATTTCCAAGATAATTAATTATAAGACATTATAAGAGATCAAATTACTTGCTTTTCGCTTATGATAGATTAGCCATGTCGTAAAAATGCTTTACTTTATTTTTTAACATTGGTATTCATCCCAAATTATTTCCCATTGCTTCGCGTACAAAAAGAAGGAAGCGTTTTGTTTCATTTTCACGTGTAAATGGATCGAACGCAGAAAGTCCGTGGCTGGAGACGTTCGTTTCGTCGTACGAATCGCAAAATCTAACGAGCAGATTCCGTGAAGCGGCTCATGAAATGATAGAGAAATGAAGTCGGACAATCGTTGACGAATCGGTTCGGAACTCTCTGTGATTAACTGCTTCGATGGATCGCTGAATTGACCAGTGTCCAATTCGTGAAATAATTTTTCCGGCCATTCGCAATTATTCAATGTGACCGTTTCGAATCGTTTCGGCGAAATCACTGTAATCGGTCCTGGTGAAATGAAAGATTTTGTGTTTTAATTAAACGTAAAATTCTCTCTGCGATCCCATTGTACGTACGTGATTCTTCTCCCCCTCTGCATTCAAGAATTAATCTTCGTCCTACTTTATCGAATAAAAATTTCTTATTTTATGAATTCTTCGTACGTAGTAAAACATGTATTTTTAAAATTAAGGACAATCGAGGACTTTAGAAAAAGTGAGCTATCAGTCGATTTGTAATCGGCAACAGCACATGAATGTTAATAAAATGAATGAATTAATAAGAAACTAATGAATAAAGTTGATAAATAATACGTTAAAACGTAGCTAATATTAAAACACTTTTGACGTAGTTTATTCAATTCACCCTTATGGGTTTCTTCTTATGGAATTTCTTCTAGAAATCTTCATCTTCTCAATTTCTCCTCCTAATATTTTAATATTTCTATTTTATCCACTATACTGTACGGTATATTTTTCTAGTAGCACTATAAACTAGTCGAAACAATAAATATTTAATAAATAGTTCAAAAACAAATTTTGAATATTGCCACTGTGGCGATATACGATCGTGAAGAGCTAATATTGCCATATTTCTAAATTTCTCATATTTATTTCCTAAATTTTTAAATCATAATATCCAAGACAAATTCAAGTAACGTGTACTCACCATCGGATCGATGTCGATCAAGCAATTCGGAACATGTGGCGAGAGTAGGAGCCAGAGAATTGAAATTTTGTCGCGAAATTTTATAGGTGTCTAGGCGTCGTAAATTATAGAATTGTTCAATAAAAGTTGTCCCTCTTGGAGAGACACAGGATAACCTGCACGCGAGAGAAAAATCTTTTGTATAGAGAACGATACATCAAGCCTCAGGGATGGTAGCGAGTCCGATTTAGTTTTCGAGGTGAAAAGGAATTCTCCATATATTCCTCTCGATTTCTGCTCGTACGTGATCAGAAGGAAAAAATTGGTCCTCGTTGGAGCCTTTCGGTTCGAGTTATGGTCGCGTATACAATTGTCTCCGAATTTATAGCAACCCCTGATGAAATGTAGGAGTATGAACCTTTCTCGACGTTTAATCGTAACGGAGAGTCTACGTACGATCGAGCAAAAGCGATACATCGTCACAGATACGGCTATTGGCTTTTAGATTGCGTACCGGAGACAGAGTAGTTACGTTAACTGCATCATAAACAGCAATTCGATGGCGATACTGTTCCAGATTTCCTTCGGACGAACAATTTGACGAATTAGAGACGTTCGAGCCTTCAATTCTAAAATTATTCACGACTATGGTATAAAATAATCTTTTTTTTTACAAAAGAAGCTAAATGAAAGAAATGTAAGAACACGCTTTTATCGACATATTTTACAAAAGGTCATTCAGATTCTCCAAAAATGAACTGTTGGTGGATTCATATAAAATTTCTATAAAAAATTGCCAATTATTCGATATTATTTTGCAATTTTATTTATAATATCATGGAATATGATATTTATTGTATATTTTTACTTATTTTTCACTCCATAGATGTTCAGAAAATGTCTCAAGGTACTAATACTCCTTACAGACTTGTCAATTAAAATTATATACAAATAGTTTTGTGACAAGACATTGCAAATCATAGTTGAAAAGAAATAAAGAAATTTCTGCAAGATATATAAAATGAAACAACACGTCAACTTACGAAACCGAAAATCATAAAACTATACTCGTTAGTGTCTTGATAACTGTAGTTATTAAATTTACAATTTTATAAAAATCACATCGCATGAAATTTCTAAGCTTCGTCGCGTTTCTTCAATAACAACGCTATTCCAGTGTGAATCACCAACACGACCTCTTTGAAAATTATATCTTTTGAGAGTAGAGCACAGCAAGTTCTAAAGACTTTCCGATAGTTGGCCGTTCCAGTGCGATGCTTGTAAGTTAAACGCAATTAGAACAGAGTCGAAAATCGAGGTTCGGTGGAAATGTTTATTACGTGTGCGCATAGAGTAGAATCGAATGTCGTTCGGAGGACCGATGTTATTTCCATGAACGAAGAATAATGGGAAGATCGCAGAGCGCCGAGCTTGCAGAAACGGCCTCGATGAACTACTGGCTTTGCGAAATCATGAAGACAGATCGAGGCGACCGAATCGTACGGCATCGTTGTCGCTATGAAGAAATTTCTTCACTTCCCGTGAATTCTCTATGTGATTAGAAACGGACCTTTCTCTCCACTGGAAGTCGCTCCAATAGAACCCTGTATTTGTCATCCGAAATGTTCGTTTTTGGCGACGGAAAATTGTGATACCTCAGCATTTTTTAAATTTTGGTTCCTATTTCATTTTTTGTTCATTATTTTGCCGTTTTTCTTTTGTTAAATTGGTGCGTGTGAAATATTCTTTCTACGAAGTTTGATTTTGACGAACCAATACTACTTATTAGATTTTGTTTTACTGTTAATTATCAATTGCATTAAAAGTGATGAAATTTGGTATAAATTATGTATCTGTATCAAGTGCTAGGATATTTAATAAAAATATCAAAACTTCGTTATATCGATTATCACGAATAATTAAAGTATTCGTATGATTCTCTTATATGAACTTATAATTGAAAAAATGTTATGCAAATAAGCATAAATTTAACGTTTGAGGAAGATGGAAAGTAATCTCTATTCTACTTAAACAATCTTTTAATTGATAAATTGTTTTAAGAGAAGATAATAGCTCCATTCCAAGAATTTTGCAATCCAGAAACCGATAATTCTTATAAATTTATAATACTGAAATCAATTAATGTTGGGATAGTGTATTCAATAATATCACGTTGACTGCCACGACACCCGTATTCGGGTGTCAGCAAAGTTTCTGGTCGGGCAATGTAACCCATATTCGGGTGTCGTTTATTTGACTACTTGTTAAGGATAGTCGTAGGTATTTGAAAAGATATTTCATACTAATAAAACTGTTGAATTGTTATAAAAGTAATACGAAAATGGTTTATTAGAAAAATTATTTAGAATGTAAAACTTTAAAGCATTCTATACATAGCTGAGGTTGTTCGGGACAATTTGGACAATAAGTTGTTGTTTTCTCCAAATTCTTTTGTGCTTTTGTTCGATCCATTCGACGTCTTTTATTTGCATAACATAGTTTGCATGCGCGTCTAATGTTTCTTCCGGAATCATTTTTCCAAACGGCGATATTACGCTAACTCCGTCGAAGACAAGGATTTTTTGTATTTTCAGACAACCCTAATAATTTTGCAACTAATAACTCTCTAAATATTCTAATATTTATATTCTTCCTTGTTTTGTTAACCGTCAAAGCGTTTACAACAGAAATCCCCAGAAGGAGTTGAATGCCAAGTTTTCTGTATCATTTGATTCCTTTTCTAATTGTGGTGGCATAAGAAACCATTTGGTCGGAATAATCTATACCACACTTTCCTTCATTATATTCAACAACAGCTAGTGGTTTTAATGTTGCGAACAAACGAAACGGGAGATAATTCATGAAACCACCACTTGTGCGACTCGCATTACTAAAATATCGATGGGAGTACCTAGCAGAGAACGCTTGGTACTGCTGCACGCGTGGCCTGACGGAGATTTCTTTGAAAACACGCGTGGCAATCAACGTGATATACAAATTACTTTGGCTAAATATGTGGCGGCACTCGACAACAAATACCGCCACTCGACACTAACTTCTACCGGGTTAGCGCCTTAGGTTACGAACGTTCGGGACCAGGGTTCGAATCCCGGCGCCCGTAGTCCTACTTTTCTTCCACACATTTAAATTAGAAGAAAAATAACAGTTTCTCAGCAGCGATATTTACAGCCAGCATCTACAATCACCACGAACAACACTTACACCTTAAATATATCATATCTTAAAGAAACTGTATACAATTGTACATAAAAGGATGCTGCCTACGTACTAATCTAGTATATTTTGCATCCATACAAGCCATAAAATTCAAGATTATGAAAATACTATAAATATGTTAAATACTATCTGAATGCATTTGAAACTTCCATCATGCGTAAATGGCGAGTTCCAGATAGTAAGTAAATCAGAAGTAAGCAGTGGACACGGTGCAAAGTCGGATTTTCAGAGAACTGTACGAACGAGTGTTCCACTCGGCTCTTTAACAAGTTTACGGGAGCATAACGTTAGAACGGTAACGTTCATGACTGGCCATTCCACGCGATAAATTTCTCCATGAACGCATCGTCTCGGATGGCGGAAAAGCGTCGCTAACCATCGGAACCCTCTTATCTGCGACTGCTAAGTAGAAAGCTGACAGTAACGCCGTGTAGAAATGACACGTTATAACGATAAAAGACATTTCACGGCTAGTTTCTTCGATGCATTCGCAATTCTTAGGCTCGAATTCACGTTAAAGAACCAAACGATCATCCTGGAAATGTACCTAATAGCAATTCGCGAAATTATTATTGCTAACAGCTCAGCAATTTTATTGACGTTCAAGAAGAATTTTATTGAGATACGCGAATATTTCTGTGATTCTCAAATCCAAACAGCTTGAATAAGTAAGAATGGTATGTAGAAAGATGTTTAAAGTGTGCCAATTTTACCATTTTGACTTCATGCAGCAAAAATTCACTTTCTTAATTTATGAACACGTACTATATATCACTGGGCAAAAGTTTCATAGAACCGAAGAATTCGAAAAATGAGAACAAGAATTTTAGAAAATTCCTTGTCAAAAAATATTAACGTAATATTTTTTTAGTATATATTTAGTATATAAATGAGCAGTGTATCTGGATTTTCTGCAATTGAATATTTTTTCTTTTTAGTGAACTTGTATTGGAATGAAAGCCTGCAGTATTCGTAATACACCTCTGTTACCTTTTGAAACCATCTTCGTGATCAAATCAAAAATAGTTAAGCTATAAACTCTTTTATTGCTTTAATCTTCTATAAAGTAAATCTAAAATGAAATCTTTTACAAACGTTGATGTATATCCTAAAAAATAATTTATATTAAAAGATTCAAGAGCGGAATGATCGATTTAGCCGGGATATTGGAATCTATTTGCCTGTGAAACACAAATGCAACCTATCGTTCCTCGGTTACATTGAGCACGTGATTGTAACGCTGCTCACACGAAGCGTTTAGCATTAAATCGCGACGCCAACGAGCGCGTGAGCTTGTGTAATTGAGGCTGCCACCATGCGAGTGCTTAGAGTATGTACCGTTCTTATCAATCGTATTTTATACGCAGTCTATATAGTATCCTATGCAAGCAATTCTATCATACTTTGAATAGCAGAAAATTTATCGTCCAGTAGAAAACGTCGTAGGAGGCGAATTTCAATATCTCTTTTCCAAAAGTGTCTAGCCCCTCTACAAAAGATCCAATCATATTCATAAAAGATTTTTTTTATTATTATTTAATTTGTACTTTACAATTTGTCCAGCTGGACATTTTGTAAACTTTTCTAACTTCATTGCTAAATAACATGTGGATGGCTACCCCCAGCGGGATACCATCTTCGAGTTTGACTATTTCACTTCTTTAATGAGATCAATGGGATGTTTTCTTTTTAGTCTTCTTTCTATGGGAGTTTTACTTGCTTCAGCAGCCAACCGGTTTGGATGTGTTGCCATTCTTTCCTTGTACTTTTCTGCGTGCCTGCCGATTTCTTCTTTGACCGTTGGTATTTTTAAGTCTTTGCGTATATCCTCGTTTCTGACATACCATGGGGCGTTATTATTGTTCTCAGTATCTTCGATTGTAACGACTCTAGTTTATTTATGTGGCTCATTGCTGCTGTCCCCCATAATGGTATTCCGTATGTCCAAATTGATTTTATTATCGTTTTGTAGATGTTTAGTTTATTTTCTAAGCTGAGTTTCGAGTTTCGACTAGTTAGCCAGTACATCTGTCTTCTTTTTATCCATATTTTGTCTACGATTGATTTAATATGTTGTTTCCATGTAAGTTGTGTGCCTAAGTGGGTCCTAGGTATTTAACTTGCCTTGTTTGTATTATGCGCGTGCCATTCAATTGGATATCTAGTGGTTTCCGTTTTCTTAGTGTAAATGTAATAAGATTGCGTTTACTGGGGTTTGCTTTTATTTGTTTATCTTGTAGCCATTTTTCTATTTTTGTGATGTGCTCTTGTAGTAATGTGACTGATATTTCTGGATTAGTGTGCCTGACTAGTACAGCCGTGTCGTCCGCGAATGTCAGTATTTTGTTCTCTGTAGTGGTTGGTATGTCGGCCGTGTATAGTGTGTATAATATTGGTCCTAAGACGCTTCCTTGCGATACCCCTTGATGTCTTTTACTTCAGAATATACATCCTTTATTTTTACTACAAAAGTTCTGTTGCTTAGGTATGATTTGAGTGAGTGGTGGAGTTGTCCCGGGAAATGTTCTTTGATTGTTTGTAAGAGGCTTTCATAGTTCATTTTGTCAGATGCTTTCTCAATGTCCATGAAGAGGGTTGTACAATATTGTTTCTTTTCTATTGCTAGTAAAATTTCATTGACGAGCCTATTCATAAAAGATGTCTACAAGTTTTCGAATACAATCGTGGGCCCGTGTATATTTAAATCAAATACTTAGTGTTACCATCTGCACGCTTATCGTCAGCATATCTTTATTATCTAATGTAATAGTCATATAACGTTTACTGTATTGTTTATTCGTATGCTTTCATACAACAATTTCACCATTCGCTGAGTACCATTTATTCTCGTAGAATCCGCGTATTCCAATTCAATTACGAGAGCCTAGGACGCGAACAACTCAATATAGGTATAAGTCTTAATCATAGGAGGTAACAGGATACGAACAAGAAGCCTACATTGTAATACGAATAGTTATAGCCTTGTTTGCTACGAAGCAACAGAGCACGATTCTCCTCTCCACCCCCTCCTTTGACACTGTTATCTTATTGTTATTCGGGGAGACAGTTAATTACCCTCGCGGTTTCAAATTTCTCAACCGCGGTGGGAAATTCGGGGAAGAGCCACGTACCGTAGCGAATCACGAATTGTTTTGTAATGCCTAATTCGAGAACTCCAACGAACTGGAATAGCGTATTAATCCGATATATTAACGTTTAGTTTTAAATTTTCTTATGGAATCGACAAATTGGATATCATGTATTATTTATCAATCGAAAGAATGAAATTGAAGAATGAAGAATCAAACAAATTTTTTCTAATATCTTTTTCTTATATTATAACTATTACATTATATATTATACTATTTATATTATATATTATACATTATATTATACTATTTTATATTCTTATATTATAACTATATTACAACTATTATATTATAAAAAGTAAATATTCAATTATTTTCGTGAGCTAGTATATACATTATTTATCAATCGAAAGAATGAAATTGAAGAATAAAGAATCAAACAAATTTTTTCTAATATCTTTTTCTTATATTGTAACTATTATATTATATATTATACATTATATTATACTATTTTATATTCTTATATTATAACTATATTACAACTATTGTATTATAAAAAGTAAATATTCAATTATTTTCGTAAGCTAGTATATACATTATTTATCAATCGAAAGAATGAAATTGAAGAATAAAGAATCAAACAAATTTTTGCTAATATCTTTTTCTTATATTATAACTATTATATTATATATTATACATTATATTATAGTATTTTATATTCTTATATTATAACTATATTACAACTATTGTATTATAAAAAGTAAATATTCAATTATTTTCGTGAGCTAGTATATACATTATTTATCAATCGAAAGAATGAAATTGAAGAATGAAGAATCAAACAAATTTTTTCTAATATCTTTTTCTTATATTATAACTATTATATTATATATTATACATTATATTATACTATTTTATATTCTTATATTATAACTATATTACAACTATTATATTATAAAAAGTAAATATTCAATTATTTTCGTAAGCTAGTATATACATTACGGTTAGTGTTTTTCTTCGAAAGCGAGAAAAGTTAAGTGCAACGAAAATAGAAGATACTGATATGTCAGCAGTTTTACCAAAAAAATGCATGTAATGTAAAGTTCAGAATCTACTTCCAGTATCGAAGTGTTACTAATATTAGCACGTGGCTTACTGACTTCTGAACGGCAATGAGTCTAATTCAATATCCGTTATATTTAGGTAGAAATGGAATGTATACATAATTTGTTCATGGTGCTGCGAGAATTAAGAAAGTAAAGTCAGACGTTTCGTGGATGAACTTAGCGTCAAGCGAACATGCTTCTCGCGAACAATGAGACTTACCGGGTGTAATATGAAGAAGCGGTTTCCTAGATTTGTACCGATTAAAACCGTCCTACTTTCGCGACATCGTGTTTCTCATTATGACAGTTCGTTGATCGATCGCGCTCTCCTACAGTCTTCTTCCAAAACTAAAATTCCGACCCACTTTCGCGACACAAATTATTTCAAACTGGGGAGATCATTCGATATGTCAACATTTGATACGTTTCGATCGTGTAAACTGTTTTTTTACAAAAGTTTAAAGGGTTCGTTAAGCAGTGGGTCACTTTGACAAGTCCTTATCGGTTCCGCCTACCAAAATGAACAAGAAATATAGTTAGCCCGGACATTCTTCTTCATTTTTCTTCCTTTTTCATTTTTTTTTTTTTTTTTTTTAGTCCACGTGTTGGATAAATCGAGTATTGTGTTAGAGCAATTCCAATTATTCCACCGTTTGCGATACAAGATCGAACAGCTGGCACGGTTTGTACACAACCGGGTTGCTTTTGTACGCAGGATCGTTTAAACTCGATATATTTGGATCCGACTCAATAAAGATCTCAGCCGCGATGTTACCGCGAGATAAATGTTGTACCAAAATTACAGTCGCAGCTGACCTCGTCCCGAAAGTGCAATATATTTTGCGAGCTCCGGCCAACACGCCAAAACGATGTACCTACTATCCAGACACGATTGCATGAACCACCAGTGCACCGGCTACGCGGCTGGATATTGTATGAATCAAATTGCTTTTCGCCTTGCGCCCCCCTCCTGTCGGCAAAATTTTCCCTCCTTCCACGTCACGTCATGTCATCCTGTGCGCCCGTCCTCTTTAAATCTATCGAGATGATCTTTTTTCTTTTGAAAGTAAATTTTTTATCGCGAATAGGATACAGTATTTGGAGTATCTCGAGATCGTATCATATAATTTTGATGTATCTTGGTAATCATTTAAAGCAGATCTCAGTGTGGTATAGAAAAATAACTGTATCATACTAGTGTATGGTTATCATATTATTGGATCTACATATAACGATTGAAGGCTAGTGAATATTCTTTTTAGGTTCTGGCAAAGTTTTGTTAACATGTTGCATCGACTAAGTCTATCATTTTCCCGCAATTTAAATCTAGAGTTAAAAACATTGTTGAAGTGAAATGAAGATTTTAAGTGGTGAACATAATTAAAATAAACGTGACGAGGTAATTTATGATGATCGCAATAGAACTTGTGACTCGTTTCTGTGTTTTAAGTTATTACATGAAATGGAAGAAATATTGTTTGTAAGATAATTATGGAAAGTCCCATGAAGAATATTTCAAAAGAACTAGGAAACCTAGAACATATTATCTTTCTTTGTAAAGGTTTTATCCAAGCCTTGTATACTTTTCGTGCGTAAGTGATTTCGTGGGTAAAAGGACGATAAATCCAAGGGAATTTTAAAGATTATCAAAAAGATCGCTAATGATGGAAAATTTACTTCAGAAACTATGGCTCAAATAAAAGGAGCTTTGATAGACCTTACGAAGAGAAGTGTCTTACATGAAACGCGGATAGCATGAAATATCCACTAAGAACGTAACATAGTCCTGGATGTTTTAGACGTGCAACGTCGCGTAAATCCTAAGACGGATGAAAGGTTGACGGTTTTGGGGTTCTGGTGAAGTTTAACGAAAAGACGTTTCAATTTCGCTAAAAGCTTTCATCGATTGCATCGGATGACGGCGGTCATGAGGCCGATGCGTTTAATACGGTTGCGATCGATTAAATAGAACGACGCGACATAATTTATGCGCGGCTTGCGGCGTATTGTGTATCGCACGGGGTAATGGATACGCGGCAGCTTCTATTGCTGATTTGATTTTATCGGACTCACCGGATCAAATTCGATAATGATAGAGCGATATTTGCTGTTGGTTTATCCAGGATTCTGACGTTTTTACTAAAGAGAGAGAGAGAGAGAATGGTATCATATATTGGAAAGGGTATTATACAAACTGACTTTCTCTTCGTGCCCTATGATCAAATTTATTTATATTAGAACCGTCCATTAAATCGTGAGCGTACCTCGATTATGGCTACCTACATCTCTAAAGATGGTTTCCAAAAATAACACTAAAAATTTATTGAAATCTCCATCCATTCGCTATTTGGTTTCCTTCGGGCAGAATATAAAGAATCGTGGTTAAATGTATACTGCTGTTCGAAAGGATCTATAGCTTTTGTTTCACTAAATCGTCGAAGAAATAGAATACTGAAAGATTTACAAACACACCTTACCCGAAGTACACATGGAACAAGAATAACTGTATTCACTTAAATTGCAGATCTTAGCGAATTGCGTATCTTTCGAGTCGATGGAAGCCTTGAATCAGGCTAAGAAGAGATAGTTAGAAATAAACCTTATCGTAGCTTTCTACGAGAGCTTTTCAGACCCGCCATTCTGAAATTATTCACCGGCTGTACGTTAGATCGCATACAGTTTTGTTCCTTGTTATCTGTCGAATACAGGCGAGCTTTTAGATAAGGCAAAGGATGTAGGATTTGAGAGAGTCATCTTTTATTCCTCGAGTGGCTCTTGTGAAGTCGTACGCACGGATACTCATGTACGCCTTCAGACCGTTTTGGCTAGTAGTGTTATTATAATCAATACTTACCTCAGCCTGCAAGGCTTTCTTTCTCTTCCATTCTCTTCCTATCTCTCATTCTCCCTATGTCTCCCCTTCTCCATCTTTGTAATAATCTGCTCACTGTTAAAGTTCTCAAATACCCTAAGGGAGGTGTTGCAAACTTGGAACCCTCGATTTCTTGAAGAGCGACTTAGACCTTATACGATGTTCAAAATAGAGAGTCTCATTTTATTTCGTTTAAAACTAAGCTACACACAGAAACTACCTGCAGACATGTCGCTATTCGTGAGCATTTCTTTAGAGTTTTAAGTCAAGAGTTTAGAGTCAATTAGCTCTTTAGAGTGATATTATACGTTCATCGTAACTATTATTTGATATGTATTTCAGTAAGCATTTAATAAAACTACAATTCTTAATGTGTATGTGAATATGAATTACGCATAAATATTATACGTAAATAAATATTTTAATATGGCGAGTCATATTTCTTTATGATAATTCTATTTATATTTATAATATAAAATAGTATTAATTTTGTTAAGAAGTACCTCATTGGAAAAAGAATTCGTATACTATTTGATGTAATAATCACAAAATCGATAGCAAGTAATCAAGTTACTCTAAGATGCTTAATAGATTCATCTTGGTATGGCACCAACGAAACAATACGTCGCGACCTTAAGATACCCACAGTTAAAGAAGAAATGTCCAAATTCAGTAACAGATATAATACAAGAGTTAACAACCACCAAAGTCCATTAGTTAACCAATTACTTGACACGACGGATCAGATCCGCAGACTAAAAAGACAATACCCTTTAAATTTAAACATTAGATTCAACTAGAATTAAACATACTATAAACTCTTATAATCCAAGTTACAGTACCACGCCAAAATAATTTACTTATAATTTTCAATGAGAATTGATTGTAAAAAGTCTACCAAATAAAAAACAAGAGAAGTAATCAAGTCGCGTTCGCCAACTATTCACACGATTTTGCTACTACTGATTTATCTTTTTCGTGGGCCTACTTCTTTGTTTGTCTTGCGCTTAAATTTCTAACGTGCTAGTTGTCAATGTAACATGTTTTGGAAACTTGTCACCATCAACTCGTGCTGTCCGTGAACTTCAACCGGGATAAATTATACGAAACTTGAAGGTTCCAAATATATTCTTTGTATATTTTTACATAAAATCTTTGACAAAGAAAAAATTAGTTTATCACCAAATAATGACGAACAAGGTCGTTATAAAATGGGAAACACCTACGTATCTTAACTAAAATGTTCAGTTTTCCTCGCAAAATAAAATATGTAAAAATAATATCTAATTCGAAGTCATCGCAAATAATAAATTCATAGGAACTAAGCAATGAAATCAAAATGAAGGAAAACCTTCGCAACTCGATTACAATCCTCAGCTTCGCTCATTATGTAAAACGTGCAGGAATATCGTTTGAAAGCATCACACAAAATCAATTTGTCATGCCAGTTCAGAATTTGTTTCATATCCGTAGAGCAGGAAAATATCTGCCAGATTTAATTTCGTCGAACGTTCACGTAGCAGCGGGTGCCGATAGGCACCGAAGTTTTCCGCTTATGAATTCTTCGAAGGAGGAGAACGCGGCGTGAAGGCGCGTGCGACGAAAGCCTTGTTCATTCCTCGTCCCGCGAGCGTCGTTTTCCACCTCCATATACCCTTGAATACGGTTCACCCTTTCACGAGTAATCCCATGAGTTCTTGACGACTGTTTTTCATTTGAAATTCCGCGACAGATAAAATACGTATTTATAGCCGATATCGAGAGGAGTTGCGTGTCCGACTCGTATTTATGGAGCGAGCGTATATCCGGAGCGCAGCTCTCGTAAATCGATAACGCTTTTGTCCGATGTTGGTCTAGTTATTGGAGAGGAAAGAAAAAAATCCCGTCCAATGATTCTGCCTGACTTTCTACCATTTATATATTTTTTATTCTCTTCCTCCCATCTTCTGTTTTTCATTTTATTATTGTTACATAGAGAGAACTGCGGGAAGTTGTCTTAACACAGTTTAACTCGGTGTACTCTCGTGCGTATTTCGAGTAATTTTTAGTCGAATCGAAAAAAAGTTTCTTGAAACGGAAAATAAGAAAGAATTGTTATCAACATATTATCAATATGTAATTTATTTAAAACATAATCCATTTTTCGATTGATACTAAAACAAAATTGAAAAATAAAAAAAGTCGGAGATCACAGAAGGTTTTAACATGATTTAATAATAGGATGCGCGTATGTATTTTTATATATGTAATCGTAACGTTACTAATGTAGTCATATTAATCATGAACTAACCGTACTATCTGCGTTCGCGTCTTGCACGAAATTTCAGATTGTTCAGTCGGTTTATTGTTTGTCAGTTCAATACAATATAATATAAGGGGAAGCACAATATAAGGGGATACAACAGAAGTCATCGTGGAGTTTTAGTCGGTAAAAGTCCAACAATACTCTGCTGTTACCCGATTATTAGCAACAGCGGAGTGCCCATGAGGATTTCTCCACTTTCTCCACGTGCAAAAAAAAAATTCAGTACACAATATGATCAGAGTAGTAGCTCTCAAAATATTAGGATCAGAAAACAAAGAATCGATCTTCTTATGGAAGAATTTCCTATTTCCGTTTGCATTACCTATAATAGGATCAGTGTGATATTCTTCGAAGCTGTCGGTGGATAAAAATTTTCCATTTAAAACGTGGTCAGCGATCGTCAGAGGTTCTCCATAAGGATTCTGTCGTTCGTAAGTGTTCATAAGTGCATTCTGTCCGCATAGAAACTCGCCTCTTTCTGGATACGAGAGAGACCCATTAGGATGTTTCAAACAGGGACATCGAAGAGACGAGATATATACGATCGTTCGATCTAAAAGGTGGACTTGGTTCCCATGGCGAAAATTAAATTATTTGCTCGAGAACTTGCCGTTTACTTAGTCCTGCAGGAACGGTTTAGTCATTTTCTTCAATGATTACTCTTATCATAAGGTGGAATTAAGGAGATTCGATTAGCCCTCAGTTTCGGTGAAATTGAAGTTTACTTTATTATGGGTTAATGTGAATTTTATATTTTAATTTTTATTTTATTATTAAGATTTTCTCATTGATGTATTACTGTAGAATATTTCATATTACGAGTATTGTAAATGACGAATGTTTAGGTAGAATATTTATACTAGTAATGTAAAATAAATAAATAATAATAAATAATAGTAGTAGTTAATGTAAAATAAATAAACTGCAGGACTAAACAAGTCGGAAATGCACATACGCAGGCTCAAAATGTAAATCAGTGAATTGAAGATATAAAAGAATAAAATGTATACAAAATGTAAGAAATGTATACAAATAAGCTGAATATCTAGGGTGTTGCAGAACGTGAGGTACAACTGGATAAATAAGTTGGAAATCTAAAATAACACTTTTGTATTTGAATTTAGAACCACGTTTACGAGACAATCGAAGTTGTGAACAACAAAATTTTATTCTAAATTTTCGATTTATTTTTGCATGCAGATTAACCTCTTGTCTGGCTCTAATTAAATAAAATAAATAAATTTTGTCACACGCTTTATAAATGATACATATATGAAACATTTTGCTTACTCTGTATTCAGTGAATGCTTTCATAGGATCTGATCAACTCACGATCAAAATTGAAATATACGGTGACTATTTATCTGATAAAAATTTTGTGAGTAATATACTTTTTACACATAACGATATAACAAAATTCAAATTTTATACCTACGCACTGAAATATTTTGCTCGTTCCACATTCTATTACATTCCGTGCAAAAAAAGGACGAAAGATACAATTTGATAAACTTAAATAAAAATTGGGTAAAATTATATTAAAATATGCTGTCATCTCGAAACAATCGTATTAGCACTCAGCAAATATATTTCATTTTTTTCTCTGGAAATCTCTTCGACGAACGAAACAAATTGCATCGAGCGTAGTAGCAGGTAATATCGTGTGCATCGTGTGCTTGTCGGTTTGCGCGCGATGTTTCCAAACATCAGAATTCTCGTTGATGGTTGTCAGACGTAATCGCGGCCTCGTCGGAAGCCAACAAAGGAGCACTTAATCTTACATCGGCGAGGATTGAATCGATTCGGTTGGGAACCGTGGAAGTGCAGGCTCTTAATGGACGTACATTAATTTTCGAGCTCCTTTCAGCTGTCCATCAGCTCGGCCGTTTCCTGGCTGCATTGCTCGGCGTTCCGGCTTGCTTGCCTGCAAAATATTTCGCGTGCCATGTACTGTATCTTCACGAATATATTTGTTCCGTTGATATTTCTCACGAGCCGTTCGAACAGTCGTTATACGTATTTATTATAATTTGTCTTGAAACCGACAGCATCGAGAAATGACTCTTGACAATTGTTTTGCCTAGTAATTGTAAATTGCTGAATTTTAAAAGATGTTATTTCTTGTATTAGGTGGTCCGAAAAGTGTCTTTCTCTTACAGACTCGTCTTTTATAACGATGCATCTTTATACAAACATGAAACCTAATCTGTCGAACGTTGTGATCTTTATCTCGATAGAACAAAATGGATCATGCGTAATTCGATAAAATAATATAAAACGGAAAATGTTGTGCATCCATTATTTCCTTATAAAACGAAAGAAATTTTTCGGACGACCTAATACTATTGCGTATTATTAATAATCTGAAAATCTGTTTCATATTAGTATAGGTAGGTGGATTTCAGTAAATGAATCGGACAATCAGTGTAAACAAATAAAAAAAGATAGATACATGATACACCATTGTACTTGTCATAGCATTTAAATATTAATTAGTCAGGTTCGAGTATGTTAAGTTTCGTATTATTTAGCAGTAGACATGAGTATCTTCACTAGACATGTTTAGAAAAATTTGTACAAATGTGTGAAATGTAGAACCCGATAAAAAGAAACGCTTCATTGAAAAATAAAAGTATGTACCAATACTTTTCGTAACCACTGTATATTGACTTGTTCGAAAAGTGCATAGCGTTCTTATTATAAATTTCTATCAAATAATGAAATGTTTGAACAAATACTGCTTTTAATTAAATACCAAAGAGAATTAAGGAGAAACATTGAAACGGGTTAATGAAACGGGTTTTCTTTTTTCAGTGAGACAATGTTTCTTTTTACGACATTGAGCAACGAATGACCATATTGACGTGAGAAATTAAAAAAAGGAAAAGGAGAGAGCGAAGCTTTCGCGCGAGTCTGACCGTTTATATCATGTTGTTCCTTTTTCTCTTTTTCATTTTTCTTTGTTATAATGGAAATTCGATTCGACCCGCAGGGAGAGAAGATTCGTTTCCAATTCAATCGAGGTGCCAGCGAATGTCCAATCTTCCGGGAGAATACGCGAAACAACCGAGGTTGCAGTTAGAGTTTACGAGCAAAAGCCGTGCAAAGCTCCTATGAAAATTCAAATGCTACGTGTAATAGTTCGGCTGGATGTTTATCTGCGACGAGAGGGGACCGATTCGATGCATAGTGGTTAGTACTTGTCAGGGGAATTGCAATAATTAATCGAACACCTAGTATCCCCTAAATTAACTACCGTTTCTATTGCTTCGAATATTTTATACAGGAAGTGCGAACTGTTAATATAAACTGCTCTGTTGAAGTCTGGAATATCAATTTTCTTGAACGTTCTACGGAATCGTCACTTATTCGTACACCTCTTCTACTTCTCGCGATCTTCGTGACATGATTTCAGATGAAACTGTCTATTATGTTTCTATTAATATTAATGAACAGCTAGAAACAATTATTTCTATTATAATTATGTAAATATTTCTTTAACTCTTTTATAGAGAGTGATTTAACTAATGCCATATGGGCAATATAAAAATATATTCTTAAAAGAAAATGTAAAAAAACTGCAAAAAACAAAAGTTAAATTTTATTATTTTATTAGGTATTCATTGTATAAAATATATTTAATATGGTCGATGAAGCTCATAAACCACTCTACTTTTATTTGTGAGAAATGGTACAAAAAATATATTGTACTGTTACATCCTAAAAATATGTTGTACGTTTACATCCTACAAAGATCTCAGTTGTGAAAGAATTAAATCATCTTGAATATATCACAAAAGCTACTCACAATTATGATTAACATGCAACTCGAAGTGATTAACCTCCATAGTGCACAGTCCACAGAAATTCTAGAAAGTTGTTGAATGTGTTGCGAATATTTGAAATCGTGACATCAAAGCAAACACGCTTGAGTTCCCTTTCACATTAATATGTCATTATGTGGCTACCTACATTCCATATAATTACGCTGTCATATAGCAGAATATTATTTCTATCCTAAGATTTCAAATTTACTAAAAGAATTTAATATCTTCACCTTCCCCTTTCCACGATTTATACTTCTCCGAATATTTTATAATATTTATAATTGAAAACAATTAATGCGGACCATTCTTTTGAAATCACCAATGCCAATTACGTTGATCGTTCTATAAAATTATTAGCCGGAACTCATCCGCCTGGAAATACTTTTGATACACTTATACATATACCACAGAAGCGAGATCGTTTCCGATTGAGTTCGAGGCGAGTATACGCTCTCTCGATTCTCTGCAATACGCAAACTACTGAGCCGGGGTTGCGCGTTGGCGTAAAACTCCCATGAAAATCCAAACTCCATCTGTAACAATCCGGGCCGGCTGTTTACGTGCTGCACCCGTAATACCAGCCTGTCTATAAAAACGCGATATTCAGGGCAATGCGCAGCTGGAAAGATCGTAGGAGATTTACGAGGCACGGAAGTATTCTGATTTTTGATTTGACACCCTCTCGAGAGCCAACGCATCAAGCCGATCGCTTCGGTTGCACGCACATCTGCTGCGCGCTTTATTTATGTGCCGTGATTTTACAGTTCACCTATTTCCCTTACACCACGAATATCGCCGTTTCATTTGGAAACGCGACTAGAATCTTGGGAATACGGTCCTTTTACTGCTACCTAGTCTATCCACTTGCCGGTATGCTACTTTCGTAAGCTTTCGCAAGCGTGTTGAATGGTTTAGTTTTACTGTATACTTTCTTCCGTTTCATTCAAAGCTTCTTTCGTTTCATAAGGTGATAATAAATGAACAGCAACATGAAACATTTCTGTTTTATATTATTTTATTGAATTAGGTATCATCCATTTCGTTCTGTTTCTATTATTACGTTCGTGCATAATTCAATAAACTAATATAAAACAAAAAACACTGTGCGTCTGTTATTTCCTTATAAAACGAAAGAAACTACATTTTTAGGTTGAAATTGACAAACTTTATTTTTGTGTACGTTAGATTATGGTAATGATGAATTTGGCTCGAATACGATGAAGTATGCTGGCGACTATATGTATTAGGACACCTATTCATTATTATTTATCGAACAAGTCTAACAAATTTTAATTTATGTACAATTTAGTATTGTACATTATAAAATACATATAGTGCGAATGAAATAATTGATTTATAATAAAGTAACTAGAAAATAAAGGCAGTGAAGAGTATTCTTTGTAAAATATTACTCTAGTTTCAACAAACAAAAGTAGCAAACGATTCTCCCATATTTTCTTGAACACAAGAATCTTCTTAATTGGGTAAAAAGTGACAAGGGTTGAAGAGAACAAGGTTAAATGAAGGTTAAAATGCCATATAATTCAGCCTTGTTTTTCTTCAGCTGGCATCCAAGCGATATAACTCCGAAAAGTTTCGAGTAAATACCTTTCAGAATTTTTCTCATCGTCTTAACTAACACGTTTCACAAAACTTCTTGTTGTTTGATTTTCTTCGAATTTCAAAGTTATTAATCTTCGTCCAATATTTCGCAAATGCTAGTTAGATAGAATCAATTACCAGTTTGTCATTGTTTAATAGAGGATATCAATGATTAATCGATGATTGGTGGATCGGCTAGGGTGGATTAACATGTATGAATTCCGAATAACGTCCTGTTAATTCGTTGCGGTTTAGCATTATTGTGTAGAAGAGACAGAAATGTTCATACGTCCTATACATTACCATTGACCTAAGCATTTGTAAACTTGATGCAATTCAATCAAAGGGTTGATATTGTAGGATTTTTTATATTTACTTAGAATGGATTAAACAAGAAACGTAATGTGCTATAACTAAGACAACTAAATAGTTCATTTACAACTCTCGTCAGCGCGGTTCCAACGCTCTCTTTCACGCGGACCGCACTCTCTCACAACGCTTACCACACTCTCTGACTTCTCAATTCACGACTGCTAATTCGTATTTCTCCCTTAAGCAACCCTTTGTCTTTCCTCATAGCCTCACCATGTACACGTTCCGCAACCGTCCGTGGCCATGGTCAACGTAGGCCTTTTTCCGCGTAACTATTCGACTGAAGGACCGTGGGCACTTGGCTTTCTCGCAACATTGTTTATGGTTCACCCGATATTTCTTAGATCACGATACTACAATATTATATACATATTTAGATATATTCACAAAAGTATTTATAATAATTTGGAAATGTTCACATACTTAGTATACACATAGAAACAAGTAGAACGAATAGTTTGGCACGAAACAAGTAGAAACTGGATATCACAAGTTCTATTATATCCCGTCACAACAAACAATTCCAAAGAAGCTTTAAGTGATTAAGTCCACACATAGAAGTTCATCCCTTCTATTTATCACTATAATCGACGATTTGAAAACCTCGTCGATCGTATCTCTGTGAACCGATCACG
The DNA here is from genome assembly GCF_011952205.1 of Bombus bifarius. Taxonomy (NCBI): domain Eukaryota; kingdom Metazoa; phylum Arthropoda; class Insecta; order Hymenoptera; family Apidae; genus Bombus; species Bombus bifarius. The sequence goes on along the minus strand of NW_022884576.1, from coordinate 380,281 downwards.
ATATTTAATTAATCCGTTGTAAACCGGTTGCACGCCGATTTACGTTTCAACTCGCTAAATACTCGTCGACTGCGTGCCGTTCCAAATTAGTCGCGTGATTACAGCGTGGACGATTGGTTTTGAGGATTACCTAATTTCCAGGGAAAACTATCGATTCGAATGATCATGCGCGTATAGTTTCATTTCATTGCCTATTCCACGGATTACTCGTGGTTTGCAGAAAGATGGATATTGACGTAACTAGTACCTGCGTACGCATTCGTCCCGCTTAAATTAACACCTACCTCTATTCTAGTCTCGTTAATTGCCACTTTTTTGAAGGGACAAGATAAAAAATTCCATTCGGTGGATTACACCACACCCACGTGCACATCATACGCCATGCCATACCACGTAATTATTTAAACTTTTGCCACTGTTGGAAATTGGTTTTAATTAATTCTAACTTTCGACACCGGCGCGGCGTAACGTGTACGTGCCTCGCCGCGCACGAATTTAATAAACCGAATTTGATGGTACATTTTGCGAATTTCGCGAGAAAAAAATATAGAGACATACGGCCTGGACGACATGCCGCGTGACTTTGCATTTTGATCAACTCATCCCTCGCGCGTCCATGGAATCGAATCGACGAATCAGCGCGGGAATTTTCAAACCACTTTCCCGATAATTTGCTTGGAAAACGTGGGATTCTGCGATGAAAAATATTTTTATATTTATTCGATAAAATATTTTCGCTCGTAACTTAATGTTTTTTAGTGGAACTCTATCTTTCATTTAAAGTTTCGATTTTTAATTGGCTGTCGTTGTAAATAATAAATAATAATGAATGTTAGCAACATACTTTAGGTTACAACTCTTATCTGCCACTTCTTTAAAACATGTTAGTATCTCGGAGTTGTATCTTCTATAGAGATAATGATACGTATCAAGACCTCTAAACAATCGTTGGTCCCACGTCACCTGGGTTCACGTCAGCGTCGAATTTTAGGAGTCGCGGATATTACGTTTGTAGTTTCGGGTATCAATAAGGAGACAAATATTCTTCTAGTTAATTGTTAGAAAATACGCATGTGTGACCGATGTGCAACCTTCATGGTGCCTCACAGCGCATGTACAGTATCAAGGACATCTTCGAGGTGTCTAGCTTATGTAGTGGTCAAGTGACGACTCTTCTGGCAAGAGAGCTGATAAATGCGTCAAATGATCTCAACATTTACCGCAGTGTAGTACCTCGAAAGAACAAAACCATCCAGATAAAATTTATAACGGACACAATTCGCGGATTATACTTGTGTTCCGAATAATGCTATAATCAAAATCATGTCTAAAAAGAACTATTCTCGAAAAAAATACAATTCCATCTGTACTTTATTTCGTATGACTTGAAATCTTCGAAGCAAACTCAAGAGATTTTAAATATTAAATCAAGAAGAATTGGTTTGACGTTCATAATTTTTTTGTTGCAACAATGTCCCAATTGCCGATCTTAGCAGGAAGATATCACGCTATTTTTGAAAGTTGTGTTTCGACTGGAGGCGCCAATGAAAATACCGAGGCAGACATGGTTGAAAATGTTTAATTAATGTTAATTTCGCATGCGCGAAATATTTGATAGTCACCGATCTTTTTCCTTCTGTTTCCCTTCATAATAGAGTTCCGTTGGTTCTTCAGAATTTCTGAACTACCAGCAGCAAACTCTATTTTATTTGTATTTTATTTAGACATATAAGCAACAACTGTTACTCATTTACTTATTAAACAACATATTAAATGTTTTGAGACATTCCCGGAAGTGACGCAAGATTAAAAATACAACTAATATATAGTCTATTCCCATTTTTAATTGTAACAATTGTATCTTAAATTAGCCACAAGTTTGTTATATATATAATTTTATTAACCTGTACAGTATCAATGCATCGAGTGTAATTTGTATCTGCGCGGATTCAGGCGGACTTCTTGAATTTGCCCACTATTAAAATACATTCTTAGTGACTTTATGTTACAATATATTGAAATTTAATGCAATTAAACATAAATTTGTTGAAATTTAAATAATATAAATATAAACGGATTGAAATTTGTTAATATGGCTCTCAAGTATTGACATAGTAAAAGCATTCTGCATCGCCTTCGAAAAAGTTGCAATGTGTTTAATATGTTGTTTAGTAAGTAAACGAGTAATTGTTACACATGTGTCTATGTAAAACACAAATAAAATACATACGATTTATACCTTGTAGCGTATTTCGAAGCGGGTAATATTTCTTTGACAGACAAATTTTTATTCCAAAATTCTGTTTATCACATACGTATTTATCTTGATTGCGAGAAATCGTGCAAACAAATTTAACACGATGTCGTTTATCGTGTTTGGCACGAAAATGTTTAATTAATGTTAATTTCGCATGCGCGAAATATTTGATAATCACCGATCTTTTTCCTTCTGTTTCCCTTCATAATAGAGTTCCGTTGGTTCTTCAGAATTTCTGAACTACCAGCAGCAGCCGTAGTGGCGGCAATTAAAATCTTTAAGCCCTTTAATCGTTGAGCGTGACTGCGTTCCGAAGTGGAGGGACTGCTCCGACGTCGAATTCACAGCTCGGCCCCCGTAGTTCGCGGTGGAGGCATAAATGAAAACTTTCGCGGAAGAGTGTTCCCATTATATCGAAGATTTTTAAGTCTTTCATTCTTCCACTCGTCGGCACCTTTGTTGTCGAGTATTATTTCTACTAATTAAATAGTTTAAGTTACGAATAATTCTAATACCAATGAAAAATGTAAGGACATTCCTTTAGATCGACCGATCGATTTTTGGTGGATCATAGTCGACAGGAGACGATTTCAACACGCAGACACAACTTAACCGTGATTCATAGAAACAGACGATCGTGACTCTTTTAGTATCATAGTAACTATAAATATTATTAATCAAATATCATGTTGGTTTAATACCCCCTCCCATATTGCCACTTATTAATGCACAAGACACATATTTGAATATGTTGAATGTCAAGATTTTAGTAGGTAGAACGCGACAGATTTTTAAGAAAAATAGTCGATCATATAATGAAGTTGGCCATCCCTGGCCATATTCATAAGGTAAACTGCTTTTTTGCAAAAGTACAATCATTACGTATGTTCATTGATCACTTAGAATTAAATTGAGCTACCGGAATGAAGTCTTTTGCATCTTCTAGGAATAGTCCATCGATCGGTCCCATTTGTAAAATTTTTCCTATTTGTTCATTAATATATGTTAACTAATGTTATTGTAAAGAGTTTATCTTTCTTAAATTTCGTTTACGTATTGTCAGAGATAATTTCAAAATAGTAATCTGGCCGAGCTTCTTAAAATTGCGTTTGTAGCGGCACATGAGCTACAGGACAATTCAAATCGTGTTGTTGTTTTGCCTCGGAGTATCAATATCGTTAGGAAACACGCAATGTAATAATAAATAAACTCCGGGCAAAACAATGTCGCCGCTACGTGCAGGCGTCGAACAAAGACGCATTCGAATTTTCCGACTCTCCCCCGACCAGTATAAATCGTCAAAGAGATAGCCTATGTGAGCTATCTTTAATTTCTCAATGACGCGTGTAACATTTTTCGTCTGTAACGTGTAATATCAAAACATTACGAGGTCAGGATATGCGGCTTGCTGGAAATAAGTCACAATGTCGTAGATGTTTTTATACAACCAAGAAAAACTATTCCAAACTCAGGTCAAAATAATAGCACATTCTGTTAATATGTTTGGAAATTGCTCAGTAGTTCATGATATATCAACGAGAAAAGATTACAGTATATATATTATATAAATTTGTAAGTATGGGACGCGGAAAAAGATTAAATGATTCTGAAAAAAGCAAATTCTTGAACTAAAACAGCAACGGTTATCAGTAGTAAAAATAGCGAAAGTAATAATAAGAAGTCGTAAAGTAATACACAATTTCTTAAAAAATGTTGAAGATTATGGCAAAAAGAAAAGTACTTGGCCGTCGTCGTTATCCGATCGTAATATGCGAGCAATTTTGCATGTAGCTTCCAACTCGCAGTTAACGCAAACAATTAACGAAGCAAATAATGGAAAAATCTAGTGTTAGTGTCAGTGTTTCAAGTGTTCGTCGAGTTCTACCATCCTGCAAAAATATCAAGAGGCTAAAATTGAAAAAGAAACGAAACACAAAGTAGAACGTTTACGCTTTGCAAAAGAAAGACCGCATTGGAAAAAGAAATGGAGAAGGGTATTATTTTCAAATGAAAAAGATTCAACTTGGATGGTCCTGATGGGTTCCAACATTATTTTCATGACACAAAAAAAGAGACAATGTCAGCAATTCAACAACAAATGGGAGGAGGGAGCGTGATGGTTTGGGCCAGCATCGGCTATTTCGGCAAGACAAGTATCAAGTTCATCAATGGGAGAGTGAATAGTATCCGATACATGAATTTAATCAAAGAACAAATAAATAATCATGCAGAACGCATTTCTGGACCTGATTACATCTTTCAACAAGATAATGCACCTGTATACACATCAAGATTGGTTCAATCATACTTTAATGAAAATAAATATCTATTTTGCCGTGGCCTGCACGCTCTCCGGACCTTAATATTATTGAAAATTGCTGGGCAGAACTTGTTCACGGCGTATACGCGAATGGAAAACAATATCAACACGTACAACAATTAAGAAATGCAATTGTACGCGAATGAGATACGTTAAGTCCAAATTATATCCAGAAACTATATAAATCGATACCAAATCGTACAATAGAAGTAAAAGAAAATAAAGGGGGATGTATCCATTATTAAATAAGTATATACGTTTGATAAGTAATTATTGTTAGTTACAATTTACGTTGATTATTATTTTCTTGTCATACATCTGCTATCATATCGTTCTTAAAATAAAACAATTTTGTTTTGTTACACACTAAACCTCATATTTTTAATTATTTTCAATAATTAAACCGCATATCTTGAGCTCATAATGTCTTGATATTATACGTTACAGATGAAAAACTTTACACGTGTCATTGAGAAATTAAAGATAGCTCACATGGGCTATCTCTTTGATGAAGAGAGTAAACGGACGCGGTCGTAAGGAAGACAGTTATCAACCAGCTATCAGTTAATCGTGCGAGCATCTATCGAGTATTTATCAGCGATCTTATTTTGCGATTTATACACTGTACGAGCGTCTCAGCGAATATTATCTGTATATTAATTTATTTAATTATTTTAAATATACTCGACGGCTTCAACAGCGAGTTATCTCGTCATTCGAACCAAACAACCAACCAGCCTCCAAACATTTCTCAACATAGGCTTCAATTTATGGTTATGTTGCAAGAAAAATTCGTGCGGATTCGTTTTCGACCGTAAATCTACTTCCATTACGAATTGATACATGATACACTACTAAATTATAGAAATATCCTTCTCTATCACTGTTCAAACTATAACTTGTTCCTTACGCGCATGAAGCCCACACAATTTTTAAATCATTAATAAGAATCAAAAATTGAAAAAATAATAAACAGATAATAATAAATGAATAAATAATAAGAATAAATGACTACTTTATTAATGATAATAAAAACCATTTTACATTGGCTTCGTAATATTGATCGTTTCATTAAAAAATGTGAAATAAAAAATTTTTTGCAAAAAAATATTACCGACTTCGAAAAGCGCTAAGAAGTATAAAATAAATTCTATTTTATTTGTATTTTATTTAGACATAGAAGCAACAACTGTTACTCATTTACTTATTAAACAACATATTAAATGTTTTGAGACATTCTCGGAAGTGACGCAAAATTAAAAATACAACTAATATATAGTCTATTCCCATTTTTAATTGTAACAATTGTATCTTAAATTAGTCACAAGTTTGTTATATATATAATTTTATTAACCTGTACAGTATCGATGCATCGAGTGTAATTTGTATCTGCGCGGATTCAAGCGGACTTCTTGAATTTGCCCACTATTAAAATACATTCTTAGTGACTTTATGTTACAATATATTGAAATTTAATGCAATTAAACATAAATTTGTTGAAGTTTAAATAATATAAATATAAACGGATTGAAATTTGTTAATATGGCTCTCAAGTATTGACATAGTAAAAGCATTTTGCATCGCCTTCGAAAAAGTTGCAATGTGTTTAATATGTTGTTTAGTAAGTAAACGAGTAATTGTTACACATGTGTCTATGTAAAACACAAATAAAATACATACGATTTTATACCTTTTAGCGTATTTCGAAGCGGGTAATATTTCTTTGACAGACAAATTTTTATTCCAAAATTCTATTTATCACATACGTATTTATCTTGATTGCGAGAAATCGTGCAAACAAATTTAACACGATGTCGTTTATCGTGTTTGAGTAGTATCGATTCTTTGACCTTAATATCTAATGGTTCGATCAAAGAGATTCACTTTTTCACTTTATTGATAGAATATTACAGTGTCCGGAAACATTGACCATCGTGGTAGTTTATTAAGAAAATATGATTGGAAGCTCGGGAGAAAAAATTCCCATCGCCCAGAGAATAAAATTGAAAAACTTCATACAGTTGACCAGTTCGACTTTTGACATTCGCTGATAACATGATATTTTCGCTCAATAATGAAAATTCATGTCCTATTTTTAACACGATGTATTTTTATTTAGAAAGAAGATGTGAATCAATTTGCACAGCTAGGCACCTTCCAAGAGAATAAGATCAACACTTACATATCAATACTGTCATTAAATTTCATCTTTAAACTATAAACCACATAGTTTAAATTTATTATTTTATTACTACAAATTCAATCATGAATTTCACTAAAAATTATGTGGCGGATCGGTATCAATAGGACGCCGACAGGTCGAGGCATCAACGCGGCGCAGCACCTCCCGGGCGATCCGTTGGTACCAACCGCCAACACCAGAGGGCTACGACGACAACGAGTTTGTCTATCTCGCTAGCGGTCGAATTTACGGGTGCACGATACAAATACCGCACCTAGCGAGACTCCCTCTACGTCTAAGGCAGGGACTACCGGTGTTACGACCGTTCGCGGAGAGACGCGATCGCGAGATAGCACGTCAACGAGAGTTGTAAATTCTCGCTACGATCATGTTAATCGACGCCGCGAAATAGTCGTTCCCCTGTTTCGTTTAGGATAACAGAGGTGGTTTAATGAATGTAACACTGTATTAACAGGTTAACATAGAACAATATATTTTACAATAATCTGATGAAGATGTTACAGAATTTTGGCTCGACTTTGATCTCTAGATAAATTCGTTTGCTCGTCAGATTTGTCGAAATGTCATGTTTGACTCGTCAGAAGGAACTGAACGCCCTTCGATTATTTTCGTCTTTTCTGGAAGGCGACCCCCACTACGTTCGGATCACGCCACATTCTTTTACGCGAGGTAAAATAACGGCCACGAGTCGACGTTTCTGGAGGTCGCCCTGCTTAATGAACCATGCGCTTGCCACTACAATGTTTGTTTGCCGGGCAGCCGCGACAATCCGTCTGCGACGTTGTAGGACCGCGAGCGACGGTTAGAAAACACAGCCTGTGGCAAGCCTCGTGGCGTAACAACCGGGTATAGCCTTACTGACGAGTCCACCGGTAGTCCCGGGACGAAATGCAAAACTCTATTTTTATCCGCCACAATTATATATCATATCCTCAAAAATCATTTCATTTTAAATGTTTTCACCCGTCAAAAGGCGGTGTTAAGGGTTTACGATTTTTAGTAATATAAACCGAGTCATCTGGAATTTCATTCAACGCTGTTGCTTATCTTGATTGAAAATCGAGAGCGTATCGTGTTTGTTCCACTTAGAATGCCACGTTGCGCCGCCAATCGGCTCGGTCGTATAATCATAATTGTCGGCGGTTAATCGACGCTGTTTCACGTAAACGAAACGGATCATTGTTCGGATTCCAGGAGAACAATTAATCTCTGCCGGAGTCTCAGATTAACCCTCGTCCAGGCTCTCTCTCTCTCTCTCTCTCTCTCTCTCTCTCTCTCCATTTCGATCTCGGTTGCTCTTTCGCTTGGCTGCCATCGTAAATAATCGTCGAAAGAATGATCAACCACTTCTTTCCACCTCTCTCCTCGTCGAGAGGATACTTTCAATACTTCCGTAGGTGATTGACGGTCTATCGATCATCTCACTTGTCAAGTTTGATATTCACGAGCAACGCTGGTAACGATGTCGCGCGAAATAGCCCTGCTTGTGTAACGTATATTAATGGCTTGTTTATTATTAACGTGGCTAAATGTAACGCCTCCTCTGATAGCTTTTTCTGTTTGTTGTTACCTGGACCGACTTATTGTAGGCGTTTATGTGGTGATTTATCGATGTGAAGTTCATTTTTAAGATAAGATTTGATATCATTTATTAAGTGCTTGGCTTCATATGTATTATGTTTTTTAATAAAGTTTGTAGGAAGAAAGAGAGAGGATGTTAAAATGAACTGTTCAGAAGTGATCAATTCCAGCATCATTGATCAGAAAATCGTATCGCAGAAGAAAAATTTGTTAAATTTATTTTGGAATTTGCAATTTTATTTCATCTTGTGAATATACTAATGGAATAAATTGGTGAAAGCAAGCAATTTGTTTTTGAAGAATTGAACATTAATCGTGTACCTGTGGAATAAAATTGATAAAAGATGGAGTTGATCAAAATTTGCCTTATGAGAAGCTCATATTACAGAAAGGAAGGGAGAAAGAACAAATACTACACTGAGAAGACAAAGGAAGGAAGGAAGAGAAAGACGCGGAATAAATAAAAAGGCAGAAAGGATAAAAAAGGGAAATGAGAGAACAAGTAAAAGGGAAAGGGGTAAATACTACAGGATTAAAAACAGTATGAGACAAAGTCTTTACTATTCTGGGAAAATAAAAGAAGAGCAAAAGGATAATGTATATCTAAAGGATAATGTATAATTTTAAAAGAAATAGAGTTGGATTAGCGTGACACTGTCTCAAATACAAAAATGTACTGTACATTCATTTTATTCAAAAATCTGGCTACTTAAGTTTTTTACAATACTATTCAATTGAAACGTATTAATTTGTTCAGCTTCATTACGAAATTATTCTAGGATATTCGATCTTCATGATCTAAGCATGCGAAGAATTTGAGTGATCTGCCAGCGCAATAGCGTTGTCGATTTATTAGCGCGAAATCGAGTGAGCCAAAGGGATCAATCCTTGGAAGGAGGAACGGAGAACACGCGGAGTACTCGAGACGCGGGAGAAACGTGGCCCGTGTCGTCTGTAACATTCGTCTTCGGTGACAAGGCAGCAAATTGCTTTTGAGACCGTCAAATTAATGCCGGACAGATGCCCAACTATTACTAATTGTTACCTTCTAAGAAAGTGTGCATGTCTTGAACAAGTTGATTGTCTGAACTATATCGTTATTGCGATGTAGTTTCATTATGACAGATACGAAATTTTCCAAATGATTCGAAAATATCAAATTAAAGTATGACATATGATAACTTCTTTATATATACCATATTGTAGTATCGTAAATATAATAATTAGTTTATTAATAATAAATGGATTAAACGGAAAACAATGGCTATTTAACATGAACTAATCGTAACAACGTGTTATAATTAATTAACAACTCTCGTCAACACAGATTCAACTCTCTCTCAACAACGCTAACAACACTATCTCGACAACGCAATCCGTATTCTCTGGCTTCTCAACTTATACTCCCGTTAATTCGTTTATGTCTCTTAGCGACCCTTTGTATTTTGTCTTATATCTTTTGTTTAAGCCTACTGCAATATCTTTAAATTTAGTCTAATATTATGCCACATATTTATTCTTGTAAGTAAATACAAGAAACTTTGGCCAAGGCAATATATATGTCGGAGATGAAAGGACATCGGGGCCTTTCTTTTGGAATTTTTAGGAAAACCCCCAATACTTTGGTCTACGCTTTTCATTATAGCTGTACTTAAATAATAAAACTTAGAAATAGTTGTTTATGATTTAATTCGATTATGTGTGCCCGAGATTTATGACAATAGGCTTGGGCTCGAAGTGACACAACGGGTCGCTGAACGTAGCCACGGTCACGGGATGGACGTCTTACCTAACAGAGGTATGGAGTAATTGTATAGCTCTCCTTAAAAATATAGTTGATCCGAGGGGTACAGAGAGGTACAGAGAAAAGTACATAAGTGCAGTTCCACTTGGACTGAAGTTCTACTTGTACTGTGGGCAAGTAAGATGAGTTCTACTTGTGGACGAGTAAGTTGAGTTACACTTGAATTGTGGACCAGTGAGTTCAGTTCGACTTGGATTTTTGGAAGAAAGCACATTTGCTACCCCGTTGGCCGTGGATTCGTTATTGAGCCTAAGACCATTGCCATTAGCATCTCGAGTATCTAATTACCACGGTTACTCGTCAAATTCTGTAATAATCCTATTTGTGCTAGTAAATATCTTCTCCATTGCATAACAACAATGTCTAATCCAAATGAAGATTCGTTACACGCCCCTAACCCTAATGAGAGTTCGACATATATACAAGGTGGTTCGTAACTGGTGGTACAAGCGGAAAGGGGGTGATTCTACGCGAAAAAAGAAGTCGAAAATATAGAATAACAATTTTTCGTTTGAGGCTTTGTTTTCGAGAAAATCGACTTTGAATTTTCGCTCGGTGCGCGTGCGGTACGTTATAACGGATCTCACTGTAGATCGTTGTCTCGATGGAAAAATTAAAAAAAAAAGTAAAAAAATTTTTATTCTATATTTTCGACTTCTTTTTTCGCGTAGAATCCCCCCTTTCCGCTTGTACATGTACGTATAATATGTACATAGAAATAAAATAGAATTCTTTTGTCAATTATCAAATTTTGCATACAAATTGGAAACTTATATTCATCGTGCAATCCAGGTGCAAACCCTGGTATAATCGAAATGTTCCAATATCCTGGAGTCCATAACAATGAAAATTTCATGATGAAATTCAACTCATTTCTTGGTGAACGCGTTGAAACTTTCTTGCGTAGGATCTCGCGAGTTTCACGCGAACATTCTGCCACTAATATTCGTAAGTCAGGTGGCGGTAGCGTGTTTTATCAGGCGATTAAATTCGACGCAAACGGCCGATAAGAGTGTGAGCACCGGAAGTTTAAGACGACCTCGATGTATCCAGCTACATTCTGGTTTCGCATACCATAAGATTTCCCATGAGCCTCGTCGTTCATCCGGACTCGAGGTGACTATCTCTCCTGCCTTTGCCACCAAGCCCTTACCTTCTCGAAACTTTGTTTTGATATTTGAAACAATATCCCCTCGCTCGGAGGGCGCTTCTTGTTTCTCCATGAGAAACGTTTCGTGTCTTATCGCGGAATTGCTAATAAGAACCTGGACCGAAGGAGGTCGCGCCACGGAATTCTTGCTGGAAGCTCGTTTCCGGGTCCAGAGCACTCGTCTCTTCGTTTTGCCGTAAACTCAAAATTTTGACTTGGATAAATGGCCTTCTCTTTCCAGTATCGTGAAACCAGAATTTTCTAACCCTGTTATCATGCAAATTAATTGCTGTTGGAATTGTAAATACGTTTCAGTTTTTTGGAGCGAAGCACACGTGTATATGTACATACATATTCGGGGAAGCTGGTACGGAAATTTGAATATTTTTATGTATAGAAGTATTTTATTGGATTATTTCTACACAGGTAATGTTGTTTGATCGTTGATGTATTATTTGATAAGTAAATTTAGTGAAATAATTGTTGAATTCAATTCAAAACAGTATTGTATACAACTTGACGACGCAGAAGAATTTAACAATTCAAAACTTTCGCTCTCTATGATCACTAACTCCACATAAAGTTAACTCAAACACACATCTTCTACTCACGAGTTTCGTACAGAGAGCACGTTTAATTACATTGACCGCTGCATCCTCCCATGCATTGCTAACATTCGAGATCCAATCGTTCAAACATTTCTTTACAACTCTCTGATTACTAGAAAATCTCCTTAGAAAACCCAAATCACCCTCTAATCTCCATTTCCGTACAAATGAACTATCCAACTTAAACAAATAATGCCTTAATCTCCTGAAAATTTATCGAATCTCCAATGTAACCAACTGAGTATCGAAACAATCAGCCATTCCGAAAGACCAATTAATTTCGTATACTCGATACCAATCCATTACAATCAGGATTCTTACCCGCAATCCACATCCTTACTTTGACCCTTCCAAAACTATATCGCCAAATAGAATAATCCATATTATGAAGATGTAGCGAGTGGCCACTCTTAATTATGCTATCCGATTGTTGAATGTCATCGAGTGAAATTTCCGTACACGAGACACGTTCAACGAACAGCCGTCAACGTGATATACGTCCAAGTTTCACGCGATTGAGATTCAACGCGTTGCCATCTATAATCGAGTATATGCCGAACGGAAGGAATCCAAGCTGACAACGAAGGAGGAATATTCGAGTTGATTCTCGCGACGTCGTTGCCCGAGGGTTCGAAAGCCCCGTTGTATGTACTCGAAGTGGCTGGGTGATAAAATGAACCGAGTTTTACACGAGTCTGACCGATCTGGTTATAATCGGTTTAGTAATCTAATAGCTGTTTTATATAGGTTGTATCAATAGCGTGGAAGAAGAACAAGCGTGAAAATAAAGTTGAACTCGAGGGTAAGTAGCCGAGTTGAACCGATAGAAAGTGCTATATTCTTGCGGGGAGGGTCGTAAAAAGGTGCCTGGTGTCCGCACGATATTTTTAGAGTTTGAAATCCTGGCCCCTTCGAGCTTTCGATCCATCATGTAACTTCCACGTTCGATCGAACACTTTTAGCTGCTCTCCGAAATGGGAAATTTATTCTTATTTAAAATGGGAAAGTTTCTGCAGAACGCAGTTCTGGTGAACATTCTGAAGAGTACGTAATTTAGTTTCGTTGGTCCATGGGGAGGTGAACGCATGACATAGGGGGATGAAAGGCATCTGGAAGTATAGAAGAGTAGAACAGAGTTAGCTCTGCGGAATATTGTTAGAAATAATAGCGTAAAGGGTGTGTTTCGAAAATTTTTCATGGTTCGAAGCGTTTTTGATTAAGGATGGAACTTGATAAAGTCGAAAAATGCACAAAGGACCAATTTTTTTTTGGGGAGTTCATAATAATTTAGTTTCGTTGGCCCATGAGTTAATGGACATACGGTAGAATTGGATGATAGGCATCTGAAAATATGGAAAAATGAAAAATGATCAGAAATAATTTACAGCGTATCTTTAAAAACTCTTTGCGATGCAAAATGTTCTTCGTCAAAGGTGCTATTTGATAAAGACGAAAGAAGGGAGTTTTACGAAAGGGTGAGTTTCGTACCCACCGCTGCCTTGTTCCTCACTGTAAATAAAAACGTTACGCCCCAGTATTTTCAACTGACTTTTTTACTCGGTCTACTGGATAATATCGTCGTGCAACGAGGCTTTGTGTACTTTTGTTCAGGATTTCATCTAGCAGGAATTACGAAAACTGAATGAATTAGTTTTTATGTGACACCAGAGTTGCTACTTTTCCTTGGGAAGAAACTATAATCTTCTGTGTCTCTACATGTTCCGACTGGGACAGATAAAAAATACGAGCGTCGGTATATCTTGAATGATTCTCATGTTTTTGTTTATACGATATATCAGGGAGTGCAGTTGAATGAACATAAACTTGATTATTGTAGTGGTAATTGTCATTTAAAGTTCTGATTGTTATGTGCTAGAAAGAAAGGTGTGGGCTGCTTTATGGTTGAATCTGATCACTAGCTATGAATCATTTGCCCTCACTGTAATTTTATTTGAAATTTTTGAAATTTTCCCTGTTACATATAAGGTTACAGCAGATATTACACTAATATTTATGGTTATTCTCATTGATGAATCCCCGATTTTGGTCCATATAATACCAATCTTCTGTATAAGAGTTCTTCAGCGTAATTACGATAACAACATACGCATCATTTTAATCTCACAGCCGACATAATTGGATATACATAATTTGGAAACATTTCGGTCACTCTTACCTGATAATGAAGTATTCTAGAGTGAAACTAGTTGAAGATGAACTCATTAGCCGTCAATTAATTACCATTTGGGTTTTGAAAGAATTTATACGTGTACATCTGTTAATCGATTTTCTCTGTCATGTACAAGAATGTACTAATTATTAAGGAAGCAAACTAATCAATTTTATTTCTTGAAAATATCGTGATTTTAATACGGCAATACACGATTAGCATTCAATTATTCAGAAACTTCTTTTTCTGAAAATTTCTTAATTTTCATAAAAGAGTACGTAATCAATGTTCAATTGTTTCGAAACTATTAGAAAAAAGCCATTCAGAAGTGAAACTGATCAACTATATTTTCTGAAAGATTAGAAGATTTTAGTAGAAGAATACATCATTAGCGTTGTATTATCCAGAAATCGAAATTGAACACGTTTAAAGGTCTATTTATTAGGTTGTCCGAAAGGTGTCTTTCTTTCACAAATATGTTTTTTTACAACAGTGCACCTTCACACAAACGTGAAACCAAGTCTGTGAAATGTCGCGGTGTTTATCTCAACAGAACAAAATGGATCATACGTAATTCGACAAAATAATATAAAACAAAAAAAGGTTGTGCATCTATTGTCTCCTGATAAAACGAAAGAAACTTTTTGGACAACCTGTTACTTTCTCCCTCTCAAAGATCTTTGTAATCTTTCTCTTCGCCGCGCGATAATATCGAAGTTAGCGATTCGTCGCGATAGCTTAACGTGTTCTGCGGTGATGAAGTGTTTCTTTTCAGTTTTAGCCAGTTAAACTACGAAACTCGTGTGTTTCTCGTCGTTCGGCTTCCCGCGAATTTTACCCCGCCTCCGTGGGTAGGTTTCACGAAATTACTTCACCCCCTCTCCTTTTTTGTAGGCTTTCAGGATGGAACTTTGTTGTCGATGCTTTCTCTATACTCGTTTGAATCCTTTTTTAATAATTAACCCAGTTAACTGCTTGAAGTATATGTCGCATAAATTGCTAACGTGTATATTTGATATTCTGAATAGTATGTACATTATAGTATTTTCAGAATTAACCCTTTGCGGATGCGTGTCAGCAATAGCAGCCCTAATCTGTTGACAGTTACGGACAGTTATTTTGAAGTGGCTGGCGTACGTCAATTTTTCCGAGCGATAATCTCATGCGTATTTACGCATAGGTATAGTTGTTGAGAATTTTGGATCTTAATTGCCGAAATAATGGTATAGGAACACTAAATTTACACTTAGAATTTATATTAGAATAGTTATATATTTATTTGATGAACGATTTCAAAGATATTCATCGATACACACTTGCACGCGCCTCACCCTCTTCCATACCAAACTATTAACTGAACAGTTTACATTCCTTCGTTTTCGAGGCGCCGCGCACACACATACTTCCACACACTGGTATTTACAAACAAGTATTACTACCACGCAGCTAACCTAGTCTAGCACATAAAATTATACATATCTCAATAATAGTAAACTAAACAGTATTACGTTATGAAAATTATACATCTTTAGAAATCTTATCTTCCGTTTAACGTAAACTCGCGATGCAGGATGATGGTCGAGTCAAAACGAATTTCAATCTTTCAATGGCATTACCAGATGAATCAGAAAGCTTTTTATATGTTTTATGTATTTTTTATAACACTTTATACATGATGCCTAAAAATTGTAGAAAGAACATGTTCGATAGTGACTGATTAGTACTGATGACGAACATTATTTTGAACCTGACAAGATAGAATACGACGACAGTGCTTCAGACAATGGAAATGAACTCCGTTCAACGATAAATCGGCTCAGACGTTTCAATATTTCCAATAATAGCGATAATGATGATGAAGTAAATATTGATGAAATTAATACAAGCCTCGACAATGAATAACGCAAACGTTCAACGTATATACAGGGTGGTTGGTAATTGGTGGTACAAGCGGAAAGGGGGTGATTCTACGCGAAGAAAGAAGTCGAAAATATAGAATAAAAATTTTTCGTTTGAGGCTTTGTTTTCGAGAAAATCGACTTTGAATTTTCGCTCGGTACGCGTGCGGTACGTTATAAGGAATCTCACTGTAGATCGTTGTTTCGATGGAAAAATTAAAAAAAATAAAAATAAAAAAAAATTTTTATTCTATATTTTCGACTTCCTTTTCCGCATATACCACCAGTTACCAACCACCCTGTATTTCCTCAACTGCGTGCGTCAATACCTCCCGTCCACAGCAACGCTCGCTCGTCGAGCGGCCCCGTCCGCAAAGGGTTAATACGTTGACTGTGTCACGTTGGAGACACGGGCAGTGGTGAAATTAAGAAAATCATTGGTCGTTTCCTCGCGTCGCAGTTCGAACGTTTCACAAATAAGGTAAAGAATAGAACTTTAGATATATTTAGTAGTAAAATTTATTGTATGAATCGAACAGAGTGGCGGTTCAGAGTTATAACAGAGAATGTCGAGAGCTGATTTTAGGGAAGTTTATATACTATGGGTTTGGCTCCTATGGAGGGGGTGTCGCCGGGCCCAAGTCAGAGTTTGCCATGCTGTTACTGTTTTCTGACATTGGAACACTCTCTACGTTGTTGTTTCGATGACCTGAGGGATGTTCGTTAGATCCCCTTGGTATTTTATAGTATAGTATATTTCAGTCTATTGCGGCTCCCAGAGTAAAATAGATGTATAGAATAAAATCTGCATGACAATCATCGTACTGGAAGACGTAATTTGTTTTAACAAATTACATAAACTTATATATTATAATAAATTGGTTAAATTAGGTTCCGTTATTATTCTACGATATTCGTTTTATGATAAATCCTGTTTTATGTATTTATTTGTAATTATTCACGAACGACGCTCGCGTAGAAATACGTGAAGTGTTCTTTTACATCCTACGAAATATTTTCGTTGTCATATTGTTAACTACGAAGCATATTGACCTATCCATAAATGGAATACGATATTCTGTTTCACGAGGTATAATATCCCATCGTAAAGCGGACATATTTCCATGACAGGAGCGTTGAAAACGTACACTAACCTAAGGAAAAGTGTTTTTACGCTCGAGGAACACAAGGAATATTTCGAGTAATAAAGCTGCGCGAGATAACCCGGGTAGAGAGTCGCGAAAGAGAGGAAAATACCCCTGGTGTTTCGTGGATCTTAACCTCCATGGAAATCCTAGGCGTAATGGCGTTTCCCTGTAAAGAAAGAAAGAAAGAAGAAAGAAAAAAAGACGGAAGATAAAAGAAAGGAAGGGAAAGAGTACCTGGTCCAGATGAACATTCTGCGTCATTTTTCTCTCGTATCCTGCCGCGAGGCGAATTTCTCGACGCGGAAACACGGAGAAAAAGCGGCCGGTGAACTTTCATGCGTCTTCAGCTGCGGAGACTTTTTCGACGAGTCGAAGCTAGGCGAGTCTGAAGCACTTTGGCCCTGTGTATCGACTTCAACTCGAAACTTCTTTCCTTATTTTCTTCTTTCTGTTTTTTATCTTAATTTTTTTTTTTAGATTTCGTACGTCACTTCTGGTGTGTCGTTTTTCTAGTCGACTAAAAAAGAAGGAAATTTAACAGGTTAACGGTACTCGAGAGTATTGCGCGACCAGGTCGCTGTTACGTTACGATTGATCGTCCCAGAGAAAACAACAGGAAATGAAAAAAATAAAAGAAAAGAGGGGCTAGTCACAGTTCGTGACCAATTCCTTCTCGTATCCCGGTCCACTTCGTTTTCCGCCGCACGGCGAAGAGAAAAAGAAGGAGAGAATTGAAAAGCGTCCAAAAAGGCCGATCGAACCAGCCGGCGTTCTTTCGACGCCAATAATGGCCGTGTCGCCCTTGTTCCTGTATAGATTTATCATCCGACTTGATGGCTGGCTCAACGAGGAAACGTACGTTTCCCATCTTACTCGCTGGATACTCGTTTCGGTTTCTACAGATTGGGCTTAAAGTTCTCTTGGTGGCTCGTGAAGTTATACGTTATATGGAATCGAATATTTGTTATGGTGGGATTCAATCAAGATTGAAAACGTAGATTTGGGAGCAATTAAAGAATATCGTAGTGTAATCGAAATCTGTAGCGAATTGCACGATTTTCATATCTGCCATTATTTTTTTATCAGATTGTCGTTTCTAATTTTGTTAAATTTGGAAGAAATACAGTAGTTATATCATGAACCTTTTCACAGATTACATGTGTTGCAACTCGTAAATAACCGGACAATTTAGACGATTTGTAGTATATATTAATGGCAGTATATAATATGTAGTATATAATAATAATTAATTATTTGTCAATAGATTATCTTTATCTTTACTAATAAATCGCATCATGTAAAACTAAAAATAAATGGCCAGAAAATTTTAAGCGAAAAGTGTATATTTCAAAAAGAAAGAAACAATTCCAGGTATGTGTTAACGACTGATAACCTTGATTTATCTTTACGCCAAGATTTTGGAAACAGAAAGCTGGATTTGCATGGCACGATAAGAAATCGTTCACTATTCAAGCAGACAAGAAAACGACTTCAAGAGAAAACATTTGGAGATTTCTTCTCGAGTGAATAGAAGAACCTGTCGAAAAGAAGAGTGATCACATCGTACTCACCATGATGTTGCTTCGTTACTGAAATCAAAACTGTCGCGAACTTTTACATTACGAGAAATGAAAAAGCTGGTCTTCAAGAGGAAGACGTAGAATCAACAGACATGTTTCTACCTCGACGATTACTTTACTTAACAAGTTGACTTCTCTAAATATGTTCCTTGAGTCTTCATTAATTTCGTGATGATTTACAAACAGCATCAAGACCCGTGTTGGTTTAACTTTCTCTGAAATGTTGTCAAGTTACTTCGAAGTCGACTGAGGTATCAATTGTTTCTGAAGTAAAATATCAACTTCGCTTTGTGTAATGTTTGGATCAGTGAAACATACTAAACCTCTTACCATTCATCTAAAGCATAAACATTCTAATCATTATCTATGGTGCTTTACTAAATTAGAAACTTCTCCGGCGAGTTCCGGCAAATAAAAGCCAGCAAAAGACTCTACATCTTATAGGGATTGTCCAATAATAGTAACATCGAAGGTTTTCTAAATCAGAAAAAATGCTGAAAAAACCCTAATCTTATAAACTCTCTAATAGCCAAAAACTATCAGACCTAAAAGTATTATTCTACCATTTTTGCAAATCACGTATATAAAAAATCTATTGATCACTTATAGGAATTATCCGATATCTCGCCACCCAAGTGTTCTCTACTTTTTAAACCATCCAGTCACTTTATCGTCCAGCAATACCTCCTAGCCACACTATTCTTCTCTAACCACTTCCTCCTTGTTTATCTGACTGGTCTTTCGTTTGAAGCCAGTTCGGTCAGTTTCCTTTGAACCGTCTAGTCTTCGACGTGAACTCGTCGATCGAACATGATCCAGCTAACTATTTAGGAGACACGCTGCTTTTGCCTTAGTTCAAAGTTACTCTTGGAAGGTTCCTCGTTTGTTCCAAGCGCCAATTGCATCGCGGGAAATTGAGTCTATATATTGACGTTGACTGAAACGATGTTCTGTGTGATTGATTGCTTCGCGTTCAATTCAATTCAATGACTGTCAATTGAGTATGTCAGAGATAATATAAGAATGTTGGGCTGTAGGTAGATTTTTACTCGTTGACTGTAGAATAAAGTAAAAAATAGATAAAATTATATTTCACAATGAAAAGTAAAAGCGATCTGAAATATATATGTAATAATGTGTCTCGTTCGACACGAGTCACTCAAGTTCAGCTTCTTTGGAACTTTACATCAATTCACCTACCTCCAGTTCTTTAGCAATTCTTACAAAATCCTTTCACTTCTCAATTATTGGGTTGGCAACTAAGTGATTGCGGACATTGTCAGTACCACCTAATGACAAAATCCTCAATCACATAGTTGCCAACCCAATATATCATATTTTCAAAGACTTCACAACACACTTTCTTACTACTAAATATCCAAATTTCCATGTGACATCGTGTATCCAAGCATTCTATGAATTCATTTACTATCAGAAATATAACATAAATATTCAACAGATACGTTTTTTATTGTGTAGAATGTTGAATATTACCCTGTACATATTGTTGAGGAAAATATTAGGTTGGTATGATCACTAGTTCCTACTTGCAAAGTTGGTACGACTTCCAGCTCTTTTGTTTTTGGCGTCCGCCACGTGTTAATTATCTGAGTGTATCTGGTGTGTTCTAATATTGTACATGGTGGTGAAATACAGAATATAATAACTGAATCTGTGTGAATCAATCAAACATCGAACTCTAAAACCTATTTAATAACACATATCACATAACGAATATTACATACATGGTTACGTACATGAATATTACATAATGTGCCGTGGTAATAAATTGAGAATTTCATAAAGAATGAAGTTGGGCAGTTTAGCTTTTCAGAGACTTATATATAAATACCTACGTTTCTACTTTCCAAAAAATACCTACATATTTTTATTCATTACAAGGACAATAAATCTAAATTGGAACTGAACAAAGTTAAACAAGGAATTCGTCTCACTAGAATTTTCAACCGACGTGCCACAAGAATTTTGAAAACATTTGACAATATCTGCTGGCAATATCTGATTATTTAATCAGAGCCAGTGACCTCTTTTCCCTCAGTTTATCACCTAAAAACAACACTAGCCGTCCGGCGTGAATGCTGCGTAAGTAAATCGAACTGCTCTGTTATGAACCGAATATATTTTTTCCTCTGCCTTAGAATGTTAATAATTAGTTCATGTAATCCATGAAATGGAAAATGTTTAAACTCACTGTACTATTGGGTTGGCAACTAAGTGATTGCGGATTTTGTCATTAGGTGGTATTGATAAAACCCGCAATCACTTAGTTGCCAATCCACTAGATATATTTTGTCATTATTTATAATATATGTAGGATGATGTGACGTCAGGGAAGGACGTAGCTGATTGTTTATAAACATTGTCAAGATATGTTAATGTTGTCAAGGAGTGTTGTGAGCGTTACCAAGGTTTGTTAAGGGAAAAATAAGCGTGGTAAATGCTGTCAGAGTTGAATTTATCGTGGTCGAGAGAAGTTCGTCGCGTTGTTGTGACGTAGAATTAGTGAGAAGTGAATTATATTCGATTTTGTGAGAGTGCAACGATATTGTGTTTATCATACTGTTTTTTCTGTTAATTTATAATATAACATTCCTACATATATATATTTTGTCATTAGGTGGTATTGACAAAATCCGCAATCACTTAGTTGCCAACCCACTAGATAGATACGCATGAATAGGTAACAGCCAGTTCAGAGGATACGGTTTTTTGACCGTCTCAATAATTTTTCCGAATCACCTTATACATCGACAAAATCATGCATATGAAACGTATGTAAGTATGTGCTACTATGTACAGAAACAAATAATTGTCGGCGAATGAACGATTCGTCGTTGTTTGGGAGCTAAACATGCAGCGAAAATACAGAAATGTGTGACCGCTGCTTTCGATTGTTAATGATTCGGCAAAATTACCGAATCCGTGAAAAAGCTGTATCATCCGAACCAGCTATAAATTCGTAACCGTATCGAGACGCATCGCGTGCAATAAATTTCAGGATCTTTCTAACCGTTCCATGCGAGTGGTTTCCGTTTTATTGTCGCCGATCTGGTTCAGGTAATCAGTTTCCGTTAAATCGAGCAACGAAATGGGCGTCCCAGTAGTCCAGTTCCCTGGTGTAGGGGAAGCAGGATGCGAGACGAGGCGGACGGCGGACAGTGGAGAATTTCCAGCTCGATGCCGACGCTGTGAGCAAGTTAAAGCCATTAGCGTTCTATTTCGTCCAAACGCAAATACCGTGTGTCAGCGTCTCGGTCGCGTCGCGCGTATTGCATGATATCGATCGACCGATCAAAGGAACCCCGGAAGTTTCCTTGAAACGAAGGGAGCGTACGATTGTATGAACGTACAATGAAAGAGAAGCTTTCGTGATATGGATCGCTGGATCCACGGTCTCCTATGGAGCAACGATCGATCTTGGATTGTTATCGTTTCACTGGGAATGAGATCGAGGATGAAAATCACGTGATTATGTGTACTTTGGGAATTATGGAGTGAGATATTTGAGAGGCGTATCTTTTGATGATCTGTGAAGTTTTAGTGAAAATTTTATGAAAATCTAGAAGGACAAACAGAAGAAAGGAAAGAGCCAAGTTAAACATTTACGTTTTAGGAGTTTCTTTGAATAATATAGTGTAGAAATGGGGATTAAATGTGAATGTTTATCCCGAGAATTGAATTTAGAGTGGTAAAGAAGTGTGAAAGCGTGGCATTCTTGAAATTAGAATATAAAAAAAATATGAATGGTTACACAAGGTTTTGGGTAGATTTGCTTAAATAAAGTGAAAGAGTCTTTAGAATAAATAACATGCAGGCGAACAAAAAGTATACGCTTTAGAAATTGAACTCTGGGGAAAGTGAAAAAACATTGAATTTTTAATATATAATATACACACACGTGTGTGTACCCAGTTAAATTTTTTAAGCGTATACTTTCTTGTTCAACCGTATATTTTTCATTCTAAACCATATACTCTAAAAACATATATAATATATTCCATAGTATGATATGAGGATTACGTCGAAAGCCTGTTGTCTGAAAGGCAAAAAAAAGGATGTACAAAATTAAGACGTGATATAATAAATTAAACTGTTTTAGAATATATTCGAGACTAGAGTAAAATGTTAAATCCTCATTATCACTGCGCATCACTTCAACTTGCTTTTAAAGGAAAACTATTTTGATTGAATCTTCGTATCGCAAAAGTTGTGTATATCTATACACAATTACGAAGGATAAATTGTGGAGCGAATGGATTTATAACGAAATTCTTTAACGGCAGGCTAATGTGGAAAAGCTCACGTAATTTTCAAACCATCGTACAATACTTGACGGGAAAGGTAAGACAGCGGCGAACGTCTTCGTCGGGTATAGGCTGTCACCAGCAGCTGTGATATGATCGCATGCTCTGTTACTTTTAGATCAGTGGAAAGTGGCATAGCGATGATGGCGGATTTCTCCGATACTGTTCCTTGATATACGCGATCGCTGCGATCAGAAATGGATTAGGACATTAGGGAATAAATGGCGTGCACTATGGAGTTATCGTTTTATTTTGCTCGCGGTATCGTCGTTTTTCCCTCATATTGCTCGACTGAAATATTTTTATAGAAAGTTCAACTTAATAATTGGATTTCCTTGTCTACTGAATTTTTAATTGTATTATATGGCTTATGTATTTTGAATTGGCTGCAATTGAGTATTTTACATTACGGTATTTTTTTCGATTCGTAGAATCTTACGGTTTGTCATAGTAGATTTATTTATTATTTTATTATTAAATATAACAGTTAATATCTCGACTAATGTTTGCTTCTCTTCCTATTAGGTCGCCTGAAAAGATTCTTTCGTTTTATAAGGAAATAATGGGTGCACAACATTTTCCGTTTTACATTATTTTATTACGTATTAGGTATTACGTACAGATTAGGTTTCATGTTTCTATAAAGATGCATCGTTGTAAAAGACGGGTCTGTAAAAGAAAGACATTTTTCCGACAACCTAATACATATAAAATTCACAGAAGCTATACCGGTTACTAGATTGAAGATACAAAAATGTGTAAAGTGTGCATCATATGCAGACACGTAAAATATTCGAAGTTAAGTACTCGTGATAATATTTAGTAGGTGAAACAGATCTTATAGATTTCATTTATTTAATCATATTCGTAAGCATATAAATTTGCATAAACATCTACAGTCTACTCGTCAGCAACGTAAATTGAAAAGTATTAAAAGGTGATGATATGGTAAACAATATTTTGGGGAATTCATCTTTTTGAGATAAATAAATTTATGAAAATGCAACTCGTAAATAAATGTATCGAAAACGTCTCTGGGCGATGAAGCAGACAAATTTATCGTGTGTCAATATTTTACTTTGTTGACTTTTATTTGTTATCTTGCCAATTTCGAATTTCATTCTTCTTTGTGTTCATAATACAAAATACAAACACTATGTATGCCCATAGAGAGTCTAAACATTTGTAGTCGTTGAAATTAATTATGCGAATGTTTGGACAATACTGTACCGACAATAATTTCATCGGTAATGTACATTGGGCGCAATAATAGTGTTAGTAACGTTAATTTGTCGGAACGCGGCGTTTCCGCGTTTCTGTGCAACCGTTTCGATATTCATACCACACCATGAAATAAATTTTATTTCTTACTACTTTTGGTTACTGTTACTTCCTTTCGATCGTCCTCCCAGATAAGACAAAATAACGTGAACGTAAAAATTTAATTTTCTCTCTAGGAATGATCTCTCTAGGAGTGTTTGCACTCAGCTTGGTTATTAATTATTATTTAAACGAATTAAATAACAATATCAGTCAGATAATACTGGAGCATAATATGCATTCTCTTTTCAAGCGTCATTGAAAGCAAAAACGCAGCAGTTACATCAATAGCATTATTGAAACAATTTTCGTCAAATAATTTCATCAACAATTTCAATAATTATGGAAACATGGGACGCAACATATGTCAATGGTAATTAAAATATATTAACGTTACAACTATCGACAACTGAGATATAAAATTACATGAAAAAATACACAATACAAAGGAAAAACAACCCTTTATTCACATAGCGTATAAAAAGTCATCGAAATTCCCAGAAATACATCGTAAACACTTCTGATGATCAAAAAATGAAAATCTTTATCCGTTCTGAGAATCGACGATCCGGAAGAAACATCCATAGAATTAGCAGATTTCAAAGTTCAAATTAAATTCCCCGCGAAATATCTTATTTGAAGAATCCTCGTTAACAACGTCGTCAGCATCCAGCGTGAATAAAGGTTTCAACGACCCCTGTTGAATTATTCGTATATTTCACTTGGAATTGTCGATAACGGGTCGATCGATATTGTTGCGCCTGAATCAAGAAGACGCGAAAGCTCTCGCAAATCAGTAGTACCGCCCTGTTCCTTCATGGAATCTCGTTCCACCAATTCGATAAATTGCATAGGATATCGAAGCAGTACCACGACGGCTTATTGGATCTTATTACTAGTCGCTACAAAAATTGCCTCGTAATATCGAACGTCCGTACGAATCACGCGATTCGCGGCGAGGATCTTCCGTGAAATTATCGGAATTCTATTTTGCAATTAACGGCACTGAAACCTATCATGCGGATCAATTTATGTGTATACTGATTACCATCGCTGCACAATTTTCTTCATTCTGTTATTCGGTCTTTCTATCGCTAGGAAAATTATTGAATCGTTAGTCGACCATTTCGAAAATTTGTTCGTGCTTTAATTGTAACGCCAGTTATGCAGAAATCGTTCAAACGCCACGTTGATGAACGGTATAAATTGAAAAGTAGGATATTTTTTAAAATTTATCTTGAAATTTTATGCCAATTATGATATTTTTTCGTGATAAATTCCTTTCATGAGAATTGAATATCATTATGTAGATATTTGGGTAGTAAAATTGAGAAATTACAAAAGATGGAGTTGATTAATTTGGATTCTGAGAGACTGAATATCGTACCAATTTTATATTGCTATTTATATTACTACTTAAAAAAATTCTGCATTGGAAAATAGTTTATTCAAGGAAATATAAATTACTTGCTATATATAATTATACAGCTATTTTAATTCATGACATTCTTCGAAATATTCTAAACTTGTAAAAGATTGTTAATTGCAATGAACGCAGTAGGTGAAAATTCTTTTCTTCTTTTTTTCGTTACATGTGTTCCTTTCAGTTTCTTTAACAAACAGAAATATTCTACCTTTAAAAATGTAGTAGATACAATTGACTGGCCTAAGACCAAAGCTAAAATACATTGAACTCAATGCAACAAATTAACAAGTATTTTTATGTTGACGCCGGAAGAAGTTTTAGCTCAAGCTGTCTTGGCGATTAACATTCTACCACTTAGCGAGAATGGAAATTCAACAAGGAGAACTAGTGAAGCGACAAAGTTTGAGATCCCAGCAACTGCGCGCGAAAATGTCAAACACGATTAGAGGTATCCGCAGTAAACACGAGTCAAGGAATTCCCTTGGGTCGCCAAATGATGCGGAGAACCCCAAAATCGACCGATTTGAGCTTGGCTTGCTGCTAACCCAAGCAATTATCAACCATTTGGACCCTTAACGATGCGGTTTTATTCGTATTCGCAAGCACACGTCAAAGTCTAGTAATTGCAAGACAAGCAGTCTCTCTCGGGATATCTTCCACTTCTAGCGTCTTACTTTACTCTGCTTTGATCTTCCCGCGATATCTATTTTTTACATAGACTCTTCCTAACTCTCGATTTAACTCTTCATCGCTTTAGTCAGCTTAGTCGATCGCTGAATGAACAAACAACTGGATCCATCGTTTCATCTCACGGAAACAAATTTTACGATCGTTTTCAATCTGTTAGGCTATAGTTATAACGGAATTAGCATTCTGATGAGCTCGGTATGTAGATAAATTTTTGTGAGCGGCGTGCAGATTTTTATGCAATAATATGAAATCTAAAAGGCGCAAAAATGCATAGAATGCGTATAATATTAAAAAAATGTATAGAATCTCCAAAATAGTATTCGTTAGAATTTTGTAATTGGCGAACCAAATTAACATTTCATTTCTTTACTTGTATTCGTGAAAACTGAAATCTGCATCAAAATTCCCAGTCTGGTTATTCGTCTATGAATCACGGTCTTCGCACGTCCTATTCGTCAGAACGCTAATTATCCGAAATCGCATCCACTATAATCATATCCCCACACAAAACTCAAGTATAGCTCGAATTAAGAGGAAGCCTGCCTGGGTGGCAGGTTATGGTAGAAAAAGGCAATGGAATTCCGCGGGTCAGCAGTTTTACGCGGTTACGTCTCTTTTCGCGAGCCATGCCATATGAGCCGAGTGAATCAGTTCGTGGCGTACGTTACGCAAACATTCATGGGATCGGCAATAGGATAAAGCGGATCAATTGTTGAGTAACTAGCCTAACAGAGAACAGCGAATAAAAAACGAAAAAGAAACAAACAAAAAAAAATAAAAAAATAAAAAATAGGAACGATAGGAGAAAGAAAACGCGAACTCGCAGAATTAGTAAACGAGCCTGTCTGTGTGTGGATATCGCGTGGATATCGCGTGCATATTGATTTTTGGGGGGCAACGACAATTAGCGGTGTCGGTCATTGACAACGAGCAATCGAATAGGGAGGCAGAAAGTTTCCAAGGATAGACAAGGTGGCTCGCATGTATACGCGCTTGTACACGCGTGGCCTGTCGTGTTAGAGTTCATCAGCGTGATTGGTGTGCTTTGGAAACGAACGGACCGCTCTTCGACCAGGACAGTTCACCGCGGAATTCGCAATGTCTATGCCCGCCATTCTCGTGTCGCGCGCAGGTACGCGCCCGGTCATCTTCGTGTAAACGTAAATGCACGGATTTCCAGACTTCGATGCCCATGGCATTTTCCTCGTGATCCAGGATGAAGCAGCTTTGCCGAGGGATTATCAGCGATCCTCTCGCACCTGCGAATATCGATAACTTCCTCGTGGCCTGGTCTGTGACGTTGATTCGCAGTAACGTAGCTGGCCCGATGGACAGTCGGCTCTCCCGGAAACCCCAGCTTTCGAAATACCGTGGTTTGGACGAACAGTAGAATAATATGGTTCGCCAGATTCTCAAAGTAGTTATGGGCTAGTCGAGGAAGCGTTTCTGTCTGATTAATATGATGTGTGGCTTATTAGGCTGAAGATGTGTGTCCTATTCGCGATACGGATTTTTAGTAGATATTGTAGGAGGTTTGAGCTGTACAAGAGTCTTGACTCGTGAAGTTTTGAATAAAATAAGGAAAGTCGTATCTGATAATAGTAATGTAGTAATAGTTGGACGGCAAGTTGAAGCTGTTACCCTAGATTCTCTTTGAACACTGTTTTTAACTCTTGGTTAATTGTCGACTTTTAATTTTTAACTTAATCTCGTACACATTCTTCCCAATCATTTAAGTTTAAACACGAATCTTTCTGTCTGTATTCTGTGTTTTCTGAACTTGACCCATAAAATTTTCGTTGATCTTGTCACGTAAAATAGCAAAATAAAAAAGAAATTTGAGGTGAAATATAAAAAAAGAAACTTTATTTTTTTTCTAACAACAATCCACTTTATAATCCACTAACGAACTCTAGGCGTGACTTTCCAAGACTGAAGCTCTTACAATTTGACTTTCGATCGGATCTGATTACTTTCTTTTGTCATCCCTCGACATCCCCACCGTCCATACATTTGCTAAGCGTCCGTGACCGTTGCCACGTGTTCTTTCTTCTAGAACCTTCGGTGGAAGGACGGTTGGGATGTTGATGGTTCATTAGGCACTTCAGCGATACACGTTGTCGCCGAATGCCGCCACATCTTTATCTCCATCGTCAATCCATCGGATTTGAAGTATGCCGGTATATCTCTTCTTTCATATCTCCAACACACTAAACCAGGTATAAACATACAGAATTATAAAAAGGATACAGAAGCGAAAAAAGGAAATGGATAAAAGCATAAGAGACAAAAAATGATCACAATGACCAATTCATAATTTGAATTGAATTCACCGTTTATTGTGAACAATTCACCGTTTATTGTGAACGATTCACCGTTTATTGTGAACGATACACCGTTTATTGTGAACAATTCACCGTTTATTGTGAACACCAAAAGGTATTTAAAAAATTTGTATCTTGGGCTTAATAGACATAAAAAAAAAAAATAATTTGAATTGTAGCGGCACGTGTCACGGAACTTTCCAACGGCTTCGTGATACAAAGCGCTACGCCGTCAAAGCGCAACACCGACGTGCCCAATGTGCCATCGATATCTTCACGCTTCTTCCGCCGAATTCTCGGAAAAGCATACACGCGCCAGCCGCTGCGGCACATCTGATGAATGCACGCTTGTGGGGATATCGATGGGCAACGAAGGGAAGAATCCGTTCGATTTGGAACAAAGAGGACATTCTACCCCAAGCCGCTAAGGGGAAATATTGAAGAGAAACGAGTAGGCTATTTTCGAGAGATCGGTCAATCGTCGCTAAGCTTCAATCGTAGTTAAGCCTTAATTGTTATTCAACCGTTGTTAATTGTTAATTGTTATTTATTCGTTGTTAATCGTTCATTGTTATCGAGTGATAGAGTCTAATAAACGTTATTGGTTGTTGAACATATTCGAGTGTACCTTCAGTACCTATGACGACCTATCCACCTCAGAATGAAAGATTTTTTACGAGACATACGGCTGAAAGCTTATTTCTTATTCCAATTTCCTTTGGTACAAATTTAATCTACTCATCGGTAATTCTAGCGTTAAAACGATATCGAGAAAAGAGAACTAAAGACGTTGAAAACGATACGTAAGTATGTGCATATAAATGAGGTGATATTGTGTGCAGTGCGTTAAATAATCACTCGGTGTTTAGGTCAACAATATATTTAGTGATAAGAGTCTTCTTTTGATCGCGTCGCGTATCGCTCTCGGTTTCGCTAGTCCATCTCGCTGCGCGGTTACAACTCGACCTTATCGCTTCCTGGTTCAAACTCGACTGTCGATCGGATTCAATTCTTTTCCTTTTGTCACCCCTCAGTATCCCCACTATCCACGCGTTTGTTAGGCGTCCGCGACCGCTGCCTCGCACGCCTTCTTCTCGAACATTCGGCGGATATTGGTTGCAATATCGATGGTTCATTAGGCACTTCGTTTAGGCGATATACATTGTTGCCGCCATATATAGGACACGATCATAGCTGAAGGGAAAAGCTCGAAGTAGAGTATCTAGCAGGTTGTCGGAAAAGTGTCTTTCTTTTACAGGCACGTCTTTTACAACAACGCATCTGTATGCAAACATGAATCGTAGTTTGTCAAACGTTGTGATTTTTATCTCGATAAAACAAAATGGATCATACGTAATTCGATAAAATAATATAAAGCGGAAAATGTTGTGCATCCACTATTTTCTTATAAAACGAAAGAAACTTTTCGGACGACCTACTATAATCTACAGTTTTATCTCGGGACAGCGTTATCGTTGAATCGCAGGTAATACTCGAGCCAATCGACCGGTTGGATTTGAAACCAATCGGTTTTAAAATTCTCGGTTTCCAGTGATAGTGACAGATCGAAGTTAGCTGTTAAGTTCGCTAGACCTCAAGACGATAAACGAGCATTGTCGGAAATGAAGTGTACCCAGGGTATCGATATATTCCACCTGTTAAAATGAATTTCCGGATTTGTAACGCGAGTTATACGC
Organism: Bombus bifarius; assembly: GCF_011952205.1. NCBI lineage: Eukaryota > Metazoa > Arthropoda > Insecta > Hymenoptera > Apidae > Bombus > Bombus bifarius. The sequence continues at coordinate 349,780 of NW_022884576.1, read as the reverse complement.
CGTTTCATAGCGTGGCAACCAAGACGAAACGAAATACAACGATGACGAGGACGATGGGTCGATTCGTAACAGCAGGTGTATCATTGACTCGTGGAGATCTGAAATTTCACCGCGCCACGGGGGATGATCATACCCACAGGGTGAGAGACAATTGCATGGCATTCTCGTGACGCTATCGGTGTCGTGCTGGGTGCAGGTGTGGACGTATAAGCCGATCAGAAATTGTAACTTGCCTAGCATTGCTGTATCAACGGGAAACGGAGTCCGTACGTGATGTCCGACTAGGAATTCTAATTCCAAAATCCAACTGTGTAGCTTCTCGAATATGAACAAAGTTGTCAGACTTTGATAAGTATTTGAACGCGATGTTTTTGATGTTTGGGAGAAACTTTTCAGATGAAGATATTAATATCTATACCGGTATTCAAAATTATTCAAGGATTCGTTTTAATGTTACTTTGATTATTATGCTCGCTCCTCATGTTCGTAATTTGATTTTTGATTATTGTTTTTGAATCACAATACCATACGAATAATATGTCAGCGTATTAAGTCTTATAAGAATCTATTTCGGTAAATTGTGCTGATTCCATAACAGTATCGCAACAACTAGCAATGTGTTTACGAATCTAAATTAACTCCAGTACGGAAGTTACACTTCATGAGATCCGATTAAAAACTTGTGTTGAATTACAGAATTTTATCTATCAAATGTAAAAAGAAGTATTAAAAATTTATTAGTTAGAGATTGTACGTGTTTGAAATTTAAGCTCAAGTAATCCATCAACTATTAAAGTCGAGTAATTACGAACAGTACTAGGTATACAAACATCATCGTTTTTCGATTTCAGACTGAAACGATCCGGAACGTAGTATCGCGACATTGATCCGACTCCCTCCCGATGCTCCATTCATCGGCGAGCTATCTGAAGGTCGGCCAAGTAGGAGTCACAGAAGAATCGGGGTGAGTCGAAGTTCCCATTCTCTGGATTATTTTTCAACGGACAGCGCATTGCGAGTCGGTTAACAGCGGGAAAGTTAGCGGTATGCGATGTTTTCTCCTCGTGTTCTTCGAATCAAGCGAAGCACTCGAGTTACTCGAAACTTTTTGGCGCGATTCCATGGCTTGTTCGGTGTCTATATACGAGGCATGGGTGAAGTGGAAGTAAAGAGACGGAGAAAGAAAGGGAAGAGGGAATCGTTGCACGAAAGCTTCTAACTCCGGCAGTGATCTTTTAGTAGCATTAAATGATAGCAATTTGTCGTGGACGGTAATGAGCTCGGCCTATTTTCACGTCGAACGATGCGACGACCCACGGTATGATCACACTATGAGAGCTCGATAAAGTAATGTATTGTATCGTGGATGATTTCTCAAGGAGAAATATATAGAGTCGATACACGACGCTGTATTTTCTCCAACTGTCTTTTGGCACAATGGACCGTAAAATTGTTGGCTACGCTCTTAATATCTCGCTCTTATAAAGCGATGCTATCCGCGATATTTCAACCCTGTTAAATTGCGACGAGCACCGCTACCGCTATTTTATACCGCTGCAGTTGAGGGATGAGTGTAACGAGAGACGAGTGTGCCCTTCTCTCGTGATTGATTTCAACAAACGCGGCTTCTCTTGCTTCAACGGCAGTTCAAAGTATCGTAAATCTTTTTATAAGCTTCTCGTATCGACTGGTTCGATATGCTAAACCTTTTGAGTACACATTAGTATCAGAAATAGCCCGATATATTATAATGTTAATATGCTTCGAATATTTCAAATGCACTAACATATAATTTATTCAAATATATAGTTTTCCACCTTTATGCTATTTGGTGATTAAAAAAAGTATGAAATAGTTGAACAAGGGAATAACTTGATATGGATTCAATCATATAATCCTTTTATGACAGGAATAATATTCACTTAGTTTAATATATTTACTCTTAATTAATTAGTATCAATATAGGTGTTATACTAAATACAACGTGCAAATACTTTTTATAGCCACTGTATGACTATTCTACATGTGACTTTACTCATTTATTATGCATCGCTTATTAAGCATTCGATCGATTAAAAATATTATTGCATTATAATTTACTAATATAGATATTGAAAAGTGAATTCTAAGGGAATGTACATAGTTGATCGACACGTGTATAGCACTTTATACCTAGATTACCGAACAACCATCGCTTCCGTTAGCAGCTATTACACAAAATTTTCATGTCGCAATCGCAATATTTTGTTTCCCTGTCGATTTAGCCTATTCGAACCGCGATACGGTTTCTCAAACGCACATGTTAAAAGTGATATTATATGGTACAGTAGGAGGCGAACAGCGACGCAGGAGTTGTACTATTGTTAAGCACACAGCGTATGTCAAGTAATGTCAATTATATTATCTGGCAATTTCATTGATTACACGTATACATTTTCTCTAATTATGCACCTTGCCTGCCGATGGGGAAACCGCATTGCAGTTACATTGTAGTTATAACGCGCGCACACCAGGCCCGTTAACTTATTTCTCTTACAATTTATTTGTGTTCACGCACGTAATGCATTTGCATTGCTTTCGGGTAAATATCGAAGTGTAATTTCGATAGAAGATTACGGTAACAACACGAACGTTCCCCAGTATTAACTACTTTGGGAAACACATTCGAATTTATGACAATGGTCGTAGTTTATTGCTCATGAGATATTTAGTCCGGACAAACCATGGCGGATCGTTTATTAACCAATACAATTTATTTCTTGCTCGTCGGGGCAATTTTTGCTCTTAAATCAAAAGTATACGCTCGCTAGTTGAAAAACTGAGCTGTTTGTAAAGAGCAACACAGAATCCTTGGCTTTTTAGAGTGGAGATTGATGGACTGATGAAGGTTTAACTCTTTCCAATTGAGAGCTCCAAACATGAAAACGAAAGGAAACGAGGAATTTCATTTCATATTAAATTGTTAGTCGTTTCTCTTATTCTGTTATCATCTATCACGATTCTTACTTACAGATAGAAATAACATTTTCTACTTCACGAAGTATTAAATATGACGTACAAAGATAATCTACGTAATTTAGTTTTGAATTGTAATTACGGAAATATCTTCGTTTCTTATTGTTAGACGCTAGCTTTCTGATTTGCGATTAAATGAACTGCTTGTCGAATTATTTGGAAATTTTTATTTGGATTTGCTTTCTAAGTCTGCTGATTTACGACGTGCCAACTTTCTACCAGAAACTACAGAAGAGGTACGTTTCACACCGTTGAGGAAATATGACTGCGGCTCGGAGAACTTACGAGGACATTATCAAGGTTAACCAAGATCAAACACTGACGCACGACGATCACGGATGTTAGACGAGTATGTACTGCGAGGCTATTTGCCCTCGGCGTCGCTCGAGAGACCGCATAATTTTCCATCTATGTAGGTCAATTCCGATCTCATCGACAACAGTTCAATTCTAACTGGAAAGCAAGTTTGAATGCGTATGAGAGTTCATGAAATTAATTCTTGTACGTTATCGATAAGTCGAGTCATGTAGCAGATTCGAAAATCTTCGTCTGTCTGGAATGAGCAATATCTACTGTGCAAACATTTAGGCCATATATGCTAGTGATTTCAGAATGATAGCTGATGTTAGAAATAAATTACTAGATATTCTCTATATGATATTGCTTGTACCTCTTTTCTGATTTTTAGAAATATTTGAAGAAGTAGACACCTGAATTGACATATTATGAAAGATATCTACATAGAATGATTTAGAGTAAATCATAGGTAAGGAAGGTTGTAATTAATGTAAATTATCAGGGAGAGGATTCGTTAATGAAGATGTTATATGTGAGAGAACGATGCAAAACACATGCTCAAAGATTATACAACTTATTTGCAAGAGATAATAACAGATTAAGAATTATTGTGTATGTGAAGCAATTCTCACTTCTAGAAAAACTCTATATCTGCGCTAGTGTTTAGTTTTCCTAATCCTCGAAACCATTAAATATTATTTATCACTGAATCAATTTATAGCCATTTTAGGAACACGCCTTGCACAGATGGTGCAGCGGGGTATAGAGAGGCCAGTTTTTGCAATTTTACCCATAGGCTGATGGTTTCGGAACTCTGTTGTAATGAAACGCTGGCAGCGTGCGAATCTGGATTAGCATATACTGTACTTATACTTATACTTACTTAAATATATTTCCATTACACATTCATCCACGCGTTCCTCTATCAGATAACCTTGTAGCGGCACTCGACAGTAAACTTTCCAACGGGTTCTGTCCCGTGGCTCGCTACACAAAGACCCTATTCTTTGGACAAAAATTTTGGATTTTCCGATGTCGATACATCCTTACAGAATATTTTCAGCTGGCCTAAGGACCCGCTATAAATCTTAGGATTTATTTAGCTAAGGTTCTCCAAAGGGACAAATAGTCTTTGTCTTAACAGTCCCTATATCTATCACCCACTACGGGAAGATACGGGAAATCTGCTTTTCTCACGTACGATGTTTCCCGCTAGCAACTGTCTTTCAAGGGCGGTTAGCATCCTTTTCCAACCACCAACACAAAATCAGCCAATTAACAGCGACGTCCCTCACTTTCCGAACCAAGGCTTTCCTCAACGAATCCGATGATCTCGCATCCTTAGACACACCCCATCATAGTTTTCCTATGCAGCATCATCGTGACAAAAGGTCAATCCTTAGACACCTGTCCGAATTGATAGTTGGTAGTTTGCAGTAATAACTGATCCGAGTTTCTCGACATCTTAAGCAATCATCATCCAACTTGAATCGCACATCGAAACGTTTCGAGCCGAATTTGAACTTGTAATCGCTAACTGATAATAGTAATCGCGAGTTCTACGCATAAGTTTACACATAGAATATATATTAATAAATATTTATTGTTATATAGTTTCGAGTGTTTCTTCAGTACCTATCACGACCTAATCACCTCGAACTGGTGACCCCGACGTGATTTATAGTGACAGAGGTGACCGCGATAGCGCCACTGAGATTTCAATCAACGCGATTCTCAGTGTGTCAGTGCTATGGAAAATATGAATCTAGGAAATTTTGGGAATCAAACGGTCAGCATGTTTCCCCCACGAACACCACAGGATGGTTCGCCCTGTTGGAGAAGCAATTTGACGTAGCGCAGATCACGGACGACGATGTAAAGTTCGTGATCCTAGCTAAATGCCTCGACAGTCGATACGTACAGGATGTCGAAAACATATTGGTGAACCTTCCAGCCACCGGGAGCTACGAGAAATTGAAACGCAAACTTATTCGCATATTAACCGATACGGACAGCGCACGGGTGAAGAAGCTGGTGGAGAGCAAGGAGATGGGCGACCGGAAGCCATTCCAATTTTACCAACATTTTAAGCAACTCGCGAGCCCCTCCACCCTCTACGATTTCATCCTCTCGCTGTAGAGGAGTCGACTACCCGCCCATATTAGGCGCATCCTCGCAGAAGTCGACGACTCTGATCGTTGTAGAGGAATTTGGACAGGATTATCAGCGAACCGCCCGAATAACGACGGTAACCGATCCACCTCCGCAAAACTCTGCAATGAACGGGTGGTTCGCCATTTTCAACGCGTTAAAAGACGATATAAACCAAATAAAAGCTAAAATAAACGCGTTGAGTCTCGATCATCGACCGCGTCGGCGATCGAGAAGACGTAGCAGATCAAGATCAAGAGAAGGATCCCAGAACCCCTACCTTTGTTATTATCACCGAACGTACGGGGATCGCGCACACAAATGCCAGTCCCCTTGCAAATGGAAGCAGGGAAACGGGACCAGCCGTCCGTAAATGCGGCAGATGTCACGTAAATTTTAGGGTTGGTTGGTGAAAATAAAATATAGTTGAGTCGTAACACAATAATTAACTTTGTTTTAATCAACCTTTATTGTGAATTCACCAATCACAATGTAACACGCACTGAATTAGCATAAATCACAATTCACTCCAACCACGTTATGTAAGACTTAGTTACAACAATACATTAAGTACGCGACTTATAAGGGTAGAGACCGATATAGATATGTCGACTATTCCAAGGATACAGAATAAGTGAAGTTTTACTGACGATACTGTGTCTGAGGAAAGTTAGGGGTGGGTGTGTCTAAGGACACGGGACTATCGGATTTGTTGATGACAATTTTGGTTAAGGAAGTGAGGGCAGTAGACACCGTCTCCAATTGGATAATAAGACGGTTGGTGGACCAGGAAGGGTTTTAGCCGCCCTCGCGAGAAATTTGCTAACGGAACATACCATTCTAAGCTAACACGTGGTAGACAATAAACGTAAAGGGAAATCTAAGACAGGAAACACTCGCTTGGTCCGAAGGACCTTAACTATGAAAATGCCAAGGCCCCTGGTGGGCACTTAAGACTATTGAGGGTGCCAAGGATATGCAGACATCTGGGTGCCATCCTGTCCGTGGTGTGTGGCCTGGTCTCTGATGTGAATTGACGTTACACAGACGACGACGGCCTGGGATCCCGCCGCATCTTCGTCACAGACAAGAGAACGAAGATTTCCTTCCTTGTAGACACCGGCACCGACATAAGCGTATATACCCGCAGCAAAATACACGGGCACGTCAACAAAAACGTGTACGAACTGTTCGCGGCCAACGGGACGCGCATCGCAACATATGGTACCACTGTGATTTACCTCAACCTGCCCTTAAGACGAGCCTTCAAATGGCATTTCCCTAATTAACCTCTTTGGTGTCTTAGAGACAGTTCAGACCTCGTGAGGATCAATAATCTGTGTAACGTGCCCACGAGTCCCATTCTGAAACATTCACGCAACCCCAAGTGGGTCCCGTTCTTCCCACTCGGTGCGTGTTCGAGAATTCAATTGAAATTTAGACATCTTTGCGAATGTTCTAAGCTTTCTCCTTACACTCTGTATTTACGCTGATAATAAATATTATTTATAACAATTATTATTTATTTAATAGTACAAAAAGCTTGTTTTAATTCCAATCGAGGAAGCTTGTGATAGATAAAATGATACATTCTAAGACCTGGAATCATTGATGAAAGGCATAAAACGAAAGAAGAACAAACAATGGAAAATCTAATAATACAAATACCGAGATTGGTCGAATCAATAATTTTATTAATGATCACCATGCACAGTGAGTATCTGTGGAAACGAAGTGAATTTTATTAGACAGGACTATTATCTTGATCCTTGTGGACAAGCCTGTATGTAAGCGATATACAATAACAAAGATTCGTTGCACGAACTCAATTTCAAGATAGTAAAGATAACAATGATTGCGTAACGAAGCAAAATTCTACCCTACAGTTACTGTACTGTACTGTATATCGATACTATAGAACACGATACCGCTTCCAGAAACGTTAGTTGGATCGATAATTTCAGCGATTCGCGTTCAAAATCCACGACCACTTTAAACCGTGGCTGGTTATTGTTGGAGAATAACAGAGAAGGAGGGGATAGTATCGCGACAGTGTTTCCACGTCGTAACAATCGACAGACCGGATGACCGGTGCTCCCGCAGAGCTTTAAAATCCGATTGCATTTATAACGGGCACGGGTTAGCCTCGCGATAACCCAGCCACACGTGGCCTACGCGATAGATTGATGCAGCACACGCGTGAACGTGAACATGAACGCAAACGCGAATGTGGCTCGCGGTGCAACCTGGTATAGTTTACTTGGAAAGCACGCAGCTGTTTGACGTGGCTGGATTAACAGGACCACTGAATACACGCGTTCCACTTTCCGGGGTAAGGGTTCATGTATAGAGGGTGTCTCATTTGAAGATTTACACGCAATTAGAAATAATCAGTAAGAAAATAATTGAACTAAAATAATAGTCTATTTTGCGCATTATAACGAAAGTGCTGCCTGAAAAGTTAATAATTCTAGTCACGAACAAAATCTCTTACATTACTAAATGTCCTAAAAAAAGGTTTATTACCACAAATGGAATCAAAAAATTGATAATATCAAATAAATGGATAATACTTTTTCTATGTTCGTTGCAGCATCTTTGTTCATTATAGCATTCTGGTGTTATTCGTAAGTACTGATTGCTATAGTCGTTGCTCGTTATAACATATCCTACTATAGTTTAAAATTATGGAATAAGGAGATCAACATGCACGTGTTTAGTTCCAAGATCAAATAAAGAGACACAGAGATAGGATTGATTGACAGCGTACTGAATTTTAGAACTGCTCTGTTGTAAAAAATAGAAAATGTTACTTGTGCTCTTTCCTTGTAGTATTCATTTATAATTATCACGACATGTCCTTTTCGAAAAGCAAGTTTTATTTGAAAGATTTATCTGAATAATAAATAATTCAGGAAAAATTACGCGTGAAGCTTCAAATGGAACACCCTGTACATATATATACCCAAAGAGAACGTGTCCCTCAACTCTCACAGTAGGGTGAGGACTGCCATGCTTTTCACACATTTTCAATCTGCCAGTTAATTTGACAGTTACCACTGGAATATTTACTACTGACATCGGAAGTAGCGCTTGTTGATCATCCGTTGTTGGTAACCCGTTCGAATCACCGACTGTTAGCCGTGTTATCAGAATGCCGTGTTAGTAGTGACTTATCGATTAGTGATCGCGATCGTGCGCCCGTCTGTCAGCCTCCACGTGGATCGGTCAATCCGATCCAATTATCCGCGACGTTGACGGAGTGGCCTAATTACGGGATCAAGATGTAACTTGGTATCTCGTTATATTGTCATCGTTACTGTATAATTTGTGGTGGTTGGTTTCAGAGGAATGTTTGTTTTCCAGCGAGTTTGAGAAGTAAGTACACTACTGTATATAAATAGGGAAAGTTCTTATAACAAACTCAACCTAGTTTAGTTCGTAATTATTACTGAAAATTTGAAAGCTTTTGTGTTTATAATGCTTCAAAGTAAAGGAAGTGTATTCGTAAATTCTATATTATAGAAAAGAAAATAGAAGTAAAAGTTTTCATAATATACAATTAGTTGCATCAGTATGTATTTTCTCAAAGAAATGAATTTTTCAATTCTATATTATAGAAGAAAAGCTGGAAATGAAACTTTTCACGATAGAATCAGTGAATTACGAGCGAACATTTCACTTTACGCGACAGTTGATTGTAACAGAATGTAACAACGTGCAAAATGAAGAAAATAGTTGTACAGAATTTCTTCAATTAGTCTCAGAATATTATGTTACGTTGTGCTTAATTATAGTTGATAACTAATACGAAACTTTGATATTTTAATGATTATAATCATACCTTTAATATTATAATTATATTATATTCAGCAGTTGCTTAAAGGCTGTAGTCCTTTTCAGTAACAAAATTGTATGTATGTATTAGGTCGCCCGCAAAGTGTCTTTCTTTTATAGACACGTCTATTACAACGATGCAAAAGATGCATCGTACAAACATGAAACCTAATCTGTCGAACGTTGTGATCTTTATTTTGATAGAACAAAATGGATCATACGAAATTCGATAAAATAGAAAATATAAAATGTAGAAAATAAAATAGAAAGTATAAAATAGAATAGAATGTTGCGCGCCCATTATTTCCTTATAAAACGAAAAAAACTTTTCTGACGACCTAATATTTGCATTTGGAGATGCACATATGGAGTAGGTTTGGTAACGATGATTGTAGGGTACTTTGACCGAAGAGTACTATATAGATTATTGTTCGTTCTGTTTATTAACAACAACTGATAGCACAGATTAATTTACTGATTACCAAACAGATCATCACACGATACTGTTTAATTAATTTAGCCCCGAACAGCTGATTGGGAAGGATTGTCTCGCATTCGATAAGACATTAGGGTGGATTACTGGTCGGTATAATTGCGTGATAGATCGAATCAATCAATGTGTGATTATATACGCCTTGATCCGTTCAATGACTTCGAAACAACGAGCTTACGTGGTGGTTATTGCTTCTGATTAAGTGTATCTGTTATGAAACACGTCTTACTCCTCGTCAGATTATTCGTGTTAATCGTGTTACATACTCTTACAGAATTTTATCCATTTGTGTTTATGAATATAAATGTCATCTCGTTAAGTTTGAGCCAATAAAGTGTTTTATATTAATTAAAAATTCATTAATAGCGTTAGGTACTTTGTTACAAAATTTTGTTCACGTGGGTTTTGAAATTTCTTAGTTTTAATTTAAAAATGTTCTAATGAATATTTGAAGGAAGGAAGTGATAAAATGACAGCCCGTTAATTTTGCACAAGTAAAATATTCTACATTAATTAAATTTGAAAATTTGAAATTATTTGTGTCAATCGTGTCATGTATTTTGCTACAAAATTTTGTTTGCCTCAGTTTTGAAATTGTTCTATTTTAGATTAAAAATTCTTGAATGAATATTTTAATCCAGAGGCCGTTGAAATAACGGCTCGTTGAGCTTGAATCGGTAAAACATTCTGCCTTAATTAAAGATCCTTTAATTTGAAAATTCTACTTTATTCTTTTTAACGCCCTCTTGGTAATGACAAGAGATATCCTAATTTACGTGTAATTAGATTTCTTGTTTGATGCATCGTCTTCGTAATTCCAGCTCTGTGTCTAGTAATTTCAATTAGCTATAAATTCTATTTCCTCGTAATTTTAATTATCTATAAATAAGAAAACGAACGTTTCCAACTTATTCATGAAATCTATGCTCTTTTATTCAATGACCTCGAAAAAAGAAGAATATAAATATCGTCTTTTTTTTTTTTTATTTTACTTGATATGATATCCGGATTACAAGACGTTTTAATTAACTTTCGGGCTAATTGAAACACAGCCGACGAAAAAACTCGTTTGTTTCGTATTTGACACGTGTAATATAGAATAACGATAGCTCAGTGAGCATCATACATATAATCTCTGACTAATCTGTGCATGTTCAAGCTTGATACGCTTACGCTTGAATTTTTGTCGCACCAACATCTGGTTTTAAATCGTTCAACGACCACGTACAATTATGCGTTCTGTGAGAAGGCATCAGTTATAAAAAGTAAGCCTTCAATGGTAGGGTGCGCTTCTTTAGAGGTTGCAAAGGTATTGCGTTAATTAAACAAATAGTTTTTCGTAGTAAATTTAAGAAAAATTTCTTGTTTTAATCTCTACTACTTTTAATACTATTTCTGTTCCAGAAGTGATTAACCGGCTGAGTAATTAAATGTCACAGAAATTACTGAAAATAATAGAAAAGCGTAACGTCAATAGGATGGTTTCGAATTCATTCGTGAAGTTACTTCAAATTCGTTAGAATTTACTTATTGAATCATTCTCGCAAGCCTTATGGGTCAATCGGATGGTTGATGAATATTTAATTTTAAGACAAAATTTAATACAGACTCGTTGATCTATTCGTTTTATCGCTATCAATAACGCAATACATTTGCTTACTCAATATTTCACTGCTGATTGAATAACGCAACTGAAGTGTGATTGTTCACACATACAAATAAGATCTGTTTTAATTAATCCCTAGCTTATATCAAAATCACACGATTCGTTCTCAACATACTCAAAATGGTCAGATAATTCCCGAACAAACTCTATATATCAAAACGAACGTCTCGTTACAACATTTTAATTTCAGCAAACTTACCGTGTTCATCTCTTGTCGGTCTTCGGTCCCGTAATCATCTGTTCCATCAGAACTCCTTCCCATTCGTGTCGATCGTAGATGCTTGTTCTGCGTTTAATCGTTTCAAGACTACGGCATACGTGAGCGGCCTGGAGGAGTAAGTTGAAGGCGTCTAACGAAAGTGGAGTAGGACTGGTTTCGTGGCGCTGACGTGCAACAGGGAGCAACCGCGTAACGAGTATTGTTCGTTCGTTCGCGGAACAATGGACCCTGGTACTTCATTCATCCGCTTACAATTATACGAAATTAATGGAAACGAAAATCGGGATCTCTGGTGCACGCAACCGAGAATGAATGGAACGTCGTTGTTTCATTGTTTGGGACCGTGCGCGGGATACTCCTGTAATCTTGATTAATCGAAAACGGCGCGACGAACAAGCGCAACGACCACGTTTGTATTATTTGTTAGTCGTTAGTGAGCGGAAGAGATTCGTTAAATATTTAGCCGCGAATATTCTATAAACGTGGAAGGAACTGAAAAACGGCTGGACAAACGCGGTCGACTTCCTTTGAGCGGTCAGGCATTTTTCGCGAGCTTCCCTTCTTTTTTTAATCGCGCGGAACACGACCTCTTTTCAGAGTGACTACGTAATCGATCGCGAACGTGAAATTTGCTTCCCTTTTTTCTTCCCTCTGCCTTTCTTTTTCTCTCCTTTGATGGCTATTCATCGCCGTTCCTGACCAACAATGTTTTAATAAAGGTCTGTGAAAGGCCTCTGACGTGTGCGATTGGTTTTTGTAAACAGACGAACGCGGATGGAATTGCTGCCCACGGAGAGATTAATCGTGGGATAGGGAGTGGAATTTCCCAATGAAGAAACTTCACAGGAAAAATGGAGGACTTTTTGGTCGGTTCGGTACCAGCATATCGCCTGACGAATGCTACATGCTGACGTGAAAATAAGAGTCCCGGCTAATCTGTGGATATTCGTGGTCGATGAAATTGATAAGTTTCGAGTAGAACACTCGACGGCTGACCAGTACATATGTATATATAAATATATGGTAAATAGATTGAGCAACGTAGCATGTTTGCTGTTATTTTTCTTTATCGAACCGTGACATATTTCGATCCTCTTCTGATGTTTTTTGCGCCGCGTATACTGCTAACAGTATCGGAAGAGCTGTGTGATTATTATTTTGATGGCATGTATATTAGTAGAGGAAACGAAAAAGGGAGACAGAAAATATGGTTTTAGAGCTTTACAACATCTGGTAATCAAAGTAAATAATCCATAAGTTTTAACTTCTTAACATTTTTTTATATCACTTGCTTTGTCTCTTCGGTATTTTTCCAAATGTTCTAGATTTTTATCTCCTAATGGTTTGATCGTTTTAGTCTCAGAGTCGATTAATTTTTACCTTTACGAGGAAATTGCGAGAAGCAATGTCATCTTGATTAATAAAGAATAGAGTTTCATTTGGGGCGCGTATTGGAACCTCGATCTTGTGGCTGGCTCGAGAGTAATACGACGACGTAGACGTTATCGACGTCGTAACTCGGTTGTATACATCGATACCTGATCGCCTACAGGATTGGATAGCGCCAATCCTGAATTGGCCATGGTAGTGGGACAGCGGTTTGGTCATCTCCAGATTTGATCCCCCGGTGACCGGCGTCCCTACGGGTACACGTCAAAGCTGTCGAACATAGGTCGACAAACACGTGGATTTGCCCGTCCACGCATTGTGGTGACGTTAGAATGGATCAAAACCGACGCGACACCACATCGACCTCCTGACACTCCTGTTCTCGCTATGTTATCCTTTAACAAATTACTTTCATACTCTGCTCCATGCGAAACATTGTATCACATAAATAAATAATCACTGATATTCTGTGTAAGAATTAGAAGATTAACATGCATATTTTTATCTTGATGAAAACAGTTTCCTGGATAGATTGTTATTAATATATTAATGTGTATAATTCTTATTGTTTCGTTTCCATATTATGTAGTTGCACTTGAATTTTATGTCTATAATATATCACTGATACCAGGAATTTAGAGGAAATCGTTATTTAGCGTTGCATGTCCCATTAACGCCAAAATTACCACTTTGCAATATGCACCTAAATATACAATATATAATGTCAATAAAAGTTAACGTATATTTCGTTAACATATAAAACTTGTCATTTTGATAATTTTGTAGTTACTGATGGATAGTAGATATTGGATCAATTGATGAAAAATTAAGAATGTCCTAGGTGATCACAAAAATTTCTTGAACCAAAATCTATATGTTAGAAACATGCATTTCATAATAAATTAATTTTAATTCCTCCTCTTTATATCCTCGGTTTGTTTACACTTAATTCCAATTTATTTGTTTATATATTGTCACTTTGTTTATTTACGTCCCGGATTTGTTTTCTTTATATATTCTGATATTTGCAATTTCGCTTACTCTTTTGAGTACTAATTCCTTATTTCAAGTATCAGCAATTGAAATTAAGTCTCAATCGATATGAAAGAAGCTTTTTCACTGGCTGAATACGTTTAGTCGGGCAGTTCTCGTAAAGCGGCATCCCGAGAGAAATTTTCCTGTCGTTTGGCACGAACCACGTTCTGGTATCGCCCGTATCCGCGACTGAAACGGTATGCTTGTTTAGAAATTGCCGTTACAGCGGTTGCGAAACGCATATACAGATCCTCCTGGCTGGCGTAACGCGACATCGTGACGACCATCGTAATAATACGGATTCGTTCTTACGATCCCATTCGGTCTCGTGATCCAGAAGAATAACGCAAATTTGATGACAGCAATTGATGCAAACAGCTTTCGCCATTCTCGTTCACAGCCGAATCGGAATTTCTTCGTTTCGTATCGGAGTAAGCGTACTCGCGAGGTGCTTTTCCTAGAATCGACGTATCACAAAACGATCCTCCTGCTTTTTCCCTATAATCTACCTATAATATACGCTGAACTTGTTACTTTTAATCTCTTTTTATATTACCCTTTGTTAATTTTAATTGCAGTTTTATCATTCGTGGTGAGATTCATTAATTTGCGGAGGAAATTCAATAAGATTCTGGTAATTTCAAATATTGTAAAAGTTCCTTGATTTAACAGTCAATTTAACAGTCATTTATTTTAATTAACTTACAAGCAGATATTATAATACAAAAATTAAAATTTATTTAAGTCTCAATAGATATCGTTGGACCATGGTTTGTGAATGTAAAAATGTATAGATATGTACATAAAATGGATATAATATAATAACAATATAGAAAATATCGGAAGCGAAGTATTTCTTATAACATTTAGATACCGATTCGTTAATTGTGTTCGGGGAAATATGATTCACAATATAATCACAACTCTTTCGTAACAATGTGGATTAAGTCATTCAATATTAGAATACTTCATTCTTCGTTGTATTTTGTAGTTTTTATGATAAAGAGAGTAATGTAACTGCAATGGCGCGATTATATTATTAATCAAATCCAATAAAAAGTATTATGATCATAAATAATTCCGCTCATGGTCAAACAATCTAAATAAATCCCTTCTAAGTAGAGTCAAAGTCTATCAACACTGCTTCTAATAATTGTGTATATTCTATTTATAATTCAAACACTTATCAATCATATTGAGGACAGATAGGTCAGACAAGATGATACTCCTGCGTATTAGATGACTTCCAGAATGGATCGGAGATAATTCGAATCTGAACTTCGTGATGCATGCGACCACATGGAACAGCGCGAGAAATGGCAGTCAGAAATTGCTTTCCTGGCAGTATCGTGGCTCCATTTATTGGAAAAATTTTTGCTACGTGTGTCCCTGAACACGACGAGTTCCCCGCCGTCACCAAGTATAATATCTTCCATTTCTCCCAGTTCGATATCGATTTATTAACCATACAACACCTTCAACCATTTGTACTCTGTTTTAATTGATAAATTTTATCATTCTCGCTTCGTATAATTGTTTATCATATTCAAGAATTCCGAAATTAGGATCTGTCAAGATACAGTAGCATTAAGGATTTTCTTCGAAGACGAATGCACGTTTGGTACGAAATTGAAGTTTCCAGATGGAGGAAGAAAAAAAAATACGTCGGACTGATCGAAGTTCGGTGGTGATCGGTTTCGAGTGACTTACAACTTACAAAATGCGGTTGCAGTATCCAACGAGGGCGACGAAATTGAAAACGGACCAAAGGAACACCGCGTTTCCGAGAAACGCCGACCAATTGGACATGGCACATTGCTTCTCCAACAGTTCGACCCCTCGTTTATTGCAAAGTTTCATTTTTCCTTCTCTGGCCTTCAACGACTCTGTGCTGTCTTGATTTTATTGAAACTATTTGGAAATATATTTTATGCGACGTTTTCGTTAATGTTTAGATGTTGAGGAACACTGCCACCATGAAGTTTAAGTAGAATAATTTACACACACAGTGGTTCACAAAAGTATTTGGCCATTCACCATAAAAAAAACTGATGACTAAGCTTCACCAACACAGCGATGATAGTCAGATCTCATTAGTGCTACTGAAATTTCAAAATATTTGGTATAACACACATAATATATTCATAAAAGATTTCCACGAGTATTGGAATACTTTCGTGAGCTATTGTATAAACCAGACATTCTACGATTTTATTTTCATAATGTACATTATACTTGACAAATTTGGATTGTATTAAATGGGTCTCATCGTCAGTCCTAACATATCAGAACACTCAATAGCTTATCTTGTTCCGTACTATACACTTAAAAAATAATATGATCCTGAAACATCTTTTTTCTGAACTCTGTGTCTTGTACCATCTACGAGTTTCCACGATGTTCCAAGATCCTTCAGCTCTTGACAATATCATTCGGTACGAAACATTTAGCTCGTAATACCTACTTAAGAAGTTTGCTCGCGCAAGTTTTCAATCTGCTTATAGCGCAATTACCGAGATACAAAAGATTCGATGGCAGAGGGGCCACTTGTTTTGCATAGAATTGCATCAGAAATCAGGATGGCAAAATTCGTTGGGCAACATTCTATACTGTGTCGCTTATTGGAAAGCAGATTTTCGGCAGGCTGTTGCACGAAGCTGGTGCTCTTCTCGTTTCTTCGTCTTATCGTTGTTGGCCAGGCCGAAAGGTTAAGTGTTCGTTATACAGCAGAAAATACAATAACAAGGTCTTGATTTTCGGAAAGGTACGGTCTACATTTTCCCTCTCGCTACTCTTCTTGTTACTTTTGCTTGCTCTGAAAAGTGGGACATGAATATTACCTTGGCTTGGTCGTTTGCATTTCTCGTTCCCCCGTGAACTCACGCAAATATTCGAAAGCTATTGCTGAAGAATGAATAATTTAGCTTATTATCCGAATTTGACTCTTAAAAGCAAACATTGTAACAAATTCGTTTTTAAAGTAGAATATTCTGCTACGTTTTACATACTTAGTTGTTTCTTACTTCTTTGTTATTTTATGTTTTAATTTGGTATGCTGCTAACGCCGCGGTTTAAGCTGAATGTATATATACATTCACCTTTATCCAAAGTAAAATAGTGGACAAACGTGGGATTAGGGGAGAACCACGCAATTTCCAGCGAGTTTCCTCTAATTTTCTTTCCCTTCCTCCTTTCCACTTCCTCTTTCTTTTTCGCTGTTCATTTTTAAATGTGAAAGAACAATTAGCTTCAAGTTTATAGTAGATCTCTTCGAAGAAAGTAAATAAGCTCGAATAGAAACTACTAAATCGAATTGTGAACGAAAGGAGGAAAGGAAAATAGAAAGGAAATCGACGCACTTGTAGTCCTATAGAAGTTTAATGGGAATTCTAGGGACGAAGATCGATCGTCGATCGATTCCTCCAAGAGCAAGTTTGGCTTTCGATTATCGCGAACGTCACCGACTCGTTCGCGTCGAGCCATACACACGTCTATCGAATCGCGATGGAGACACGCCGCATTGGTGAAATGAATTCTTTATCGATGCTTCTTATCGGTAGGACTATCGGTTCGTTTTGCGGCAGCTTTTTACCCAAGGATCTCGAGATAGAAGTCATTTTACGTATTGTTGTTGGAAATGGCGTTACTGATCGAATCATTCAATGGTGATTGAAATCAGAATCTGCCATCTACAGTACAGTGAAACTTGAAACTTGAAACTTGAAACTTGAAACTTGAAAAGAAATTTCACTTGACATATATAAATTAATTCTTAGTGTAATATGTATCTAAATACATGATGCATGCATATAGTGATGTTATGTATGTTATAAATTTTTTGAAATTCCATTAACATTGTACTAAAAGGCACTACTACTATATTGTACTTGTTGGTATAATTTGAAATCAATTTGAAAATGTATACATCATAAAGAAGTTACAAGGAGAGTTATTTACCGCAAACACATATTTCGTATAAAAGTAATATGCAGCACAAACACACGAAACAAGGAAATTAATTAAAAATCTACATTGAACTAAGAGGCACTACTACTATATTGTACCTGTTGGTATAATTTGAAATCAATTTGAAAATGTATACATCATAAAGAAGTTACAAAGAGAGTTATTTACCGCAATCATATATTTCGTTTAAAATTAATATGCAGCACAAACACAGGAAACAAGAAAATTAATTAAAAATCTACATTGAACTAAGAGGCACTACTACTATATTGTACCTGTTGGTATAATTTGAAACCAATTTGAAAATGTATACATCATAAAGAAGTTACAAGGAGAGTTATTTACCGCAAACATATATTTCGTATAAAAGTAGTACGCAGCACAAACACACGAAACAAGAAAATTAAGTAAAAATCTATAACATGTTAATATTAAAAAAATTAAACAATTTTGATGTTGGCTAATGAAAACGGAATTTATTTAAATTCTGCACTTTGTTCATAACACGATATAATTAAATACGATATACGTTGAAAGGATTCTTGGGACGTTACATTTTTTCGTGAAATACGATTAATTTAAAATCTCGAGTTCACGGGCAATCCCATCGAGGGCAATAAATTGAAATAAAATTTTGCCGGAATCGTAGGTGCAGGAACGCAGAGGTCGCTTTTGGTTCCCCATTACTTAATCTAGTTGGAAATTTAAACATACTCTCGTTTAAATCATACAATACCAGATAAATATAGAAAACGAGGAAGGGATTACGTTATCAAAAATGAATGGCAAAGATAATATTATCTGTGAAAAAACGTAAAAATTCTCGAAATGCATTGCTCTCAACAAAGCGGAAATAAATTCCACGCGCTATCTGTATACCGAATAACTTTTCGAACACGCGGCACTCGTTCCGCTACCTTTTTCCCTCTTGCACGTAATTCGCACCGATTAACCCGACCGTGAACGCTCTCGAATTCTCGTTCGTATCTCTCTCGTCAGTGGAAACGCGCGCGTGTTTCACCGTATCTCGCGCGGTACGTGAGCATTTCGTGCATCATGAGAAAAATGTCACACGAAGAATAATTACATCGATTTCTATGGACCTCCCTAAACACACGCGCCCGTAATTATCGTCCAGTCCAGCGTTATCTGTCCCAAGCCGGCACGTCGAACGATAATAAGTGTGTACATCGAAAAATTAGAGATAATATGTATCTGACACACTGTTACTACACGCTCTGACTTAACAGGCGATTATCGTTATTAGCTTTATTGGCCTTATGGTCCCAGTGGGTCGTTTTTACCCTCTTTTGCATTTCACTTTTGTTTCACATATTTTCAAATTTACCTCGTTGGATTTATTGACAGCCGACTGGACGCGTTAATTTTGGTAATAGGTGTCTGGTGAAAAGAAGTTTGCTGGTAAGATCGAGGGCGAATTCATTTTCTTAGTTACAGCGATATCATTCGTAGAATCATAGTGTTATAGATGAAACGTTTGATTTCTTAAGATTATTAGAAGTTTTTACTATCTGAAATTATCTGAAATGAAAAATAGCTAATATTAATGCACTTTATATTGATGGATATGTTTATAGTTTGAACACGTGTTTAGTCGACTCTTAGCAGCTGGAAACAAGTAGGGTAAATGTAACTTATGAATACACAGGTCTGATCATTTAACCATCTGTATTGATTTTTAGCAAAATCTATGGCATTATTATATCTTTCTTTTCAAATTCTTCACTTCTACGCAATAAGTACGTAATGGTTTCAAATTTTTAGTAATAAATAGCTCATAGCGCAAGACAATGAGTTTTTACAGAATTATATACTCGTATTATTCACAGGAATAATCGCGAAAGACGCATGGTAATAACAAAAGCACACCAGTTAATAATATATCATGCTGATCCCAGTTCCCTTGAAAACTTAAGGGCGTCGAATGAACCTTGACTTATGAAAATTCGCGGGCTTTCCGATGCAAATTTGGTCCGAATAATTATGATAAGCAGCTGCGATGATTAATTGCTTGTGCTCCGGGGTTCAACTCGAAGGAGAGAGTAATTACTTCCACACACGGATTTCCGTGACGATAATTCCAGCAACGAGCTGGCCCGGCGCAAACGACGCGTAGATTCGAAATTTATTCGTGAAACAACCGTGAAACAAAAAATTGTACCTTTTATGAAACGGATTTTAAATGGAAGGACTGTTGAAGTGCTGCGGAAAATATCGATGTTTCCTCCGACGAGTTGTCGCAAACGATCTGATAATGACCAGAAATGTTTGCTTGAAGCATCCCGTTCTTAGATTTCTCATTTTAGATCTTATCTCTGAGTACGAATGTTTCTTCGAAGATGAAGTTGTGAAATTTGCAGCGTTATCGCTCGTCGAATCGTGAAATAATATGGAATTAAGAACAGGAAATAGAAAGGATAAAGATTGGATTGAGAAAATTAAAGGTTTCAACGGTAGTTCGAAGAATAGGGTGAGTTGGTGTATATGGACGGTCATTGAAGTTTGAACGTTCGTCAGAGTTTCTGATCATAGTGATCGCGATTCCAGTCGATTTAAAAGTGTACTTGATTTTTTGGTGCTGCGGTAAAATTGTACATTTAATTTATGCAGGTTTAAAGATAATTTCAGATTACGTATTCATGCGAGCTAAATGCTAGAGAATTATGCTCTTATCTAAATTACTTTTTGTGGTATTTTTCTTTTTGCAATTATGTCTTTCTATTAATCTCTTGCTTATTTCTTTACCGTCTTTTTTCATTCTAAGGTATCAGAGTAAGGTACATTTACATTTCTTATTCAATTTTACTTTAGCTACTTCTAATAAACTGCAATCTTTTGATATTTTAGTTTCTTAATACTTTTCTATTATAAAAAGATTCAAACTCTATTCTTGTTTATTTTCATGGTTGAACTATTCAATTCCCAAATATACGTATATACAGGATGGTTGGTAACTGGTGGTACAAGCGGAAAGGGGGTGATTCTACACGAAAAGAAGTCGAAAATATGGAATAAAAATTTTTCGTTTGAGGCTTTGTTTTCGAGAAAATCGACTTTGAATTTTCGCTCGGTACGCGTGAGGTACGTTATAACGGATTTCACTGTGGATCGTTGTTTCGATGGAAAAATTTACAAAAAAAAATTAAAAAAAAAATATTTATTCTATATTTTCGACTTCTTTTTTCGCGTAGAATCACCCCCTTTCCGCTTGTACCACCAGTTACCAAGCACCCTGTATATATATAATATTCGACATTGTAATTTCATTTAACCTTTTACCAAAATTCTTTGCAAGCAGTGATGCCTTCAATTTGCCAAAACTTCAATTCCGTCTCTTTTAGTATTCAGTCTAGGCTGTCTTTCATGTCTGGAAATACCAGCAACCAACCTAAAAGGGACCGGTTTCGCACCGCCAATACGTCACAGTAACATTTTAGGGAAATTGTCCTTCCTTCCTGGCTGGCGTGCGTTCATCTTCGTGGCTACTTCGCGAATCTGGATTGTCCGTTATGAGGCACTTGGATACCTGAATTTGGAGATCCAAACAAAAGTGTTTAAGCGAAGATTAAGTATATCCTTTGGGAACCTGAGATTTTGATATGAGAAATGGCCGAAAGGATTTTTGTTTTTTATTAATGCAATTAACACTAAAACTACAACACCAGCCAAATTGACTGGTTTTATAATTTTATTTTAAAATTCTTACTTCATGTTATATTTTTTCCGCAATGATGTGTAATGACTTCCGCGACGATAGCTAAAAGAATAATATAATGAATTTTATTTGGTTTTTAATGTATTCAAACTGAAAATAAGTTTGTATCAAGGCTACTTATACCAATACCAGTCAGAATGACTGCAATCTATTTATCAGTTCAATTTATCAATTAACCAGTTTTCTTGTTTTGTATAATTTCCCACACGTTTTTAAAATTTTTACTGCGTATCATTCAATATGATGATATCAGTTATCAGGAAAATTCCGGATCGATCGCTAGATTCTACAATTTTATAAATGTGTCAACCCGCGTTTAGAGATCATGGTCCTAGATGGATTAATAATACCAAAAGTGTACTACATAACATGCAATTCCTTCTGTAAAAAAGTAATAAATCAATAAATATAAAAATATTCTATTATTACGTATTTTTTGAACACCAGTCATTTTCATTGGTTTTGGTAGAAATAGCTTCGTGTTAACTATCGATAATTCTAGTGTTAATATTTTAATTTTGATAACGTCACGTATTTGTAATGTGCTAGGTTTTATAGAGAAAAGAGTTACACGAATCACAGTCATCGATTTTCTTTTATCTGCATTGTTAGAAATAGAATTGTAAATGTGAGAGTGGCAGTATTCGTAAGGTGATTCTGTATCATCTATATATTGTTTGAAAAGATTTTTTTACATGGGAGGTAGTGGTTAGATGTGGTGAAGAAGTTCATCTCTGTGAAAGTGATAACAAATGAAAGTTTCTAATGGTTTGACCAGATAGAGTTTGAGTTTCAATTTAGTTAATGTACAGTTGGCTAAGGATTATAGATTGAGAATTGTATCTATTGCTCAATACCACTACAGGATTGCTATAAACAATTCTATTGCATGCAAGTTCACCAACAGAAGCGGAGAAGTTCTGCGAACTTAATGCATTAACGTGTTTATTCGTTATAGAAAATATCGACTTCAAGACAATCATTGAAAAGAACATACATAGTACACATGTTACAGTTGTTACACCAGTCATTTAGGCAGAGCCGGGACGTATTCATAGTTCTCGGATATGATAACATCTTCCATGCGAGATTCTCAAACTGGCTATAATCACTGCAAAAGTTCTTTCCATCTTACCAAAAGTTGTGTCCGCTCATGTTGGTCGTCAAATGTGCGACTTCGAAGATTACCAAACGCAAGGAAATCTTTAGAACCTCGTCTTCACAAACATTACTGAGAAATTTCTCATCGTATCATTTTACTGTAGAAAAAGAAAATATAAAGAGTTATTCATTTATGACAAAAAAAAACGAATAAAGAATTGTAATTTGCAACAATCACGAGTAACGGTACACTTTTCGTGCAAAAAATATCCAGGATTAACAAAGAAGCAATTGCATAGGATTCTATTCCTTTCATTATTTTGCTCGCACGTTGAATTCCAGCGAACATAAAGGCGCAACTATACAGACACCGTTTAGACACGCACATTCCGGCACAACTGTCGAAACCATAGACCATTCTGGGAACGCTATCGAAAACAGGCACCGGCGGCGAATACGAAGAAAATGGCCCTTTGGACCATGGCCATCGAACGCTGGCGAGATAAACTCGGGGCAGATTCAACGTGGTATCTTTACATAAAGGCTTAAATTTCCTGTCTGATATCCTGGTTTATTGTGGAAAATTGTAACGGCCGTGCCATTAACCAATGCGCTCGCGGGGTAATTGCCCTTTTCCAAGCCTGTTACCTTGTTTTCCCCAACTATCTGTCCGACGATTATGCCGCTTTCGCATCGATTCACGAACACCTTGTTTCCTATGTTACGTCGCGACCTCTAATTGAGATTTTATCGATGGATAAGCCTGCTGCATTTTCGCAGGAGTTACATCAAGTTCCGCTCCCGTTAATTACACTACCGTTAACGATGTCTTTATTCCAATATATTATAATCTATTACATCGATGTTTATCTTGTATTCTATGAATAGCATATATTCTCAGAGACAAATTTCGAAATCTTCTTCTGTTCTTTTTCTGTTCTGTATAAGATTGTATATTTGTATATCTCTGTTCGAAATTATTGAGATATCTTTTATTTTTAGTAGTTATTTTTAGTAAAATTTGATATAAATTATAGACTTTGAGTTACATGCACTCGTGCAATGAAAACGAATTGACAAAAGTCAAGACAAAAAAATATTTGTGTTTCTCATGTTAAAATTATATGTAATGTCAGACTTGGATTCGCCAAATCTGCTGTTACGCCCCGAGCCTTACTATAGGCCGTGTTCCTAACCGTCTCCCTTGGTACTACAGTGTCGTAGACAGATCGTCTTACATGACCGTCGAGATATACACAAAGTAGCGATAAACGTATAGTTGTCGTCAAGCAGCGAGTTCTCGAAACATCGATTCGCCTTCGGTCCGTTATTTTATCTACACAAAAAAGGTGGCATACGTGATCATAGGCGCGAACGGTTACGAGACCCGAGCGTGGTGGGGGTCGTCTCCCAGAGAAGACAAAGGACAAAATCGAAGGGCAGTCAGTGGCAAATGAGAATTCAAACCGAATGCATCGAGTGGTTCAGAGTAATAAAATCGAGGTCGCTCAGTCAAACGAATACGTCGAGAAATATCATAAAATCGAGTCGAATTACAGTAACAAACTAATTGTATCATCGTTAAATTATTTGTGACGTGTTCATTATAATTTTAAATATTGTTAAATATACAAGTTTATATCAACCCTGTTAATTCAGTGTTACAATCATTTGAACTACCTCTGTTATCCTAATCGAAACAGAGGAACGACTGATTCGCGGCGTCGATTATCAGAATCGTAGCGAGAATTTACGCCTCTCGCTGACGCGTTTTCCTCGCGATGGCGTCTCTTCGCGAACGGTCGTAACATCTTGGACGTCGGTGTAGGGATTGGAATGGCGCATATAGGTATGTCACAGGATTATGGGTGTCTTAAACCATTTGTAAAGAGTTAGAATATTTTAGGTGATTATTCCAATTCTTTTTCATATTATGTGAGAGAAATGATCGAAGGAGTTGAAATATTATGTGTAGTTTCGTGTGAATTGATATTCACAATGAGCACAGTGCTAAAATATGTAATCTTAGGTAACTCTTGACAGTTTTAAAGGCGCATAGAGCATTTATCTAATAATTTGTACCTATTATTCTGAACTCTTGGGAACAATAGAACACTCATGTCAAAGGTTTACGTACTACTACTACTTTGCGTCCAGTCGTATATTTCGAATCTGGAAGCACCGGTACTAAGGCTAAGTTAACGGCACATAAACTTGACAGAAGTCAACTGCCGTTGAACGACGCTTAATCCTATATGACTGGCGAATATGTTCCACGAAATTACACAACATTTCTCTCGCTATTGTGAAACCTTCAAAAATGTTTCTTAAGATAAACAGATAATAACGAAAAACGAAAATGATTCAAAGGGATAGGTCTTAAATTCATTCACCTATGACACTATACAATCAATATCGCGTTGATCAATGTAGAACATTTTACAGTGACGTGATGTTTATTGATATGTAGTGAAATATCAGGACTAGGAGTGAGTAATTTTTGTAGCTCGAAAGGGAATAAAGTCGACTGGGAAGCGGTATATTGCAATCATGTCTGTTCGTTGACCGTGTGGCTCGACGTGCACGATCGCCAACAGCTCATAGGACACGCCAGCGACTATAATTGAGATTTTATCGGACCGTTAAACGCTACGAAGTTCCGGTGCAACACGTGCCAAAGTTTACACAGCAGCACGGGCCACGGTCGTTGTTGCGCTTCGATGCTTCTTGAAATGCGACAAGTCGACCATTTGTTTTCATTCGATGGTCATTCCAACTATTTCTAATTTCTAATTGGCGTTTAATAGGAGAACGATCTTTGTTCCAGAATAGTATACGCTGGGACTTTCTCCGCGAACTGCGTGATGATTGCTACGCCGGGCTTTTCCAGGCAACGACGAAAAATCGGTGAGTTTTTACCAAGATCTTCTTTTCAATCGTTGAGAAAAATTTGAATTATGTTGGGGATTCGATGACATATTTTTTAAATATATTTATGGTATTTAAATACGTGGATATCTTAAATATGACGTCAATATATTTAAACATGAGATACCCAAGATTTTTTAACCCCTTGTCTTATGATCCCCTCCGTTAGTTTTTACACTCCCACTCAAGAAAAATAGAACATTTTTTATTTTTAATGCAACTTCGATATTTGATATAAATGATGAATTTTAAATTGCGTGCGGTATTTAATAGAATGTTTAATAGTTGCATCTTACATATCGGATACTTACTTTCTACTTCATCATATCTTTTCACGAATACTTAAATTTTTCCAGTTTTGAAGGAAATGTGATTATAATCCTAATATACAATATATGTACTCTAACGCGATGCTAAGTAAAATTGTGTATAGTAACTTCTTTCTCTTTAAAGGAAGAATTAATTGCATACTGCACGAGAACAGCTTGTCGACTTTTCGCGCGATGTCACCGAGTAATTAAATAACTATTTTCGTGGAATTAGCCTGATTTATGTAAAAACAGTACGTGTCTTACTTTCCTCGTTGATTTAGATGTACAAATGTCTGATTCTGAGGCAAATTAATCAGTATTAGTTACAAAGGATTTTTTTGATAAATAGAAGACAATGATTTAAAATTCATTACAACGTACAATTAAAATGGGAAATCACGGGTTATTTAGCTATTATGAAAAGAAGTCGTGACTTCAAAAAAATTTGGAAAAATGTGAAAACCATAGAAAAGATATAATTAACTTCACTTGCCAAATTTTATGAAAATAGAACAAATAGAAACAAAAATGAATAAAAATGCATGATGAATACTAAATATTAAACTGAAACCAGCGTAAAACTTGTATTCAGGGGTACACCGTATGTTCATGCAATCCAGCGAGCATTCGTATACGTTACATCCCTTTCCGATACAAAATGATGCGAGGACTGTACGAAACCAGGGAAACTACTCGTGAATTCTCGTCACGTGTTGCACCCGAGACAAGAGCACGCGTCTCGACTCTTAATTTCAGCTTAAGCGTCGATCCTCTTACGTTTTCGTCGATTAAAGACACCTATCGTCGGTAGCGATTCGACAAAGTCAGGCTCGCAGCACGTGGACAAAATATCGAGCACGGAACAAGAAAAGGCACTTGGAAGACGCCCTGTCTTCGCGGCCCTCGTCATCACCGCCATTAGCTACGCTCCTAATACATTAACCGGTGATAATAATGCACCCTTGCGTCACGCGAGACGCTCGTTCTCCACAGATTCGGCGAAATTTCGACGCGAAACTATGTTTCACGTGGTTAAGATTACGTTGCTGTTTCTTTCGCTTTCGCGGTTTCGCTGGAATTTCAAATAGCTCACTTGGAAATTCTTGCTAGATTAGTTCGATGTTGCAAAACATTTCTTATTTAATTCGCTTTTGTTTCTTTTCACATTCTTGTAGATTTATGTATGTGTAATTATACACATTTATCTATTTATGAGAAATTAAAAAAAAACAATATACAAAAATTAAAAAAATATGGCTATTGAGATATCTATTATAAAATTTAATGGATGAATTAAATTTTTATGTATATATGTTCCATTTCTCAAGTTACGTCGATAAAAATATAAAATTACATAAAAATCCGCAATTGTGATAAATGCTTAAATACTTTCAGTCTGACGATTAGTTTTCAATTTTTCAGAAACCGAACAATCTCAATCTCAGTAGAACTGATCAATTTGATTTATATATACAAGGACAGTTGCACAACTCTTGAAACCAAGAAGATTCGTGATTAATTCCACAGTGTGTTCAGAAAAAGCCATTTCGAAGTTGATCCGCGAATCTCAATATTCTTTATCCCACGAACGTTATGCTCTATATCCTACTCCGTGGAACTTTTAAAACACAGTTTCCTGTATGCTCGTCCTTCCGAACAGTTCCCCTTTCTTGTTGATAAATTCGCCGAAACTATAGAAAACTTTCTATTGCGGATATCGTGCTCGATTTTTCTTTCTTTAGGAACGTTACGATATAACGTTTCGACTTGAATCTATCAGCAAACAGTAACCAAAAGACCGATTTTCAATCGTGCTGTAGTTGAAATGACTAAAGTCGATATACGAATGCTGAAAATTTAGTTTCAATTACTTGATGACAATACGTTTCCTTCGTTAGGCTTATTGGTGGATGCTATATATCATCTGATTTCTGTTAGGTTGTCCGAAAAGTTTCTTTCGTTCCATAAGGTGATAATAGATGAACAAGAATTTCTGTTTTATATTATTTTATTGAATTAAGTGTGATCCATTTCGTTCTATTTCTATTATTATGCTCGTGCATAATTCAATAAACGAATATAAAACAAAAAACATTGTGCGTCTATTATTTCCTTTTAAAACGAAAGAAACTTTTCGGACAACCGAATACTATACATTCAAAGTTGGAAACAAATCCCCTGGAAAATTAAGGCTATTTTTAATATCGATTCAATATTTACTTATGGAAATCACTGAAACTCGTTACTTTGGATAAAACCAATATAATCATAAAAATAGATATGCATACTGCCAAATCTTAAAGGATTTCTTTCTAGTTCTAGATAGTAGGTACGAGAACTTTTATTTAGATTATGTGTAGAAAGCTGAAATTCAAATGTCCCAAACGATCATTCAGTTTCTGTACTATGAGACTTAGGAAAGAAAAGCGATAGACACTCGAGGATGCCATAAATTAGGCTTTTCTGCACAATGCATTGTGGATTAAGCGAATTATGACAGTAACGTTCAGAGTAGATACTTGGAAGTATGTGTTGAAGTAATTACTTCAATAAAAACATCTTGAGGTGACCTGGAGACCGCTGTTATTCAGAAAATAGAATTTAGTGAAACAAAAATATTCTAAATAAGGAGAGGTTCATATTATTGTGTCCTTGAATATAAATTATATTTTGGGTTACAAGGCCTAGGAACAAAGGAATTAATAAATAGATTTCTATTTATAGTACATTATAGATTTTTATTTATTTAACTTTTTAGTAATGTCCTTTTGCTATAAATATATATATTCTATAGATTCTATTGTATTGTAACACTATGAGAGTGAGGATGTGGATCAGCATAAACTTATACACTATACTTATACCTTTATTTATTTCAATATATTTTTCTATTACAAATTCATCCACTCGTTCTTCTATCAATCAACCTCAACAGTATGGAGTTAATTGAAGGTTGTATTGTAGAAGCTGAGGAAACACGACAGATTTAATGGGCCAGAAATCTGTATCCAAGCAACTCTTTTGATTCCTCAATGATCTCGCTTATAATTTGTTCTATGGAGTTTGCAGTATTAATGTTTAAAGAAGCCACAAATCAAATTCTATTGTTAGATATCACCAAATACAGAGGTAAATCATATAGAAGTGAAAAAACATTTTGTACTCAGTTAAGGTATTAAGTTTAGGTATTGCAATTTTAACAGCGAAAACGCTGAAATGTCACGCGCTTAACGTTAAAGTCGGCGAGTCCCATTTTTTCTAATTTCGAAAAATTCCGATTCTGCATTGGAAACATATGCATATTTGCGTAAGCTACATACATGTTTAGCTTTTTCGAACGAAAGCTGACTTTCCATACCCAGGTTATTTAATAATATCCGAGTGTTTCTGAAGCCAATACAAATGTTTACCGAAATTCGCATCGATAGAATCAGATCAAAATGGAAAAATACACGTATTTACTGACGGATGTGGTCTTTGCGAGATGATTCGTCACTGATTCTGAACTAGGTACAAGTTGAAAGTGATTGTTCTGTTTTTAATTAAGGCGAATTAATGGATTGTGTCTTACATCTATTGGGTTGATGACTAAGTGATTACCACCTAATGACAAAATCCGCAATCACATAGTTGCCAACCCATTAGTATCTATAAATAGATGCAGGTTGTAGGATCGCAAAGATTAGATGAAAATTATAGAACTGATATGAAGTAAATGAAAAAGTAAGTAAATAATGTTTCCATTAGAATGATAGGGGTGCACATAAAGAATATTTGATCTATAGCTGATGGAGGTGTGAAACAAGAGTTTGAAATTGTCGTATGAACGAGAGATGCAAAATCTCCATCAAAGTTTTAGATGGAAAGAGAAAATATATGAAAAGCATGCAGGTTTTGGGAAAGAGTACTTAATATTCAATATTCTTTTTTATTCCAATATATTTAGTTCACTATTGTTACATTATCATATTTATTAAATATAGTCATTATTTTTTTTATCTCACTATAATTACAAATGCGATGAAGATCTAGACCTGTAAATTTCCTTTCCTACGATGAATAAAATCCGCAAAGGTTGGACTACTGTGAAGCGTATCTAACAAAAATTAGAATCTGCATATCAAGACAGCACTTTGTTATCTACTTCGTATAACTCGGTTAGTCGAGACACTAGCTCGAGTTCCTAATTATTAGAATTATCTGAATCAGTAATTTCTCATATTTCTCTAATCTCTTGAAGAATTTTTCTTCGGCTTCCACCTCTTACGCACTTTCTTCCTAATTCTCCATCACAATATTACGTTATTAAAATTATTATATTAAAACTACTACCCCAATCGTCGTTTATAAAGTTTATTCCCCATATGCAAAATGTAGAAGTCAGGTCTAATGAAATTCAAATACTCGTCGAAAGTCGACGAAATGGCTCGCGAGTTCTTTAGTTAAAAGCAAGAATTTTCTAGCTGTGTTTAATGGTGAGGATACGGTAACCACGATTGAAACTCCACTGGAGGAGGTAGTTCCGAGTAGAACTAGCGATTATTCCCTTATCGAGGAAGGAAATGTAATTTCTCGTGAATAAATATTAGCAGACGAGAAGGAATGAGGCTTCTTCTTCTACTTTTTTTCCAACTTCGGTTTTCGTACGACGCTCGATCGACCGAGATTGTTCGCGCGTCACGTCATCGTAAACCATTCAGGATAACGTGGAATAATCGCGGGGGATTCAATTGAAAAGTTCCATTATCAGCGCGAGAACGGGCCCGAGAGTACCCACTCCCGTTAACAAGCGGGTCATGATTGTGACGGGCCGCTCACGATTGTGCGCGTAATTGCCGGCTGAGAAAGACGACTGCTTTTTGAGACGACTAATTCGTCTAATCACTTGACAAACTCGTTAGAGGAGAGCGTTCGAGACGAGTACATTGATGTTTGTTCGTCTCGATGCCATGGTGTGTTTCTGGATATGAATCCAATGTAATCGATAAAGTAATCCACGTCTTCGTTGTAGTAACGGGTGAATATGGGAAGTAGGAAACGAGAATGAGTTTCTGTAGGAAATTTATGCAGAAGGAAAGCAAAAGGAAAGGTTTGGAGATTTCTTAATATTTAACTGCCACTATAGAGTATCTTAAATATAATAAATATAATCATAACTCCATTTTCAAGTAACAAAAGACGTTTCAATTAGGTGAAATCTTATAATTATAATTCGTAAGTTTAATCTTTTTACTTTCTAATTTTTATTATTTTGTGTAGAGATTTTCAGAATCTTGTCAGAACATCCAGGTATTTTTATATCAACATAGTAGTTAATGGTTAATTTTCTGTAAGCAATATGCACGCGTTTGCTCACACTCTATCAGTAATCCGAATCATTTATATTCAAAATGATACTTTTATTGTATTTTTCCAAAAGTCGGGGGAAATTCTGGAATACTTATCAAAGAATCTACTATGTTATGAGAACATTCGTTTGGATATATATTAAACATTTCTTTTTTAAGAAAAATAGGAACTGATTTCTAGGAAATTCACGGTTAAAAGATTTATCGATGTGTCAATTTATTTACAGGGAATTAATTAAACCGATCCGCGTAAAAGGATATTGCGAAATATGTACTACGTTAAAATATCTAAAGTTCTTTTAATAAAAGATACATATAATATCCGAAGAAATCATGGTATTTATTGCATCATGCTGAAATATTCGCAAGAAAATGAGGAAAAAGGGTAAAAGAAATGGAACATATGAATAGCGATGGTAGAACTGGCTTGGTTTCAGATACTGTAGTTATACTAGGTCGGGTTTCCATCCTTTGGCAATGCTTTCGACTTCCCAGAAGGATACGCCTTTTTCGTGTCTGGCTATAGCTGGACTTAATTCACTGTTCGTCCGTGAAGTGGCACAGGTATAATTCGCCTTTACAGACGGTACCGCCTTTCTGCGATTAATATCGAACAACCTTTCACCACATTGCACTGTTAATACGTTTTTTATAATTACATTATATCCTAATTATCGACGTTATTGTCGATTCTATTAAACAAATAGAAAGGAAAGCTCGTTCGTCGAGCGACGTGGAATAACGAAGAACGTTGAATGGCTCTCTTTGTTGAGTTCCTTGAGTACTTTTAACGTGTGCACCAGCTTATTTCACCATTATTTCATCGTGTTAGGAACGGTATAAGCTGAACAAGGGAGAAAACATTGCGGAAAAACAATCGTTTCGCGTGCACGGTTTATTAAAGCCGCCAGGAAAAAACTTCGATTCACAGTGTCAGAGGTGTAGCAAGAATCGCGAGTTTCAGTTCACGGCTTGTTGAAGCTACGACCACGTCGAAATTGTGCTGCTCTGAGCGAAGTAAATTGTGCGCCTTCTTTTAACCAGAGTTCTTCGTTGCGGCATATACACTCTTTGCCTGTGTGTAGCACGACTGTCCTCTTTCCCAATTTTTTATCGAATCTTTCATAAGAGACACTTTTCTCTCGGACGTTTCGTTCTATCGTCCTGTTATCTCGTTTCCAGGATTTCGTCCCTAGCATAACCAGATACGATCATGCTCGTCTTTCTTTCTTCAGCGTGAAAAACTCGCGAACTTTGCGATTAGAGTAGTGAACACAGTCGGTTCAGGCATTAACAACGTTCTGAAAGCCTCCTTTCTTTCCCTCTGGGAACCCTGCTTTTGATAAAGCTTACTGCCATTCCTTTCTTCTTCTTTTCTGCTTTTTTCTTTTCTCGAGATGCTACAATTATTTTGAAGTTCGATATATGCGTTGGAAGTGAAGATTTTGTCAATAACAATAGGAATACAGGTATTTATCACTCGAATACTGTTGACTTCCAGCGTTTTTTACCTCTGCAGATGTAAAGAGACAATGAGTGGTAAATATGCATTGAATTCGTTACATTTATTTTTTTGTACAGTATACTTTTATCTTTTTCAACCATAGTTTATTTTTTTTTTTTTGTTTGGATAAAGATGAATTTATCTGAAATCCATAAATCTATGTACAAAAATATAATCACAATTTGCTCAACTTAAGTTATAGTTAGTATTTACAATTATATGTGGAAATTTCATCTTACGATAATTTTAACGGCTTAAATAAATTATTCTAGTACTTATAACTTCTTTCATAATACTCTGTATGGGAATTTATATACTTCTTCACTAAAAACGTCATCTAATTGGCATTTTTTTTAGCATTTATACCTTCTCGTTTATTTTGTTCCTTTGCTGTATTTAGTCTTTTTTTTTTTTTAGAAGAGGAGTCTCTCATTATCTTTGGTTGGTGTAAGATAAAATATCTTTGCAACGATAACGGAAACCATTGATCAGGCAATTGGTAAAATCGAACGAACCGCGAGCGTGTACGAATTTGTTGGCGACACGGCAACGCGTTGGACGTGTCGCGTGCGCGGAACACGAGCGGAATCGGGGATTGTAACGATGTAACCGCGGTCGCTGTCGATCGCGAAACAGTGCGTTTTACGGATATTTAGTTACGCGCTGTCAACGACAGCAGTTACGCCGAATTCGTGATAACGCTTCGTCGAGAGCAGATTACAGGAAATTGGTCGTTGCATCGCGCCCAGACGGAGCGACGTTTCCAAACCTTCCTACATTTGTTTATGTAAATTGCAGTCGGACATTCAATTTCATTTGCTTATTTTGCTTTAATCGAGATTATATCTTTTATGCAATTTCCCCATTTCCTTCTTTCGCACTTATTAAATCTCTCTCTCAAAATTACAAATATGTAGTCATACGATGCGAATTATCTTTATGGAAAAGTTTAGAACTTGATGATCCCCTTTGCTCTCAAGCTACTGAAAGGATATAGAAATCTATGAACTTGAAAAATCTATGAATTTGATTTACTCCAGAAGAATGGAATTTTGTTTTGACTAAATAGAATGTTACTCATTTTTGATCCTCAAAATTTCAAGAAAACTATACCAATCCATGCGAAAGGATTTACATACGTTCTCAAAATGTCGAATAAAGATGAAAATCACTTTTTCCAATTGTTAATTTGTATAATATCGGCATTTACATATTTGAAAGAAATATATTGTCACAGAATCGGAATACACCAAAAGTCCTATCAAGCGTAAAATACGACCATTTCTTGTCTCCCTTTACCACTTGTGTCTCATCTTTTTTCTCAAAAACCATACATATCTAGATTCAGTGATTTTGATGCGGCAGGTGCAATAAAAAAAATGGAGTAAACCGGTGGAATAAATGAGCGGTTGCTTTGTCGCGTACTTTCACCTCCAATTTTTAAAGCGGCTCGGCTCGGTCCAGCGGACGGGCTAATTGAAAGCAGCTTAATTTACAAAACCCTGTGGTCACGGTCTCGATCTGGATTACATGGATTATGCAGGATGACTCATCACCGCTGTTCCGAAGATGTGTTACAAAGCTGATTGCAGCTATTATTTGGTTAAAGCTCGTTGCAACCGATCTTCTGTACTGCCTGCATTTCTCTGTGTTAGCTTTACGTTCGTGTATACTGCGT
Organism: Bombus bifarius; assembly: GCF_011952205.1. Taxonomy (NCBI): domain Eukaryota; kingdom Metazoa; phylum Arthropoda; class Insecta; order Hymenoptera; family Apidae; genus Bombus; species Bombus bifarius. The sequence continues at coordinate 315,105 of NW_022884576.1, read as the reverse complement.
CGTTTCTGCAATAACAGGACGCATTCGCTCGCATCACCGAAATGCAATCGTGTCAAGTGAATCGCATCAGAGACGAGTCTCTGCACGTACGACTGTGCTCTGTCGCAAAGGGACACGCTCTGTTTGAAAGAGATCCTTGATCCTGTGACTTGCTTGGATCATCCAGCGTTCTGTTATTTGTAATTCAAAGAGGAACAAGATAGAGGAACGATCAGATTACGATAAATAACGCATTCCAGACGCTATATGAATATTTGAAGCTATGGAAAAAAGTCAGCGACCGTGATTTTTCCGAAGAATAATGGTTATGAGGAAAATTAAGCGGGATCGAGGTAAACTATGACCGGTGAACCGAATCGTTTCTTGGGAAGAATGGTAAAGTAGAATGCATTTCATGGCGGTCTGTTTAAAGAGTTCTTTAAGAGGATCTTAAGAGATTGCTCTTATTCTTTTAAGTATAGTTTCTTTTTTACGGTTCCTTCTAGAAACAAGCAGAAAGTCGTAAAACGTTCAGACTTGCATGATCCGTGAATTAATGAGTGGAAATTGTTCAAGCAGAAGTCGTACACTGGCAAATTTAATGTCGCGTGTGATATATCTGTAATGCTTTGAGTGTTCTAATATATCGATGAAAATCTATGTGGTCGTAAAGGATAGTTTGGCGATCTTAATTTTTTTTCTCAATAGAAGTCGTTGGATTTCCAACTTTTATGGTACGAGTAACAGCATAGTTTGAAATTATGGAACTTAACCCGTGACACTGCTTTGAAATATCAAAAACTTATTATACCGTTATGAATAATTCATGAATATATGCAATCTGTATATAATTCATATGAAACCGGTAAGTGTCCTGATATTTACAGACAGGAATGCACATTAGTCTGATAAGTCAAAGCGAATTCTCTAAAATAATAACAATATAAAGGTAAAAAGACGTTATACCCAAATTTCTTCACTATAATAATATCTTAACGGCATCGAAACTCAAATCCTTCTCAAGGATTTGCGCCATATTTCCAGCCAACAGTCAAACTCACCCTCTGTAAAACGGTTCTGACATTCTCCATTCGAACTGGAGGAAAGTCGAAGTTCACCTAACCGGCCGTTTTTCCACGGAGAAGATTTATGCCCGAGAAAAATGTGCACCGTTTCCAGGTCCCGTGACTGGAAGCGAGCCGCTGGAAATTTGCGTGCGCCACGAGCAAGTGAATTCAACTGCGCGCCAGTAAATAATAAGAATCCACGGTGTCTTTAGACGTTCGGCAATTTGGGCTTCTGCCAAGTTGCGTTTCATATCTAGAAAGGTGGTTGCGTGTCGAGGCATTCGCCTCATAAATCTTAGGTGGAAAGCATTACCTAATATCCTCCTTACGATTTCGCAAGAGTCGCGTTTCACTCCACGACACGGACGGAAACGCTTGGAAAATAATTATCTGTCGACTTTCACCCTGTGAACCTAGATCAAGCGCATCCACCGTGAAATATTGTTCCTTCCTCGTATTCTACCCTTTGTTGCTTCTTCTTTACACACCCGCCTCTAATTTTCAAAAATCTTAGAAGAGGGGAAATTTATGCTCATAAATATTGATAATGATAAAGATATAATAATATATTCAATTTAATAGAAATAATTATTAATGCCTTATCGACGGAAAAATTTTCTGCTGTGAGTAGAAGTTTTTAGCGAATGATTTTGAATATTTTAGGATATGTTCAAGAGGTTCTGATTCTTATTTCTAAATTATTTAGTTCACGTTGTTTAAATTACGTATTATTTGAAATACTTATATTGGGTTGTCCGATAGTTTCTTTCGTTTCATAAGGTGATAATAGATGAAGAACAATTTCTGTTTTATATTGTTTTATTGAATTAGGTACGATCCATTTCGTTCTATTTCTATTATTATGTTCGTGCATAATTCAATAAATTAATATAAAACAAAAAACATTGTGCGTCTATTATTTCCTTATAGAACGAAAGAAACATTTCGGACAACTTAATATTTCATATCAAATCAAGTTCTAATGTGATTATCTCATATGATGCTTATTGATATATTCCGTTGTTAAAACGTTAAATCTCGCGAATCAAGGAACATTTTGATATGTGGTTTATGGTTAAATAGTTAACCGAAATAAAAATCACAATTGAAGACATAAATTTGCATAAACATTTATATTCCAGTCATTATAACCATCGGGACAATTAAAACGTTATTCAGTCACCATTAACGACAACTTTCTCACACACAACGCATATCTTCTTACATTCCCGCCCTCAATCTCGATATTCTCAATAACTCTTTATAATCCTGTGTAGGATATTTTTTCCAAGACGGATAGGGCGCATAAGGTATAAGGTAACCGGGTTTCGGAAGGCAGAATCGAAACACGGCTTCCTGAACTGTGAAACAGCTCTGCTGGAAGGACTCGAAGAATTCGAAGGAAGTTCATTCTCGATCTGTCTCTTTTTTATTTTCACGAAATCCTTCGGTCGACGCTAATGAGATTCACCAGCGCAGCATATAGGCAGCGTCTTAAATTGGCCCTTGGTTCGATTATCTCGCATTCGGTTGCGGATCCAATTAGGGCAACCAATAGCGCTGGCTGGCATATAATTATAAGTAAGTTTGCGAGAACGTAATTCGACGCCCATGCACGTTATTTTGGTGGAGACCATTTTATAGTGGAAACTGAGTGGAGCTGATTCTCGTTCGTTAACTGAACGTCTCGTTTTCCCTGTCCTTTCCACGCTCTCAAACTTTCTTTCGGCCGAATCGACTTAATAGGTCTTGAGCATCGCGCGAAGGTAAATTGTGCGCAGCCACTTTGAGATATTGAAAGTTCGGAGAAGGGTTCTAGAAGTGACTTTCGCTCGAATTGCAAAGAAAAAAAAAAAGGGACGAGGTTTCTTTAGTTGAGACTCTTCTTGAATTAAACGTCGTGAAGTACATTGGCGCTGCGGCGAAGATTAATTTTGGCGTTTGTTTTTCCGAACTTCTTTTGAAACTTCCTTCGACTCCATATTTTCTTGGATCAGTAAATTGTCCTCCACCCAGGAAACTTTCTTTGTAATTTAGTCGATCGGTGTGAAAACTTCGACTTTGGTTTTGCTGATAAAACTAGGACTCTATGTGCTATATTTTTTTCTTTTGTGTTAGTAACGATATATCAATCTAATCTTTTAATTTTTGGGAAACATTGATTAGAAAATGAAAATTTTAGTAGTTGTACTGTTTTATTAAAATTTGTTAAAGTATTTGTTGTATAAATCATGATAAATCATGATTAACCTTTAATTAAAGAATAAATGAACTCGTGGAATGAGCAATTTATTTTTTAAGAATTGAAAATTCATCATGGACTTATGTAATGAAATTGAGAAACTGTCAAGAAATGGAGGTGATCGGTTTCATTTCTGACAAGTCAGAATTCATCTATTCCAATATAATCTCCGACGCACGTGTTCCTCAAATCAATTCTAACAAACTGGAGTATCGATGGAAGACGAAGACTAGCTGTACAATTTCTTACAGTGTTTCATAAGTTAGGAGAGGACGTGGAAGAAAAGTTGAGGACGCGTTAAAAGTGTGGATAATTTGTTAACGCTGAAATACTTCTAGCCCATTAAGAGCGACGCTCGTAAATAACGAGCTCGTGCTTCCATCGTACTTCCAACGACACACAATTTTATAGATGGCACGATAAATAGCAGCCGCTTGTCGATTCCATTATAGGTGTAATAAATCGCGAGCCGCTGATACGTGATGATTTACGAAAATCGACACCGGCCTTGCCTTTCCTGTAACAATATCTGCTCGACTTAGTTGCACGCGCGTGCCGTTTAAGAATAACGCCGCGTCGCCCGAGGTGATTCATCTTGTACGTTTGACAGACAGGTATTACTCGTGGGAACAGCGACGAAACGACGAAACCAGAACGCGTAGTGAAAACAACGAAATGTTGAAGTATATATTTGGTAATATGGTTTAACCAAAGGTAGGTGTTACGACCGTTCGCGGAGAGGAAAACGCGTCAGCGAGAGGCGTAAATTCTCGCTACGATTCTGCTAATCGACGCCACGAAATAGTCGTTCCCCTGTTTCGATTAGGATAACAGAGGTGGTACAATGAATTTAAGACTGTATTAACAGGTTAACATAAAATAGTATATTTGACAATAATATGATGAACCCGCCACAAATTGTTTAACAATGAATACAGTAAATATGTTACAGAAAGTTGACTCGACTTTACCATATCTCTCAAAAAAATCGTTAGACTATGCGACTTTGATTTTACTTGTCAGACCTCTCGATGTATAACGTTTGACTCGTCGGAAGGGACTGCTTGCCTTTCGATCATTTCTTTGTCTTCTCTGGGAGACGACCCCCACTATGATCGGATCACACCATCGTTCGCGCCTATGATCACATATGCCGCCTTCTTATGTGGAAAAAGTAACAGACCAAATCGACGTTTCTAGAACTCGCTGCTTGGTGACAGCTATGCGCTTGTCACGTAAAATAACACAAGAGAACAACAACAAAAAAAATAGAGAAAAAGAACTTTATTTTTCTTCTAACACAATTCACAATTTTTCTTCCGAGCTCTAGGCGTAACTTTTTAACACTGATTCTTACAACTCGACTTCCGATCGGATTCGGTTATTTGTCTTTTGTCACCCCTCAATATCCCCACTATCCTTGAGTTTGTTAGGCATCCGCGATCGCCGCCACGCACGCCTTCTCCTCGAATATTCGGCGGAAGGATCGTTGGGATATTGATGGCTCATTAGGCACTTCGGCGATATACATTGTCGCCGAGTGCCGCCACATATTTATCTCCGATTTTAAAGTGAACCGGTCGTGACAGCGGCCTGGTCTCTGATGTGGATTGACGTTATACGCTCGTCGATGCATTGTATATGTTCCGTCGGACAGATAAGACGATCTGCCTGCGACACTGTAGGACCGCGAGCGCCCGGTTACAAATACAGCCTGTGGTAAGCCTCGTGGCGTAACAGCAGGTATTCAAAAACTGACATAAGTTCGGTTAACACTAGAACTACCACACCAGTCAAATTGACTGGCTTTAGAATTTCATTTTAAAATTTCATTTTAAAATTTCCATTTCATATTATATCTTTTTCCGCAATGATGTAACGACTTTCACAACGATAACTAAAAGAATAATATAGTGAATTTTATTTTGTTTTTATGTATTCAAACTGAAAATAATTTTGTATCAAGGCTACTTATACCAAGACTAGTCAAAATGACTGCAATCTATTTATCAAACCCCAATTAACCAGTTTTCTCGTTTTGTATAATTTCCCACGCGTTTTTAAAATTTTTACTGCGTATTATTTAATATGATGATATCAGTTATCAGGAAAATTCCGGATCGATCGCTAGATCGCTAACGCTATAAATATCACACCAGTCAAAATGACTGATTCTACAATTTTAGAAATGGGTCAACCCGCGTTTAGAGATGATGGTCCTAGATGGATTAATAATATCAAAAATGTACTACATAACATGCAATTCCTTCTGTGAGAAAGTAATAAATCAATAAATATAGAAATATTCTATTATTGCGTATTTTTTAGACTAGTCATTTTCACTGGTTTTGATAGAAATAGCTTCGTGTTAACTATCTGTAGTTCTAGTATTAAAGTCAATATATTCTTTTATGTGACCGAACTTATTATGTTATAATCCAATATAAATAACACCAGAGCTGAAGTTCTCAGGGAAGCAAAGAATGGGGAAGGATCACAACGACGGGTAAAAAGTAAGGGAAGGAATGGAATGGAAGGTAAAGAATGCGGGAATGAACGGTAGGTAAAGAATTAAGGGAAGATTAAGGGAAGAAAAAGAAGGGAAGGGATACTGAGATATGAGGAGAACAAGGAAAAGAAAGAAAACGAAAGAAACGAAGAAGAATGTTGAGGTATGGAGAGAACGAAGAGAAGGTAAAGCATGGTGAAAAGAAGACAGAGCAAGGTAAAAAGTGATGCACAATGAAAGAAAGTCAGGTAAATGGAAAAATAGGAAGAGATAGGGAGGAATGCAATGAAGTAAAACATGGAAAAAGAAGTGAATGAAGGGAGGAAAGAAGAAAGAAGGATGGAAAGAAACTGTAGAAACTGAGTTGGTTGTACTTCCGAAGACTTGATATTTCCACAAATATTTTTCAAAATTATTCAATCTTTGAAGCTTAATAGATAGTGTGCAGCTGCTTCGTACGGATATGTTTCTAGACTTCATAAAAGTTGGCCAACTACAGGAAGCTGATTAGAACTTGCTCGAGAGTACGTCTGAGGATTAGTCATCTCCTAAAGGTGAAGTTTAGACGAAAGCTTGTGACATCTTACGCGGTGTGGCGTTTATGCTGCATAAATACGGACCCCAAGGAATCTACTTCGCAAAAAGGAGCTAGTTTCCATGGAGGCCTTTACAGTCTGCCGCTTTCGAGTAACAGTTTAACTGAATTTCAGTCGTGCTATATGCGAACTTACGAGCGCGTCTTCTGGAAAGTACGGCCTCGTCGAAAAAGTCTTCATCTTGTAGCATTTAACGTTATGCAAACATACTCCGTTGGAAAACGTAATAGTTCTTTAAGAGAACTGTATTATGAAAGAAACGCTTTCCGCAGTTTCTCCACAATTTTGCTGCATTTCACTGAAGCTGTTTTAAATACATCAACTGTTCTTGACGTTTTATTATCATTCTAAAAAGATCTATGAAAAGTTTGATAGGGTTTAAATTAAATACGGGAATTACTGAGCGATTGATTTTCTTTGCATACTTTTTTAGAAACTATGCAATTCGTGATTATTTAGTATTTATTATTTTGGAATAGAAAATCTGAAAATATGAAAACTGAAATGCATATTCTCCAAAATCCGACAAGTCACGTTTTACTTGACTGTTGGCATCCAGATAACAGAAAAGCTCTTGAGCTTCTAACTCGCAAAAAAGACAATCATCTCTGATCATATCATAAGCCATTTCTAATAGCCTTGGACATTTTGTACATATTTTTGCATTACGACCGTCCGCGGAGAGACGCAATCGCGAAGAAAACGCGTCAGTGAGAGCCGTAAATTCTCGCTACGATTCTGATATTCGACGCCGCGAATCAGTCGTTCCTCTGTTTCGATTAGGGTAACAGAAGTAGTTCAAATGATTGTAACACTGAATTAACAGGATTAATATACACTTGTATATTTAACAATATTTAAAATTATAATGAACACATTACAAATGATTTAACAATGAGACAGTTAGTTTGTTACTGTAATTCGACCCGATTTTATGATATTTCTCGACGTATTCGTTTGACTGAGCGACCTCGATTTTATTCCTCTGAACCTCTCGATGCATTCGGTTTGAATCCTCATTTGCCACTGACTGCCCTTCGATTTTGTCCTTTGTCTTCTCTGGGAGACGACCCCCACCACGCTCGTGTTTCGCAACCGTCCGTGCCTATGATCACGTATGCCACCTTTTTTGTGTAGATAAAATAACGGACCGAAGGCGAATCGATGTTTCGAGAACTCGCTGCTTGACGACAGCTATACGTTTATCGCTACTTTGTGTATATTTCGACGGTCATGTAAGACGATCTGTCTGCGACATTGCAGTACCAAGGGAGACGGTTAGGAACACGGCCTATTCTTACATTCTGTCTATTTATATATTGTGTCTATTCTTACATTTCCCATAAATGCATAAACATCGGCATCTACTTATCACTTACTCTTCACTCTTACACAAACAAATTAGATATTTTCTCTTCCAATCTTACTTATTCGTCCAGCATTCGAAACTTTCGAATTCGTTTAGTCACAGGAATTTTAGGTTCGTAAGTAGAAAAGTAGAACGCGCATGTCTGTATAATATGGGTCACGCGCTACCTATGAATAGGCTCAAACACAAAGTACACAACAACCCCTCGGCCTCTGTCGCTCTCGAGTCGTCGTTCCTTCTCGAGATCAAAGTTGCGGAGTAGCACCGTCGAGTGGATACGTACTGATTTGAAGAACTTAAAGCAGCGTGTACCAGCTCGGCAGTTGTTTCGACGCGCTAGGGGCTTTTCATAAATGCTGAAGGTGCGAACTAAGCTTCGTCCAGAGGAACAGACGGGGCTGAATTATCCTTTTTCTGCTCCGTGATTTTGAAGAATCATCGAGTCATTCCCGTAGCTCGAGCACAAGCACTCTAAATAAATAGATCAATGAGGAGAATGAAAAACTGAAAGAGCACCAAGGAGAAAGCTCCTTCGTCTCGCCTTTTAATTACAAGGTATTAAAAAATGAATTTTAAGCTTGTAAAGAATATCATGTATTCCAGAATAAAGTACCGAAGAAGTTTCCCAACTTTCATAAATGAATTTCGAGAGACTTATTACTCTATTACATTAAAGTTTATAACGCGATTAATACGCGGAATGTGTCTTATTAATTTGTCCCTTAATTGAATCCTCAATTTAATGATTTGAGAAATTGTTTCAAGGTTTAAGAGGGGCATAAAAGATTATGCTTAAGAGTAAAATAGCCATAATTTCTCACAACCAGTGGAATGAGAGAAAGTAAAAATGAAAAATTGTCTTAATTCGATCCTTAGCATAGTACAAAAAATTAATTAGTATCTTTTAATTTTTCTAATAGAATTAACGAAGATAGATTGAAAAAATTGCACAAGGAAAAAAATATAAAGCAAGAAAAGTAAAGAAATGTAGCACGCAAAAAAATAAAGGCTAGTACATAAAACACACAGAAAATTCAAGACTGCAAAAATACAATCGTAAGAAAGTACATTAATTGAAAAATACGTCATTATTTTAAAATTACCACACCAATTATAACTATAAAATTACTCATTATTCTTTTGATCATTCCCGTTATTGTTTAATCGTAGAACACGAGTGACCTATACTACTTATATGTAGTCATCACAGTGAACCACATCCTCCGTCTCCGTGAATTCTATTGAGGTATTCAAGGTTCCTCTGAGGTTCTACACAGACATATGGATGCCTTAGGGTATTCCTAATAGGATTCTACTACGATGACAGAATTCCTGGGAGTTCTGACAGAGAATGCAAGTTCTTGTAGAATTCTACGTGGACGTAGAATTTCTTTGAGGTTTTGCCAGAATTTTTGAGTTGTTTCGAGGTTCTATTAAAATATATGTGTGCACATGATTTATTTGATCAATTTTACGTGTCTATCATATGAAAACAAAATATTCTGTCATTTTTTTTCATTCAACTTTTGAACATACATTGTAATCTCTGTTGTATATGAATTGAACGAATAAGACTGGAATCTTTGAATTATTCAGCGACTTAAACAAAGAGTATTCTATTGATAATCAACGTAAAATTTATGTTACGTAACGTGATTGATCACTTAGAAATTCTACTGACAAAGAATGTGCGAGAATGAGGGTTGAAAAGACCTCTAGACACATTTCGTCGAAGCGTATCAAATTCAACCTCGAATATTCAATTTTAAAGTTTGATAACTCGCCATTTCTCATTATCTTATCTTTTTTCTGACCCTCGTATTTTACTTAATTTATGATTTCGCTATTTCTCATGTCTAGGTTTCACACTGTGCAATTTATCCTACCAGAACCTCGTCGATATTTGGTTTATATTTTTTTTTCAACATCGACCGGACGTCCGTTTTGGAAGATAAATGCGTGACAGAAAGTTCCGCAAATCAATTGAACGTAACATATTTCTTTCCGCGCCTTTTTCTTTTTAATTATTCCCATAACGTAACTCCCTGATCACTTGATTTACTTGGCCTACTGCTTCGTTGAGTTTATTCACTTATCAGTAGACAAATGATTCTCTTCTTTTTTTTTTCTTTCATGTTGCTGCGCAGTTATTTACTAAAATCATGCATAATAATTACAAATATCACTGACATTCCTAACGCAGCCTATGCTCATTTGCGTGAAGAACAGCTTTTACGACGTTATACCGGGAATGAAGCTGTATCGTCAAGTTTTACGTCCACGTCGCGCGTATGGGCTCTTAACATTATGGCAGTAAAGCGCCGAAGCATCCTATATCCTATAGGCTCCTATCGGCTCGGTGATAATGCCACAGATATATGGGAAGTACCTACCAAGAAAGTTCTAACGTGTTTTTGAAATTTCACGAGATTTATCCTGGAAAATGTGTTCCACAATCCACTTTTATGGAATCGGAATTTATGCAAATTCGCCCGTCGCCGGAAAACTTCTTCACGCACGCGCGAACATCGATATATATAACACCATCAGCATTAAAATAAATCCTCGAGCTTGTGGTTTAACGAAACGAAAAATTCTCCGGCTCTGTCTGTAGAAAACGCATACGCATCGGTGCGTGGACTGATTTCCAAGCGAAGTTTGAGATTCGCCAGACTCTCGAATTGGAGTTGTGTTATAAAATAGGACGCGATATTTTTCGCATACTGGGGGATTCGTTAATCCCGCTTGGGCCTGAATTAGAATGACTCTCGAGTGTCCTGACACGTCACCAGCGTATTTCACAAAGTAGTGGCCTGAACAGCAAAAGACTGGCAGAGAGACAAGAATGGAAAAGAATGGAAACGAGAGAAAGAAGAATTCGCAAGTTTTCGACATGGAAGTAGGTGTCGAGATTTCGTGAAATAGTGGCTGAAAGTAATCAAGAAAGATGTCTAGCGGCAGCAGAAACGCTGTCTCACAATGTACATTATCATCGCCAAGATTTCATCCAAAGGGTTAATGATTACATTCAGCTAGCAAACCGAATGGGGGTTACGATAATCAGATTACCTGAAATGCTGTTGCGAATCGAAACTACTTTGACTGATTGCGTTATCATCATTACTGCTTGTTCCTAGTGGATCGATTCAATCCAGTTTAATGTGCGAATTGGAAGATATTTTCTTGGACTGAGATTGAAAAGAGAGGGAACATATGAATGATGAAAATTGTTTAATGGTTTAATGAGAGTCGCGGAATTGATCATCGCATTCTTATCTACTATTCCGTATTATTACGTATGATTAAACTTAAAACGATAGAAATCACGCTTGTAGAGAATTCAGAATGGTATTGCAGCGAGTAATTTTTCCACAGAGGACCAAAAAGCATTACTTCCGATTAAATATCGAATACTTGCAAGGATAATGGACGATAAATTTTTCTGCGTTTTCGAGTAATTCCCAAGAGTGTTCGCGTCTCGAGTAAATTCTTTAAAGTCGAAGCATAAACAACGAAAATTCTCCTATTAATTTCGAGTCCAACATGTTGCTATTATTCGTACGAAACAATTAATGTGTATAAACAAAAAAGGATTTAACCAATCTGTTTCTAAGCAAATCCTCCTCTTTTCATTTGTAAAATCAAAATATTTTTCGAGCAGAGGCAAGTCTTTTTTTCCTTTGATAGCCAGAGTTAACATCGTCTTAAAGTGATTTTAACACTTCATAGGCAAAAGGGAGTCGTATCGTCGTGAAAGATGCTGGAAAGTATATGAACGGCTTATTGATCTAACGCCAAGCTGAGTATGAGCATCCGACGACCGTTATTTTCCTTATGGAATCCTTATCGATGATTTTTTTCTTGCTTCCTCTTCCAGAAGCGTTTTTACGAGGCTCTGTTGGAACGCATAAATTTCGCGAACACAGGACCACAAAAGGTCCCTTGAACAATTTCTCGTAATCTCAGCGCTCTATCTTCCAGCGAAAAAGCTTCTCTCCAGCTTTGACTACAATTTTGATTAATTGCTACGCCACGAGGTTACGCACGTTTCTATTTGCAGCAGGAGTGAGGGATTAACCTGTAAGAAAGTGACTTGGACGTAATAATAGATTCTTTTGGAAAAGTTTTTCCACACTCTGTTGCATTGCTAAGTGTGTCGTCCTTTTAAATCCCTTTTTTCACGGAATAGGTCTTTTATAGTCTTTTAATTCGCGAGGAATCCAGATCGGAAAGCCTTCGTTGAGCCTCGTGGTTACTCATGGAAAATTCATAGTACTTTATTCTTTCTTGAAGAAATTAGATCCTCTAACGTTGAACTAATCTATCGAAAATCATATAACATACTTGTTCGTATCAGCATTAGGATACTTACAGAGAGAAAATTGACGCTAGGAATTTTTAAGAATATGTTAAAATATCTGGGATTATTATCTCTCACAAATAACTTTTACAAATTTTTTCTGACTGTGAGTATTCTGAATCGCTCTCTTGCTCTGTCGTTATTCTTTCTTACTTTTTAATAAAGTAATCATTTTCATGGTAATCTGGGTCAATTATCACGTTTTGTATATGATGAGTAAGTGCCGTAATATTTTTCGAAGATGTAATTGTATAAATCGTTGAATACGAAGCAAAAATACCCATTAAATGTATTATGTTTATTTATCTTCGATCTAAAGAAGATCGCCCTATTATTGGCACAATGGCGAATGTTCTCGATGCTATTCGAGAAAAAGTTGAACTTTGACCCAGAAGCGGCAGTTTTGTTCGCCGATAGCACAGAATCAGACTGTCTTAATATTATTTTTCTCCACGATCGCGTTTATTTTTCGTGCTTTTCCTTCGCTGAACGAATTCCAAATCCCCCGTCTACTTTGTGCGGGCGACATCGCTTTAAACGGCGTTTTTACGTGGCTTGAAATAAGGAGATTGGGCTTTATCGCGTCTAAGCCGGAAGATGCAAGGACTCGGCCTTTTACAATCGCGGAATTGGCCAGGATTCACTATTCCTCCGACCGTCTCATGACAATAATTGCGCTCCACTTGCGATATATATATTGCGATTCCATTTCTTCTCCTTTGAATTCTATGGCGAAATTTCGCATAAATGGTTACGTTTGTGCTTCAATACGCCGAAAAGAAGTCGATACGCGGTACATATATACATGTACTAGTTACTAAGAATGAAAATTCGATAGACTGAGTTAAGAAAGGTGATTTTGTCCAATCTAGATAATCTTCCGACTTTGATGCACAAGCAGAATTATTGATATTTGCTATTAATTGAATTTTCTCTGCCGATTTTCTCCAGTTATTTTATTATAAATTCATTATTTCACTTTCATCGTACAAGCTTTAAAATGTAAAGTACTAAATGAAATATTTTCCAATATATTAGGTTGTCCGAAAAGTTTCTCTCGTTTTATGAGGAAATATTAGATGCACGACGTTTTTTGTTTTATATTATTTTGTCGAATTACGTACGACCCATTTTGTTCTGTTGAGATAAACACCGCGACATTTCACAGACTTGGTTTCACGTTTGTACGAAGGTGCATTGTTGTAAAAAACACGTTTGCGAAAGAAAGACACTTTCCGGACAACCTAATATAATGAATAGTTGCCATAACACTTATGATCAGTAAGTAAGTTATGCTACCTGGAATGAAACAATAGTTTTTTTTATACAAATACGTTTATACAAATTACGTTTTCTCCAAACGTCTAAATTTCATTAAACTATCATCAGAAAGCTCTACGAACTCTATATCATTTTGCCATTGTAAAAATAGGAAAGGGAAATATCTGGCTGCTTCTACACTATTATCATTCGAACAGCTTAAGGGAGCGAAGATAAATCAAAAAAAGCGAAACGTTAAGAAGCTCCCCCGTCGTTTCCATTGTGCGCCACAGTCTGTAAGGAAAACGCAGTCAAAAGAGATCGACGGAGAGTGCATCACGATGCATCCCTCCGGCAGATGATGCGGGCTGCGCGCGATCGATCCTCTCTCGACAGCGTATCCGATAAAGAATATACATATTTTTCTGACATTCCAGCCGATCCTCGTCACCTCTTTCTTCCTGTTTCAACGCAGCTTTCTCAAGCCTTCCCTTTTTCCTTTTCTTTTTTCCCTTCTTGCACTTCGTTTCCTGATCCTTGGTTTCTCACGTTCTTCTCACATCTTGCATCGTACAATGACTGCAGAAATCATTCCCAAGCTATTATATTCATTATATCATTTATACACTAATTAGTTAGGTCCAAGTAGGTACATTGTAGGTAAATTCTGTAATATTTTCATAAGACAAAAATTTGATACTATGGAAGTGAAATACAGAAATTGAAAAAAGAAATGCTTTATTGGAGAATAAGGATATATGTCGATATTTATTGTAATCATTGTCGTTTATAAATATCTGATCACTTTGATCGATTCGTAGCAACAGTGCGCGAATTTTAGCAATGTTTTAAAAGTCTATGTGAGTAACGGAGAGTTTCAGGATAAGTACATCACGATGCAATGAATGTGTAAGATTCATGAACGCTGCGAAGCTATTTGGTTGGAGAGAACAATTAACACAGCTGGCCGAGGGAGATGATAATTAATGAAGATTTTCTTTTTAGTAGTAGCCTTTGTTGTGCAAGGTATTCTTTAAACTGGTCAGATATTATGAAAAGGATATTAACAGAAAAATAAAGATTGATATCATAAATCTCTATTTATGTTCGGTTTTCAAAGGAGTTTCTTATTTTCTCTTCTGCTTTTCTCACCTTTAAAACATTCTATTCTTCTCTTCCTCTCTTTTCTTACTTCTTTCTATTTTTATTACTCTCTCCTTCTTGTATTTACGTGTGATGAATATCTTTATAATGAAATATCTATTTTTTCAAAAAGAGGATCGAAGAACAAAAGAAAATGTCTGAAATGATTCCTACTGTTGAAATGGCAAATACAAAATGAAACACATTTTCATCATCGACATAAATAGTAAAAAAAGCTTAAATTGAGTTAGGCCAAGGTAAATCGTATTACAACATAAACTGTGCGATGACTAATTACGTGCTATTTGGAATGTCACAAACAGAGAATTCAAAGTCGGCTCAGCTGTGCATAATGCAGAAGGTAAAGGACGAAATGCGCTTTGACGCAAGCTTCTGGGACCTATCACGTTATAGTAAATGTTCTAACATTTCAATGGAATAGAATTACAATAGGTGTCTTTGCAATTATCGTATTTCTGA
The DNA here is from genome assembly GCF_011952205.1 of Bombus bifarius. NCBI lineage: Eukaryota > Metazoa > Arthropoda > Insecta > Hymenoptera > Apidae > Bombus > Bombus bifarius. The sequence goes on along the minus strand of NW_022884576.1, from coordinate 300,100 downwards.
ATATAGTAGTTTCTAAGCACTTTTCATGCAAACTTGATCTTTTTACAAATTGCGAGAAGGAAAAAAAGAAGCTAATTTGTAACAAGTGCCACATTAATTTACTGAACAGCAAATATACTTATTTTTCAGAAAAATTAAATGTAAGTTTGGTACATTATATTTTTGGAGAACGCCTGGAAAAATATGTTCGTTTCATTAAAAATTTATGAAAAGGAGTATGTAAAACGAATTGATAAAAAGGATCCCAAAAGGAAACTTAAAAAGATTAAAAATATAATGTATTGTAAACATCCATTTTCCATCACGTATTTAACAATCAACAAACAATAATTATGAGAAACACCATGACGGTGAAATGCATAATGTGGACGTACTTGACATTACACCAGCATGCTGGTTGCTCGAGTTGACAGTGTCCCGATTGTAATGGGGATGTTTGCAAATTAATCTGCTTCTAAGGAAGAAATTGAAATATGACGCATCGCCAATATGCTGGGTCACAGTCTGTCTCTTCTCTTTCTGCAATGGCAACGAAGCAGCAGCTGGCGTAGGTGATTGTTTTCCTTGCGTAATGATAATTGTTCCCGTACACAATTCCCGTATAACACGCGAAATGATATTAATTACACTTGGCGTAATAATAGCGTAGTGGCAGTTGAGCAGAATTCGTTTCTGTCCAGTAATTATTGTTAAATTACCACTAAGATTTTGCATTCTATAATGAAACGCATGAACGATATTTCTGTGTATTATAGTTTGAGTGTTAAGTTATTTAATTTTAGTTGCTGTCAATAGTACCTCTATCTCACGTGACATATAAAGTACAAATTAAATTCCATTCATCCTTCATTTGCTCAACTTAATTTATTTCTTCGCGTTTAATTGACACAGAATGCTATAAGAGTAATATAACGTAATGATAAACATGTAGCATACATGAAGGCAATTTATAAAGTTTTTGGAAGTGACAAAAGAAGTAACGATGGAATGGGAGACCTTGTGCACCGGGAAATTTATTAGTTCGTAAAGAGTTTTATTGTAGGGAGAGAAAAGTTTGGTACACTTGGAGCTGATTTACGAGATGACCTGTAGAGTCGCGACCTGGCGTACTTGCAAATTCTAGAGCTTCAGACAACCATATGTTTGGGAGTGAACAGTAATGGCATTTTAATGGAATAGAACATCTAAGAGTACACAAAAATTATTATATACAAAGCAATTATATACAAGGCGGATAAGGATTAACATTCTACTAAAAATTTTATAGACATGTACATTGTGAAATTGAAGTTGGAATTTGGAGTCTTTGCACTTTTTATAAACGTGGCAGATCTTTTATTATGATGGTTACAGAAGAGTTACACGTTTCCACCAAAAAATTTCTGACGAATACTTTGACGAAGAACCGTGCTCAAACGGCCTGAGTAGGTCAGATGCCTGTTTTTAAGAATTTTTTAAACAAACAATGAAAGTCAATCAATTTCTTATTTATTATAATTGATATATACATATTGAAGAGTGCAACAAAATATTTTGAGCCGATTTTGTTTCTACATTTTTGATATTTTCTTTACAAAGTTGTCAGTGTTTACAAATCTGTTATAATTTCATAACATTTGTTACAAAACTAATTAGGTGAAGAAATAAGATGAAACAACGGGAATTTGTATATCTTCCGTTGAATCTATCGTTTTGTAGACTAGCATCGAGTGTGGACAGAAACCACTCGGTCGAAAGTTCTTTGTCCAAGCGTCATTTCATGCAGAAACCGCGCCAAGCATTTATTCGCTGCGCGACAATTACTGGCAGCAAGCGGGTACGACCTCGTGAAACTTGTAATTGCACTAACGCTCGAAACTAGAAGTCTCCGTGAATCTCTGTGCGATGTTCTTCGACGAACCATTAATTGGAGAGGTCCAATGGCTGAATGTAAACTGGAAATTCCGCAGGAAATGGACTAGGTGACGTCAATCGAGCCCCCTTGCATTTTTACTAACTTTGTCGACATCGTTTTCCTCACACAAAATTACGAAAAATTTAAAGCAAGAAGGAATCTATATTACATTATGTCGTAGAATTTTACATAGATGTTTGATGTATTTATTCGATATCTTTACATTGAGTCAATTAAACATTCATTTTAAATTTAAACATTTCTCCACCTCTTCAGCCTTCTGAAGCACTAATTTAAATTTATATAAAATACAGAATAAATTGCTAACAAATGACACAACTTCGAAAAATATTAATATACAGGGTGGTTGGTAACTGGTGGTACAAGCGGAAAGGGGGTGATTCTACGAGAAAAAAGAAGTCGAAAATATAGAATAAAAATTTTTCGTTTGAGGCTTTGTTTTCGAGAAAATCGACTTTGAATTTTCACTCGGTACACGTGCGGTACGTTATAACGGATTTCACTGTAGATCGTTGTCTCGATGGAAAAATTAAAAAAAAATTTTTATTCTATATTTTCGACTTCTTTTTTCGCGTAGAATCACACCCCCTTTCCGCTTGTACCACCAGTTACCAACCACCCTGTATATCTATCATGACACTCGACAAAAGTTATATTAGTCATTGTATACTTTCGATGTTCAATTAACCTCTTGCCATACTATTTAATTATTTGTCCTATCCGCTAACTCTCGATTGCTTGGGCCACAATAAACAAGGTCGGTCACGCGTCGAACCATTTAGCTGTTTGCCACTTGTGCAAAATGTATGCGTCTTATGGCATGTCTATTTCGGCGCAAGGAAAGCAATTGTGAAATGACAAACATGTTTGGACACAACTAATACTTTTAAAATGTCTTGCAAGTAATTTATTAGTAGAGAAAAATGGTTTATAATTTACAAGTGGATAGTGTATCAGTAACAATTTATAAATTAATACTTAGTTTAAATTAATAATGTTTTGAGAAAACTCGTAGGAAATTAGTAATCTTCAACTGTGTGATATTTCTCGAAACGATTAAACACAATATCGCTATCATCACTATCGTTATCAGAAGGATCTACCGAATCACTATCCGCAATAATAATGTTTGTCACTATTATCATCAATATTAGATTTTCTTTTTACTGATATTTTTTTTTTACTGACTTTAAGGAAATTATAATCTAAACGCGCGAACGTAACAAATAATTACACGTAAGTAAAATAAAAAAATAAAAACTAAGTCCGAACTAAGTACCACGAGTCAAGCTCGTAGTTATTGCTTTTGGCCCAAATTTCTTACCACGAGTCTCACTCGTTTTAGGACAAAGGGTTAACTCGGAAGTTGCGACCGAACGGTCAGGAAAAGAGCCGAACAGATAGAGTGTCGGAACTGGAAACATGAAATCGTGCGACAAAGTGCGTAGATAACCGCGCCCGTGTTTAGAAAAAAGACACCATTCGTACTTGGCCCGAGATTAAGACTACGAGTGAGACTCGAAATGACATGAAATTGTACCACGAATCTGACTCATGATATTCAAGTTTGGCTCAAAATTCTCATTACGACTCAGACTCGTAAAAGAATGGCAAGGAGTTGAAGAAAAATGTTGCAAAATTATCTGTTCTGTTTTGTGCGAAAATATGCCGCTGTATAGAACAATAGGGTACAGGTTGTTTTTTGCCCATCGTGTCGATTGACATTTGTCAACGCTTATGGGTTTTCTAGGAATTTTTTATTATAAAGTTCCACGAAAAGATCAATTTTGTCGAAGAATAAACACAGCCATAACTTTTAAATGTATTAAAGTTGTAAAATGGGTATAAAATAGGTTTGACTTTTTTTAAATCACTTTGAAAGTATATCTTTTCTTTTGTTTAGATTAAGCTAGAGATATTACACAATATATATTAGGTTGTCCAAAAAGTTTCTTTTTATAAAGAAATAATAGACGCGCAATGTTTTTTGTCTTATATTAGTGCATTGAATTATGCAAGAACATAATAATAGAAATATAACGAAATGGATCATACCTAATTCAACAAAATAACATAAAAATAATTATTGTTCATCTATTATCACCTCATGAAACGAAAGAAACTTTTCAGACAACCTAATACATACAATTCCATTTAACTCGGATCCTGCGCTCGTGAGAACATTGAGAATGGCAACAGTGTAACATGTTTGTTTACTATGTAATACAAACAAATATTGCGAGCCATCTATAAGCTCTCGAATACATTGATTATTCATGTTAAATCTATCGTTTAGTTTAGAGATACGTTCGGTTTCTTATAATTTTCTTTCTAACATAATTCTTGTTCCAACTAAACAATTTCTGTCGTATGTGTGTTTGCCGACTAGTTCGTACGGACCCAAGTGCTGCAGTACTAGGGTTAAATTAATTTCTATTTTTTTTTTTTATTAATCTGTCTAAATATGAATTTTATGAGATGTCACATTGTATCTCAATTGATTTCCTTGTTCCTTATTCGACATATTCAAAATCTGATAATCGGACAATTTATAGGAAGTGATTGCTAACAAATTTGTAAGTACGAATACGTTAAAAATGAGAATTACTGAACGAAATAGAAAAAAGTCCTCGATATTTGTAAGAATATCAACAATTTTATTGTAATTTGCTAATAACTCTAGCGGTTGAATGCGATTTGAAATAAAAAAAATTACATTCAGATAAGCATAACCCAAGATACCATTTATTAAAATTAAAAATCGAGCTGCATGTGGGAACAGGTCCGAGTGTGCGTGCTTACTTCGAAGCCTTTGAAGCAAGCTGGAACATGAAATTGTCGGGCGAAAACTCACGAGCCTCGTTTTCTTAGTGATCTTCTCCTTATTGTGGCGTCAAATTTTAAGTCGTTCGGTGATATCCAATCCGCTCTGTGTTCTCGCCTAATTGTACTTCTAGCAACAGCTCAGAGATGATTCGTGACATTTGAATGTAGTAGTAAGCGCAGATGCTGCCATTCTCAATACTCTCACGGACACGTGTTCTGAGTTAAGTGGTAGGTGTAAACGATAGGGGTCTGAACCCTGTAATAAATTAAGAAGCGCGCCATCTATTCCAAAAGGGCAATATTATTTAATAAAGAGGAAAGAAAAAAAATAAGACCAGCCCGTTATTTCATTATTTGGAGAAAATGTGATATAATTTAGGATTTCGCAAGTCAGAATAAGCTTAGAAGTAGGGAGGCAAAAACCAAGGAGACAATCAGACCTCAGAGAAAATACTAAAGTATTGTTAGAGAAAGATCTGCAAAGTAGACAGGCTTTAGATAAAACAAACAGAACCTTAAAATAATTAAGATCTCGGAAACAATATTAGGCTTCAGAGCAGGGTAGTAAAAAGTCTTAGAATAATCAGGATCAGTGTAGTACTTAGAATTTAGGTCCTGTTTGACCTTCTAATCAGTTTAAGTATTCGGATTTTGTGCTCCACGATTTGTAGAATATTCAGTGAGTTGATAAACCACGGCCACTATATCTTAACAAATGATACAATGGCAATTATATTCGTTAACAAAATTACGCGGTTCGTCAATTAATCACTTAATTACAAACTTTTTATCACGATATTACATTTCGAATATTTATGTATTTATGGAAAATTTTAAACTATAAAAACGCAGCAAGTGCACATTAATGCAGAAATATTCGAAATGACCAAACTAAAGTACCTATAATATTTAATAGGCGAAACAAATTTCTATCTAGAGATATAATTCCTGGACTTAGAACATTTACAATAATTACAGAAAATTTTAACGATTAAAAATGCTCAAAATGCGCATAATATACAGAAATGTATAATGCTCAAAGCTAAACCTCGTCATAATGTTTAATAAATGAAACTAATGTTCTAATAAATTTTTACTGGAATTTTATTCCTTCTTCCGTATATCCATGAAAACATGAATTCTCACAAATATCTACTACCAATATAAATAATGTCTATTTCTTTAATTACATCCACAAAAATATCAAATACCATAAACATGCACAATCTACTCTTTGCTCTCACCAAACCGAATTCCTACCTACATTTAAAAGAAAAAAGAAAAACACTATTTTCAAGAGTATTCGAGAGAATTGACAGGTTGTCGGTTCAAGCGTGTATAACGTGTATCCCAGCCTAAGCTGTTTTTTGTATACCGTGGTACGATGGTTTTCTATTTATTATCGGGGAAACGAGGCAAGAGAATTATTGGATTTCTGTCCCGCGTATCGGCACGCGTCTCTAATGAAATTCACGCCCGCGTGTTTCCCCGCTGCTCGTTTTCTTTTCGTTCCGCGAGTAGCCATCCCTTCGACAGTTTGCGTCGAGTATGTCAACAATCCTCGAAAAATTCGCCTCGACTGCGATTACAACCTAGAAATATTGCGGCGGGCTGGCTGTATCGGTATGTTACGTTTCGCTCGGAGTGCTGCTCGCTTTTTATCCGCCGAGGAAACGTTTCGCCGACAGGAGACATGATGGAGTGACGTGGCTCGTATCGTCGGGAGTACGTCGTTGTTGGATTAACAAACGTACGGAAAATGGGCTTCGTATCGAAGTATCGCGGAATTTATGCTGCTCTTGCTTGCGTATCGTCGACGAGAGACGATCTTTGTTTCGAAAGGTCGTTTCTGCATGTAGAAACACGGTTCACGAGAATTTTAAACTAGGCTATAAAATATTAGATGCGTATGTACATAGTGTCCTTGTAATTGTCGTACAACTGAGTAAGAAATAATTCCTGGTGGAAAGATAAGTCGAGTATGTTGAATAAAGTTTTCGCATATAAGACTTCGTTTTCAAGAAAACTGAAAATTGAAAAATTGCCTATAATACATGTACTAATTAAAAATCATAGAGGAACAACGTGACTCATTATGGTTTGTTGATTTCGATACCAATTTGTAGTTAAAAAGAAGTAGTTTTATTATAACAGTTAAAAAAAGGGAACTATCTTCTACGTTTAAAGTTATAAGCCTCTTAAAAATAGAAGATAAATCTGCAAGATATTGTGGAAAACAAATAATTTATAACTAATTTTACGACAATCGACATTTTCGAAATATTCAAGGGTTGGAGGAAAGTTATATTTAATTCTGGGATAAAATAGAAAAAAAATTTGTTTTGGATGGTATTAACTGACAATTTTGATTTTCTAAATTTCTGTAAAAAATGGAACAAAGGATGTCTTCCTCGTCATATTCTTCTCCTACGTTCTTGAAGTTTCGACTTGACTGGCTTCTGTACCGCATGCAGCTGTGTGGAAATTTATTCTACAGCTTTAATTTACATTTTCGTGAGAATCACCCTTTACTCGATCGTGCCACGATTGCAGAGACACCCTATATATAAAAGAGTGGTTTCCTTTGCGAAATACGCGTCTTTTCGCGTTGTGCGTGGTGAAATTTTGAAGAAATAACTCAGTTATTCATCGAAGCGAACAGATACTTGGGACGATAGAGAGAAAAGTGCGTTTCCTGAGCGTCGCGACGGGAATATTTTACAGTTTCGTCAAAATTGAATTCTGTCGTTGACGAGCTGCTCGGTAACCGTAAATTTCTGAGATAGTTGCGTCTTTTGCTCAAAGAGGCGACGACACCCACTCATGGGACGTGTGATTACGCCGACACGACTCTCTAATAATTTCGTTATTTCGCCTGTGAATATGAAAATACAAAGGAACTAAGCAACGAAAGGAATGGAAAAGTGGGAAAATGTTTCGAGCACCCTCGAAAATAACTTGGTCGTATCATATTTCTGTCGAATCAGTATAAAAATTGGACTAGGCGCGGGAGATGAAGATCTGCGGAATTAGTTTCGTTACTTACGTTGACTTGTGTGCCGACAGCTTCAAAAATAGGTTGCGGCAAGTTGTTAATTCCATAATGTTCATTACTGTTTTCATTTATTTGTTTAGCAAATGTAGTAAGAAAAAAAATTATGGACGTAACTCCTTTTTGGTAGTCGAGTCACATTGTATGAAGTACGACCATTAAGTACAAGTGGCTTTCACAGCTGTAATTAAAGTGTTTGATTGCTACTATAAGAAGCTAGGATACAAATCTTCGCATATATTCATATAAATGTGAATTACAGAACGAATTAAATTTATATCGAAAAGTGGTTGATGTAAGAAACTGAACAATTAACCTTTCGCAATAAAATGATTGACGTAACCTTCATCTCTTTAAATACTGATATTTTGATATTTGCAATGAACTAATTGTAGCTCACAGATGAATCCATCGACATGAAATACTTTATATACTTTTTATACTGAGGTACACTTTATATAGTCAGTGTACCTGTCTCGTGAAAATATTGTAGAAAGAAACTACTATAGAAAGAGATTGTAGTACAACAGATCACTTGGCGCAATCATTAAAGTGACAGGTAAGCCGAGACTGTCGATTTCGAGTTTCAGTGTAGGGTCTTCGAACTCTTTACTTACGATTAATATGTTAATTTCAATAGAATTATTCTCTCGCTAAAATTCAAATAAACAACTTCTGGCAGTTATCAAACATCCTAAGAATTATTAAATAAAACCAAATGAAAATTATAAAATAATCCCAGTAAAATAAAAAGACTGAAATGTAAAGTTTCAAGAAAGTAAATTAATTTGGAAAATGCTCGACCATCTGAAACCATGACACAGAAATGGCGTCAGCAGGCAAAGATAGGTTACATTTCTCCTCTTTCCGAAGTATAGAGAAAAATGGGTGGTCGCGTCACGATTATTCACTATTCTTCGGGCCACGATTCCATTTCCATCAAGAGCTTCTCTAGGATCCATCTCTGCCGTACCTATCGAGTCGATACCACCTCTTGAACTATATGGGGTTGTTACTGACCACACGTGACCTATACTTCGTCATCATACTATTACAGTGAACCGTCTTTGTCCCTCTCGCGCTTCCCATGAATTTTATCGGGTTATTTCGGATTCCTCCGGGAACTGATGTGATATAAAGTTGCTAATAGTAAAGTTTTCCATAAGACTGTACGTAGCCCCCTGGAACTGTGCGAAGATAGTTTGAAATCTCTAGGGAATCGCATCTCAGGATTTCGGTAGTCTCACTAGGTTTTAACATAATACACTAGTTTCTTAAGTGAGATCCGCTGGCTTTCACCGAAGACGGTCTGAGTTCCCATGGAATTTCTTCCGTACATCCATGTCCTTTCTAGAAAAGAAATTCTACAAAAGTATCTAAATTGCTTAAAAATTGCAGTTAATTGAACGAGATACTACAATATGATATTTTAATCCCTCAAATTATAGTATTATGTATATATAATGTTTGAATTGCCAAGAGATACCATAATACTATACTATTTAAATTGCCTATGTCAAGATTAAGGTACTACGATATCTGAATTGCCTAAAAATCGAACTACTATAATATTCAAATTGGCAGGGGACTGAAGTACTGTAGTACCCGAATTTGCCTATACAAAGATATGATATTTGTGCAATCTAGAGACTAAGATGCTGAATTACCTAGAGATGCTGTAATCCCGAATTCTACTATAATTTTTCAATTCTTGAATATTCTCGTTGCCGTGGAATTCTATAAAGATATTCAAATTCCTCGGAAATACTGCTGCTAGAGTTCTCATAAAATATTGTACCGAGATTCGTTCGAATGTTTTCACGAAATATTGCTCTTTCATCCACCTTTCAAATATTCTGTCACTTTTCAAATAGATTATACATTTAATCAGATGAATAAGTTTGCAACAGGGTCTCAAATTGGAAATGATGTCTGTATGTGTAATTCGGTAAATTAGATATTACGGATGTGTCTTGAAAACGAAGTACATATAATACATGCAATATCAGGAAGCGTCGATTACCATTTCATGCAAATTGTCGAACCGTAATTTCTAAGACTGAGTTGTAATCAGCTTACGTCAGACTCATGTGATAACTATAAAATCGGAGAACGGTAGATCGGTTTAATATTCCATCAGACTGCATCAGCATCTCTGTTATTCGAATGCGTGTAATTCCGAAACTAATTTATGAGTTAAATGCTATTTAATCGTTGTATATAAATCCCCTACTTCTTTGTCACTAAAATAAATAAATAAATAAATATTGTGCTATCCCAGAATTAATGCGGATTTTCAGAGAATTAAGCTTAAAATAATGCAAGTTATTAGTATCGCAGTTTCATAAAATTGGAATAGAATACTTTATAAAAAAAACGACAAAAACTATTAAACGTAGAAAAATTTTTCGCTAATTAATTGTTAATTTTATATTGCATATATTGTATTATATTGTAAATATACAAAAACCATCCTACATGTATATAACTGATCGGTGCCGATGCTATTGACAGTATTCAATTCAATTCGATGCCAAAGCACTCAGAGGAAGTATATGTGCCGAAACTTCAGGTCTGTAATTGGTATCAATTATTATCGATATCGATACCTTATCAGTTGATATCAAGCCAGAGTGCTGCGTTGAATCAAAATCTGTTTAATACTTTACAAAGATATTGATAACCGTTTGATATCTAACGAAAATATCGCTACTCGTTTGATACGTACTTCCGATACTACTGTTGTTACGTCGGCCGACTCTCTACCTAAATCAGGCCACACACCGCGGACAAGATGGCAGCCAGATATCTTCAGATCCTTACTGAATATCCTCAATAGTCTCAAGTACTCTCCACGAATCTCAGGAATTTTCTAGTTAAGGTCCTTCAGACCGAACAAATATTTTTTCACTGAATTGTTTTCTAAAGTTTATTGTCCACCACGGATTGACACAGGAAAGTTGCCTTTTCTCGCGTATGAGCAAGTTTATCTCGAGGGCGGTTAGCATCCTTCCTCACCCCCCCCCCAACATAGCAAATAACTAATTAACAACGAAGCCTATTTGCCTCACTCTGTTAGCCAAAATTGTCATCAATAAATCCGGTGGTCCCGTGTACTAGACACACCCATCCTTAGCTTTCCTCCGCCACAACATCGTCACCGAACTTCACTGATTTTCCATCTTTCAAACAGTCACATCCTTTTGACCGGGTTTACACCCTTAGATCAGTCACTTACTTCACTTATACATACGCACCGGCGTAACTATCTTCTTTACAAAATTGTTGGAATCAACTGTAATTTATAATTTGTTATATCAGTGTCATATTTAATTTAACTGCCTCTATTATCCTAATCGAAATAGGGGATCGATCATTTCGTGGCGTCGATTATCTAATCGTAACGGGAATTTACGACTCCCGTTGACGTGCTTCCTCGCGATTGCGTCTCTCCGCGAGTGGTCGAAACAACTGTATTACATCTTCCTTCCCCTCCGATAGCTACACTAATCGGCCTCTCGATACAGCTGATATTCCTACCATAAGCAAACCGGCCACTGTTACATATTTACGATGCTAGTGTGAGTTTAGAGACTTATTCATACATGAATGTGTATACGTGAGCATATATGGTAATGATTAGTCTGCTGATATCAAACAGGTATCGATATTTTCGTGTAGTTATTACATAGATATCGATATTTTCGTTAGGTATCAAATTGTTGTCGATACCTTCGTGTAGATATCAAACAGGTATCGCAAGTATCACAGAAGTATAGATACTTTTCGATCTTTGACATGTATGAATAGCAGATCGCAATTTCCGTCCATATAATCCATATAAGAATCCATATAAAAATTGAAATATAATAATAATATAATAATAATATAATATAATATAATATAATATAATATAATAATTGAAAAGATTTAAATCTCTATACAAGTGAAATATACATATAATTTTGTGGTAGTAGCACAATAAAAGGGTTAAAGCTCGCATAACAGAAAGCAAAAATACTTGTATATGGGACACGTAATATTTTATAAATGATGGGATTGTTTCAATATGAACTGAATTTAGAATGTAGATGGTATTTAGAGATTTAAACAAATCACATAATAACTCGTATTGCATTACTACGTTGCATAGTTTCACAAATTTCCAAACGCTATGAGAGCTTCGTTAATTAACGTCAGATTTTAAACTTCGTCGACGAAAATTCCATCTTTTTTTTCTATATTTTAAGACAGAACAAGCTTGCTTTATGATTTTATATCGCTTATGAAAGTTTACAATTTATTAACATTTAAATTTTATAACATACTGAAAAAGTTGGAAACCCGAGCTAAAACTGAACGAAATATATATACACTTCCAACTGAAATATTATTCCTTAACCAGTATTTCCTTGACTCGATCAGTATTGCAAATAAACATTACGGTATATTGGTTCGTGCCGTAGGCAGCAAGCGCCTGTAATATTATGCTCGCGAAGGAACAGCTTGCCTGGTCGTTCAATTGGACGAAATAGAGAAAGAATCATTGGAATCTAGGTTTGGTAATTCTATCCATTGATTCCTTCCTTCTATAAGACCATCGTGTAGAGCCGTGTTTTGAGAGTCACGAAATAGAATAGAAGATTCGAAACGCTCAACTCAATTTCGTATAAGAATTTCAATTCGACAGAAACCGATTTCGGTAATTACGCAGTTTAGTGAATTTTTTCCAATTTTGACTATTCGATTTCAATCTCTTTTTTATGAAATAACGAAAAATTTTACAAATTTAATACCTTTTCAGAACAACTCAATGCACAAAATTTAGAAACTAGGTCAATTTTTGTGTCCTTACAGAGCTAAAAATAGTAGTTTCGTTTATTCAAACTTATTTAAATAAATTTATTAAAATCTAATTCTTACGTGACCTTTTTGGTAAGTCGTGAACATTAAACAAATTAAACTGAGAATATACCATATTTTTATTTATTTTTGCGAATTAAGAGAAAATGTCAAAATTTGGCGCTTTTATAATGAAATAATAAAAATTATAATTTAATAATAAAATAAAGCTTTCAAAAACAAGGATTCAAATAATAGGTTTAAATAATCAAAATTGGGAAAAGTCACTGATCTGTATAATAAGCCTGATTTCTTTTCAAAGCTTTTTGAGTTTAATTCAACGATAAAAGTCTCGTGATCGTGTTTCGCGACAAATTACAGCGGCCAGCATGCGCGAACGCGTCAATTTGTCAGTTTGATTCCCGGGGAGAGATCGATAAGGCACACTGGCAAAAACCAAGTGACAAAGTTCCCGTTCCTGCGGTTTTTCCCTTGGCATCCACAATTCCTAGCCATTCTATTTCCGGGACACGGACAAAAACGACGCGACTTTGTCTTCCCTTTATCGCGAACGATGCCTCGTAAAATTAGCGCGATTACTTGTATGCTTTTCTTTCCGTTGGTTGAGGGGGGAAAGAACCAAGGAATAATTTATCATTTTAATGGCTCGACAACGATCAAGATGGGATGATGATAAAAGGTCACCCTTCCGGGAGATTGTTTTTTCCTATTGTTTAATATTTTGTGAAAGAGATTTTTAGTTCGAGCCAATAAATCACGAATACGCCAAGCTTGTAAATATGTGCGATCAATGTGCAATGCGTTTTAGTTACCTGCACATGATTTTGATGAATTGTATCAATGCGGTATTTTTAGTGGAAGAATCAAAGAGTGCGAGATAACGTTGCAATGATCGTGAGATGGAGATTTTGATATTGGAAATGTTACGTTGAAAATATTGTATGGGAATAATTGCAGAGATGTTTAATTGATAATATTTGATGTTTCTTACTGATTCTGAATTATTTATCTTTATATAATACGAATTATCTTTCTCGCGAGATAACAACTGCATAATAATTAATAACGTATAATTGAGTGAATAATTAATTTAATTTAGAGAAGTTTCTGGTTTAAGTTATTTATCAGGAAGTTTCCGCCTTCGAAATTACAAGCAATTTACAGGAAGTAGTTGACGTCGCGGGGAATATCGCTTGTTCTATCAACGTCAGTGGAAAAACTGCAAGCACTACTTGCAGGGCAAAACTCGTTCCTCACGACACGGCGGAAGACTAATTTGTCAGTAGACGGAGATCAGATCAACAAAGAACGCCGACAAAAGGCAGGTACCGACCTTTTCTATCCTTCTTCCTGTCCTCGTCGCGGTCGTTTGACACCGTGGATGCGTGCTTTTTGTACGCCGTATAATTAATACCTTCCATTCACCGCCAGCCCGTTTCACTTCCAAAAGATCGTAGCGTGACCAGTGGCCAGGTTTGGGGCTAATTGTACCGCAATATTAATGTGATTTTTAATTAAAGTTCCACTTAAAGAGCCTTTTGTCGGGTGGCCTTGTTTCAAAGTGAATCACAAAAGCTCCCGCGTGCTTCAACTTTCTTAATAAATTTTATATACAGCAACGGTGCTTATAATAAGTACATATTTGAGATCGGACGACGTAATCTAGAAACTCGATTGTTTTGATTGCCAATTCATATATTGACTAAGGGAATTTTTATTTAACGAACAGTCAATGGTATATTCCTTTAACAAATTTATTTTTCATTTATTGTAATAAATTTATTATAAACAGCTTTTAATTTCTACCCTTTAAATGTACTTTAAATGTACTATGTAGAAATGATCATAGTTCAGATAGTTTAGTGAAACTGAAGTAGCAACGTATTAGTCACATTTCCATCATAATAAAAATTATGATTCTATAGTATGTAATTGTAAAAAAGCGGAAACTGCAACCTGTCACTTTAACAAGTTTATTGAATCAATGAAAACTACATTTAATAATACTATTTTTCACAACAATTCAAAACCTTTGCTGCAAATTTTTACTCTTTCACAACTGGTTATTATCAAGTATCGCGTGTTTAATTGTTGACTCTCTTGCGCATATATTCTTCTTAACCATTTAAGTTTGTATACATACATTCTCTCTATCTCTGTTTGTCTGTCTCTTCATTATCATGTATTCATCGTTCACTCGGTCCAAACAACCCTTCCTTCATATTTCTAATATTCTAAACCAAATACTCATCATTCACACTTTTATCATCCTCTTCAGAAGTACACATTTCACTTAATCTGAAACTTTCTCCCTTTCATCTACTTTATCTGCAACAAGATTTATTCAAGCGAAAGTAACTCCGTTGAATTAATTAAAAGACCGAGAAGAAACAGAGGTGCCTAAAAATGTAAACCTTCGCATAGTGGAACTTTCAGTTGATCACAACGTTTTCAGGGAAGAAATTGTCTGTTTCTCGCCAACTCTGTGATATTCATCCCATTTTCATTCGACGAATTACCGTTGTCACTTGCCGCGTCTACATAAAATTTACCCAACGAATACTGTTATGCATCTCAATGTAGTAAAACCATTCCCCCCGCGCATGGGGTCTGTACAAATCCGAGCGGAGGGGAGGTTTCTTATTTCCCTAGGAACTCAGTTGCAGTGACGTGTAATCGACCAACGATTTACGTGAGTTGCATGCCGTGTTACGGCGGCTACAGACGGGTCGACTATAAGCGGTCGACTGGTGAGAAATTTTGTGTGAACTCGACCAACTCTAATTGACCGATTTACTACCTGTCTGTATGTACTCTGTAGCTCCCTTCAACGCACGAAGACGGCTCAATTTCTTTTGTCACGATCAGGAGGGACCATTTGGAACGGACAAACATGAAGAAACAACCGAGGAAATTGCTCTGTGGCCACGAAAACGACGCGATTATAACGATTAACTGTCGCTATGTGACGTTAAATTAGGCTGAATATCTTGTCTGTAGTTCCAGATCATAGAGACATTACTTTCTTCTATCATTTTGTTCTTTTTCTTTCTATGTTGTTTTGATATCTGATACTAATTTTAATATTCTAGATAATATGCAGATTCCTAAATACATCGGCTCATGAAAGTAAATATTTAGATACTTATAAACATAATACTTATATACTTAAAAAGTTACATAAACATTAAGTTGTCCCAAAAGTTTCTTCCGTTTTGTAAGGAAATAGTAGATGCACAACATTTTTTATTTTACAATAATACTTTTGGGACAACCTAATACATAATATGTTGTAAGAAATATTTTGAAATTTCATTAGCACTGTTATGATATTAGAATATTATGATTATATTGGTAAATATGGCATTCAACACAACAGTCAATTGTCCGCTATATTAATAAATCTCAGTAATCTGTGAGACCACGTATAACACTGAGTTGTATGTGTTGTCCGTGATAATTGTAGCTGCTGGGGTACCGCTGTATTTTCTTCTTATTTAGATGTGGAAGAAAACTCGGACTACGGGTGCCGGGATTTGAACCCGGGTCCCGAACGTTCGTAACCTACGGCGCTAATCACTGCGCTGCCGTTGTCCGGTGTTAGTGTCGAGTGCTGCAACAACACTTATGTATATGCTTAAGATGGTTATTCAGACGTCTTGCGGTAAATTCTTGAGTTTTTTCGTGAATTCTTACCGTTTCGACCGTTCGCGGAGCGACGCGATCTCGAAGAAGCGCGTCAACGGGAGCCGTAAATTCCCGTTACGATTCGAATAGTCGACGCCATGAATAGCCCTATTCCGATTAGGATATAACCGACGCCCTATTTCGATTAGGATAATAGGGGAGGTTGAGTGAGTATAACGCTGATTTGAACAGGTTATAATATATATGTCGGATTAATGTTGGAATTTTGGGCGTTTGACGAACCTTCACTCGAATTTGCCATCGTAGTTATAGCTGATATTTATTGGTACAAATGTGTTTGTTACAAGAGGCTACAAGTATTAGCGGCGATCGAATGGTCGAGATGTCGATGACAATGAATTCAGGTTCGATAACGAATCCACGGCCAACGGGACGACGAATGCGATGTGATACACGATCCTGGTGTCACTCAACGTGCAAGTAGTACTCCTCTGAATAGACTCCATAGACTCCATCGCAGTCCAAGTGGAACTGCCCTTATATAGTCCTGTTCCCACCTCTCGGATCAATCTTTGTTTTTAAGGAGAGCTATATAATTATTCCATACTTCTGTTAGGTACACGTCCCTCCCTTGACCGTGGCTACGTTCACTGACCCGTTATGTCACTTCGAGCCCAAGCCCATTGTCATAAAATCGGATTGGAACATTACAACTATTTCGTAGTTTTATTACTTAAGTGTAGCTATAGTAAAAAAGTCTGGACTAGGGTAGTGAGGTTTTTCCCAACTTCGAAAAGGGAAGCCCCGATGTCCTTTCATCTCCGACATATATATTTCCAACAGTTAAATAACTTCAATATTGGATACAATTGTGTATGTGTTGGCTGACAAACTACGAGCGAGTGTGGCCTGAGACTCCTTTCGTATTGGCGACTGCGTTTGGACTTTGACTGTTGTCGAGATTTGACTCTTACTTAGCTGATATTGCGATTTGTCTTCTGTCGATTGACTGTTTGTTACTTCTGTGAATTGACTGAATGTTAGTTCTGTGAATTGACTGAATGCTACTGTTACTCTGTCGATTGACTGTCAATGTGTTGACTGATTGTTATTGTTATTCTGTCGATTGACTGTTACTTGGTGACTGTGTCGACTTACTGTTACTTCTGTGAATTGACTTTTACTAAGTATTTTAATACTTATAAATCGGAAGAATGAAGGTACATATCCTAAATGGTTTAGATTTAGTTTTAGGTGTTCGGCTTTTCAGATGTTTGTACAATTGATAGAACAGATTTATTGTTAGGTGTGTTCTGTGTTTAACTAAAATTCAAATCAGGGCAAACTTGATACTGGATATTTGAATTGCGAAAATGGATGACTTAAATGCCACTGATACAGATTATCTCTAAGAATAACTATTGCATGTGTTACGTGCATTTACGGGTGTTTCAGTTTAAAGTTTGACAACTAGCAATTGGTGTACGTAGTGATATTTTCGATACTCAAAGTTGGAGTTCCTTCTTGAATAATTTTTTAGTAATGTACGAACAAACAAATAAGAACCTATTTTCAAAGAAATAAACAACTTGTATTATGTTACAGTAAACATTCTACACATAAAGTGGTGTAATAATAATAAATAAGAATCAATATTCATTTTACCAAGTGCAATACCTGCGTTTTTTTAACAATTACAATTAAGTTTGGTAGTTCTCAAAACAGAGAACATAGAATAGTGATAAAATGAGTCTTATATAATAATAAATTAAAATATTTCTTTTTGAAATATGTGTTCCTATAAAGACAGAATTGAAAGCAAAATCTTAAAAAGTGATAGCATACACTTTAATTTAGCTACACTCAACAGAAAATGATAACTGTGAGACAGCTGTAGCTGTCCATTAAGAGATTGCAAGAAATGTGTCTGGTGTTTCAAAGATGTGAGGAAAAGAAAAACAAAAATAAAAGTAAATACTGATAATCCTATTTGGTCAAAGTACGTGTCAAACATCTCACAAAAAGAGTCAATCTATATCCTGATCCTATGGTCCTGTTACTTTCAAGGTTCTTCGACAAGTTTCGCTCAACTATTATCACACAACGATCACGTTGTTGTCACAAATTTCGACTCGTGACCAGAGTTCCAAGTACATTGGTAATCACTGACTCAACACAACCGCGTTTTTTGAGAAATTATATATCGTAGTGATAAATAAAATGTACAGATCGAACTCAACCTCTCCGATTTCGATGATTTCTTAATATGTCGTGGGGCGTATGATACCGAACAACTTCTTCCTATACATATAACCGCCGGTCTCTCTGAATTTCCGAGGTATTCGCCAAAAACTGCAGATACCACTCAAGTGTATTTCTGCTTGTAGCTGTGTAGTTGTGCGTCTATGATGGTGCCACATAATAAATGTAATATATATATATGTCGGGGTCAGGTTGGCATTTTGGGGTGTTCGATGAGCCTTTACTTACTTTATCGTCACGGATGTAGTTAATATTTACGAATGTGGGCACTACAAGAGGCTATGAGTAATAGCGGTGATAGGATGATCGAGATGATGGTGACAACGAATTCAGATTCGATAACGAATCCACGGTCCACGGGAGGACAAGTATCAACGTAATACTCGATTCGGGCAACTTCTCGATAACTCAATCAGCAATTCGTCCAACAACTAACTAACAAACTAACTGACTGCCCCGTAATCCAAAAGAAACTGCCCTTATATACTCCTGTCCCCACTTTTCGGGTCAATCTTTGTTTTTAAGGAGAGCCATATAATCATTTCATACCTCTGTCAGGTACACTCACAACAGGTCCCTCCCGTGACCATGGCTACGTCTAGTGACCCGCTACGTCACTTCGAGCCCGAACCCATCGTCATAAAGTCAGATTGGGACATTAAAACTATTTCTTATTTTTATTACTTAAGTGCAGCTATAGTAAAAGTCTGGACTAGCGTATTGGGGTTTCTCCCAACATTCCGGACGGAAAATCCCGATGTTCCTTCATCTCCGACATATATAAAACAAAGGCGAATGAACAATAGCCCGTTCGTATACTTTATTCACAAGGCAAAGTTACACTTCAATAGCAAAATACAGACTGACTTACCGACTAAAGGACTGGGATCTTTACCTCCTCACTATGATTCGCATATCTCACGGGTGGGAGTCCGGCTACTGTCTATTCTCACCGCTATCGCATGACCAGGTGTTATATGCATATCCTGAGGTCGGCGGATTCTTGGCTTCTGGGCGACGTTACAATGGCGTGTGTGTCAGTTTGTTTGCCGGCCGCGCTTGTTCTTTGTTTATAAACGAGAATCAGGCGAGTGTCACGACCGGCGTACTTCAAATCCGACGGACTGACGATAGAGATAAAGATGTGGCGGCACTCGGCGACAATGTATATCGCTGAAGTGCCTAATGAACCATCAACATCCCAACGGTCCTTCCACCGAAGGTTCTAGAAGAAAGAGCACGTGGCAACGATCGCGGACGCCTAGCAAATGCATAGACGGTGGGGATGTTGAGGGATGACAAAAGAACGTAATCGGATCCGATCGAAAGTAAAATCATAAGAGTCAGTCTTAGAAAGTTACGCCTAGAGTTCGGAAGTAGATTGTAAAGTGTATTGATGTTAGAAAAAAATAAAGTTTTCTTTTTTTATTTTTCACCTCAAATTCCTTTTTTATTTTGTTATTTTACGTGACACGAGCAAGGGTCCGGGCACAACGTGCATATGCGAGACTGTAAGAAACATCTATTACAAACTATAATGCAATTAAAAGTGAATATTATCAATGAATTGAGTTTAAGTTTAGGTTCGCGAAACAACGCTTTCGTAAAATATTACCATATGTGACACTGTTATATAGAAAAAACATTTTAAAATTGATAATTTATGATTCTTGTGTAGCGGCACAAGGCCGTTGTTACGTCCCGGGACACGCAATGATCCTAAGAAACCGTCATCTTGCTAAAACTACAGCTAACGGCGAACGCGACTCGTTTCGCTGTCCAGGCACAACGATTTTTTCCAGCGGCTTCTTTGGTCCTCATTGTAGTCGCTACTGTTGGTCGCAGAAATATGTACAATGTTGCGATAAAGCGTAAGTGCCGACAGGCCGAAATTGTCGAGAAACTTCAATAGGGCTAATGGCCCATCAATATGCCTTCGGTACCTCAGTCGGTGGTTAGTCAAGAGTCGAGTTGCGAGGAGTTCAGTAGTTGCAAGTGATCAGCCGAGTCGACAACAAGTTTGGGGCAACAGTCCTAGTAAGAACCAGGCAACACGCGCTAGTAACGTTAATAAACGCACTGTTACATTAATACGGCGAGTAATCCTTTGGCATCTTTCACGTTCTACCTGTCACTTGACTTGCAAAATTTTAGTAATAATATTAATTTTAATAGTGAGAGTTAGTCCAATTATTTCTCAAGTAATCGCGACTTTTTATCAAATTTTTTTATATCAAATTTCGGAGGAATTATGTGAATATCAAATGATTATGTTTCGGAACTTGAAGGAACGTAGTTTTGGCGCTTACGCTCGTGTGTTTAATACGATTCCGGATTCAACGAGAAGAACGAGCAAACGACGAAGAGGCTCCATCACGTCGCGATGCTTACATTCACCTCGCTGCGCGACTAATTAGCGTTCTCGTTTCCTCGTGAAAACGTCGTCCGTGTACACATACCACATGCAAGTTTGCAACGTTGGTTTTACGCAACATCAAACGTGTGCACGCCCACGAGTATACATATTCGACTCTATGATCCTGATAATTATTGCATGAGAAATACGGTGGTCAGAATGATGAATCTTTCAAGCCTTCAGCGACTTTTGCTAACTACGTTTTACCAAGTTGATCGCTAAAAGTATTCTTTGGTAGCCGTATTTAGTGATTAGCCAGAAAATGAAATATGAAAGCTTGTGTTAATGAGTCAAATCAAATTATAGATCGGTTTATATTTGTGGTTTCTTCTATTGTTTGGTTTTGAGGACGTGTTGATGTCTAATTTAAAGGGGAATTACGAGTTAGATCAGAAACGAGATTGGTTGAAGTAAATTAAACACTTGTGCTACACTTGTCATTATTTTAGAAAAAATATTTTTCCAATTTCTGAAATGAATTTGGGAATGTGGTGAATAATAAATAAATCATGATTACCTAGACCTGTATAAGATAACAAGTGGATTTTCCTCGCGTATTTAATTTCTTTCCATTATCGATTCGTAAAGGTGCATAACTACTTTCTCGTTCTAACATCTACAATATATGCATATTTAATATACGTCACAAAAGATATATCTTAACAAACACGAAGATGGTACCCCATTGGGGGTAGCCACCCACATGATAATCAAACAGATAAAAAATTCGACCAAATGTCCAAATTGGACAAATTGTGAATGTGAAATTTTAAATAAAAAAAAAATATACGTATTTACAATATATACAATATCTACAAAATTTACTCAGAATTTCTACATTTATTTCTACGAAGAAGAAACAATTTTTATTCTCGGGATCCTTAAATTCTTGAAAGAAAAGAAATTTAATTAATGTAATTCGATTGTTTTGGCTTGCAATTAACTTTACTGCTATTCAAGTTTCATTTATCCTCTTCAAGGTCGATATCTTTTCTTATACCAATTAATACGATTCAATATTTTCTCTTTCAACCTTAACAGTAAATATTAAATGAATACAAAATCTCAATGACAGTAGCGTGAAAAATGTTAGCCTCTATAAAGAATTCTCTTATAGTTCCTCCATCGTAGATTCTTAAAATTTCACACACAATCAGTTCCTCAACAAATAATTGTCAAAGCAACCATAAAATCACGAAGCCATTAGAAATGGGGTTGGTTGGCAAAAGGTGTTAACACGACAACGTCATCGTGTTTCCTGTAGCAATAAGGATGTGAGGCGAAGAAGAAGATGAAAGGAAGTGACTGCGGGAGCGAGAAACGATTGAAGGAGGAAGTCTAGCACTTTTGTGTCGAACACGACACTAACCGGTTTCGCATCTCGTCTCTTTTTCTCACGCAGGATATTCGATCCTTGAGAAACGATACGTAACGAAAAGAACGATCGAGAAGCGAAGACACACGAGGGTCGTGGTGAAAAGTGCATCGAAGAAACTTCTCCGGGACGAAAAAGGAAGATCCTGAGGTCAGATCCGTGGATACGATACGTTTCTTGGTTACAGACGGTGGACGGTTGGGAAAAGTCACAGGGACGTTCCACGTTCGACACGATTTCTTTGCACGTGATATGGAACAAGAATGTCAGGTGGGTTTTTTTCCGGGAAACGAGTGTGTCCGTTTTCTTGAACCCATCTCTCTCTCTTCCTCTTTCTTTTTATTTGGTATGTTCTTACTTCTCTTCCTGATGAGTGTAATTGATTCTTTCGCCAATTTCTTTTATCGCGAGACAGATGTGTATATGTACTGCCTTTCAAAAGTATTAGGTTACTATCGAAATATATTTGTAATATACTATTAAAATTACTTTTTGAAGATCAATGTGTTGTATCAAAATTGATGTTCTCTGTTTGAAAAATTATTTACTCTTAAATTACTTTATTTTTAAATCATAAGGCAGATGACAAATGTTCTCTTAAATTAATAAAAAACTTCAATTAATGTATTATGCAGAGTATTATTCTAGTTTCACCTGTTTAGAAGTTCACACGCATAAGTATATATTAGATATATTATTTGTAAAAACTTTATTCCTTCAATGTTCTGGGATAGACGATTCCTCGCACTGATACCAGGCATCACTGTCTTTCTCACTCCCTGGTCAGATCCTCTAAACAAAATCTCTATTCTTTGGCAATGCGACGTCGAGTTGGATGATATCAGTTAAAGCTATCTCCCGCAGCTTCTAAACAGCTGTATTATCGAAACCTCATAACTCTGCAACTTCGAGTCGTCGAATGTCGACTTTCCAAACACACCCTCAAGCAGTCTGCCGAGGACCTTCGTGAGCGAGTCTTCGGCCCAATTATAAATTACAGTAAGGCTAAATAATGATAGGTTATCTGGCATTGCGTCGATGATAAGTTCAAATATAAGGAGAATATAATTTAAACATTCTCAAAATTATTACGAAAGTATCACTTTCTCCTATAATTGTATATTAATTTAATTGTTAAACTGTTTCCAATATTTCCAAAATTTACTTCACAACACAATTGCACTCATCGATTTCAACACGATGTGATTTCCAAAAAGCTTCACCAGAATATCCAGAACACCCCTTTCTGTCCTTTAGATCGTTCTCCGAGGTATTCTTCTCGTAAACGCGGGGCTTCCTTCGCTCTCGTTGAATTTCTGTACCATCCTGACTCTCCGTGGTTCACTCGGATTCTCCGTAGAATCGGTAAATAATTTATGAAACCCAGTTCTCTCCCGGCTCGATTTCACGGTGCGACGCATCCGTAGAAAAATTCGGTGGAAGCCACCGTCTCTCGATTTGCTCCGGCAAAGTGTGCCGTACATCCGGAGGACGTTTCCGGAAATCGGACATTTTTGAGGAGAAATAGGGAGACGGGGTGGGTTAGGTCTCGTCGCCGCGAAACTATCGAAAAAGAGGCGGTCTCTTCTTGTCGTTCTTCGAGGGTTTACGATCTCCTTAAACGGGCTTTCTTCGCTTCTATACAGTCCGTGGTCGTGCTGTTATGGTTGTACGTAATGATCCCTCAGAATCTTTTGAGGGTGCTTTCTTGAAAGTTAAGTCACGTGTCATGAATAAATTTGATTTCTTTCTTCCGGTGTTGAACACTTTTCTTTTTACAGTTTATTGAGTTAATGTGGTAGATTATCTTGTGTTTTGTAGATCAGAGACGTTTTGTATGATCGTCTTAAAATACTTATTAACCGTGACTTGTAACCTTGTGATTTGTAAAATTTACAAGTACCTTTAGGTATCAAAATCAAATTTTCACTTGGGTTCTTTGAAACGATTAAATGTTGTCTAAGCGTATCTTTAATGACCAGTTGACGAGAACTAAATTCGTACTTTGAGGGAACAGTTAACATAGTATTCAAATAACGGTAATTCGGTGATTCGACTCTAAAAACTGCTAATATAATAGTTTCTGTTTCAACAACTTCGAGAGAATAATTTATAGTCCTGTCCAAAAATATATTTGTATGAACCGTATATGCTCCCCAGTGTACACGATTTGTCGAACAAGTCTACCCAGTGTTTCGATAAAGGCAATATCGCGAGATCTACATGGCGAAATCTGAAGAAGTTCCATGAAATATCTGTGGAGTTTTATCTCGCTTATAACACTACGATACACTAGGGGATGGAATAACGTTACAGGAAACCTTCCAGCGTGACAGTCTTGTTTCATCGTGAAATATAATCGGCATGGATGTCATCGTCCCCACAGACTTCTCGAAACATCATCTGTCTCAAACTACTACAGCGTCCTAACGATTATTAACATCAACCAACATCACATGAAGAAGAAGAAGAGACGGAGAAAGAGGAAGAAGAAGCAGCAGCAGAGAAAGAAGAAGATGACGAACAGCAACCTTAGCAAATACTTCAGATTTTCTCGTGGAGCCCTGCCCCCAAGGGTAACCTTCGTCAATTATAAATTTATACAAGCTTTAAGCGCCCAGGAGCACTTCAATCATCCCCGGTTGCTCCTTTCCTGTTCCACAAACACTGGACCAGCTCGCTTGCATTGCTCAGCGTCCGAAAACCAACGACCTCCACTGAAACTTCTATCGGGAGGGATTTTAATATCCGCCAACAAAGCACAAAGTTTCAATCCTCGCCTCTGGTTTTGCTGGAAACGTTTAAACGTCGACGCTTCTGGGACACGTTTTTAACTTTTCTTTAGAGTGCACATGGCTACGGCTGTGGTTCCTCTATGCGGCGGAGCTCGTCGCGAATATTCTCTTTGCGTAAAAGAAAGCGTTAACATGTCCGCTGCGGATTCCATTTTCATTTCCTACAATACTGTATACTACCAAATAATTTACATATAATATCTGTCTTTATTGTGGACATTACATATATGTTTAATACGAATTATTATAAAATACTTTTTCATAATTTTGGCATCTTTAGTTCACGTGTCACGTTCAAGTCGATTCCATACAGACCACACATGATCTAAAAGTGTGTGTCAACTCGAAAGTACGTGTTAAATACAAATGTAACATTGAACTGACGGAAAAAAACAAATAAACTAAAGAAATTAACAGATAGCTGATTTCTTCCGATCTTTTTCGAAAGAACGATATTTCCAATATGTAGTTAGATACAGTTTTTTTTATTTAGTTGTTTACATTCACAATTTGTCCAGTTTGGACATTTGGTAGAATTTTTTAGCTGTTAGATTATCATGTGGGTGGCTACCCCCAGTGGGATACCATCTTCGTGTTTGTTAGGTTGTGTCCTTTGTGAGGTCTGCTGGGTGTTTCCTTTTCAGCCTTCTTTCCATGTTTGAGGTGTTGATCGTTTCCACAGCTAGCCGGTTTGGGTGTGTTCCTATTCCTTCTTTATATTTTCCTGCGTGTCTTCTAATTTCCTCTTTGACCGTTGGTATTCCCAGGTCCTTCCGTATATCCTCGTTTCTAACGTACCATGGGGCGTTTACTATTGTTCTAAGAATTTTAGCTTGTACTGTCTCTATTTTGTTTAAATAGCTCATTGCTGCTGTCCCCCATAGTGGTATTCCGTACGTCCAGATTGGTTTTATGATCGTTTTGTATATTTTTAATTTATTTTCTATACTTAATTTGGATTTTCGATTTGTTAGCCAATGCATTTGTCTCTTTGTTGTCTGTATTTTGTCTACTATTGATTTAGTATGCTGTTTCCATGTGAGTTGTGTTTCTAGATGAAGTCCTAGGTATTTAACTTGCCTTGTTTGCGGTATGTGCGTGCCGTTCAGTAGGATGTTTGGCGGTGTCTGTTTTCTCAGCGTGAATGTAATATGGTTGCATTTATCGGGGTTTGCTTTTATTTGTTTATCTTGCAGCCACTTTGCTATTTTTGTGATATGTTCTTGTAGTAATTTGACTGCTGTCAGATACAGAGTGAGAACAGTAAGCTAATTACTACCGAATAACTCGTTAGTTGAGCACCAATTTTAATCCGTGCTACTACTTACGCTTTATTATTACACGGGTCTCATCCGTAGTTGGCATGCGTATCCACAGGTCCTTGGATGGATGTCGACTACAATCGGCGTTCGGAAAAAGAAAGGTAATATTCCCAAACGTCCCTTCAAGATTTTCGGCTTTCTGATCACGCACCACGGTGTACTAATCCCACGAGGCGATTCTTAGAATACAATGATAAAACGTACGATGATTTACGCAGCTACGTCATCGCTTAATCAAGGAATCTTGTTATTCTATAGCGAAATCGAGTTACGAATACATTTAATAGCTTTTGCACGTGAACGGAGTAAATTCATCGGTACATTATTGAAAACGTCAGAAACCACTCGCGGCCATGCTTCTGCCTTCGCACTCCTCTCTTCGTCTTCGTTTCTGCTCAGTCCTCCTTTTCCGTCATCCGCATTAAAGGGATCTCTCTCTTGTTTCATCCCCTGGGTCGCTCGAACGACTTCCATCCTCTCGCTTCCTTCTCGGCTTTCTTCCACCGGCTGTTAGCCTAGAGAGAACAAGAAAATGTACCTGGTGATTTGGCGATGTACGATTGAGAAATTGAGATGGATTGATGGTTCTACGGTTAATCCGAAATTTTTAAAGGGTTGAGTATCGGAGGGAGATTTACGAGATTAAGTGAACTGTGGAAGCAAGAAATCGGGGTGAAAAGGTAAATATAAAATAGGAATATTTTTCATCGTTTATTTTGTAGTAAAAAAAGGCGAAGAGATTTGGTTTAATTTCTTCCGAGACACCCTATACGCAATTCAAAAGAAAGAGGGAAAGAAAATTGAGATTGGGCAGAAGAATCGTTGGTCGAACATCTAAGAGTAATTGCAGCGTGTCTTCGATCGGCGTTTTCGAGATTCGATGAGATCTCGATTTCAGACGGCAGCCTTTCCTTAGAATCATCATCATCTACTGAATTCTTTCTCTTCCTTCCTCTTATCGTCCGAGGTAATCCGATTGTCGAGCCAACGTTCTATTATCAGCGTCGGCCAGTAACCCTCAAAGGGAATTAATAATCGGATATTTAATTGCTTAAGGTTCTCGAGATAAATCAACGTGCGCAGCAAGCTGTTCTTTACCCAGGAACGAAACAACATGCAGCTTTCTCTCTTTAGAAAAATTTTACAGAGAAAAATTGTGAAAGTTAATCGAATAAATAAATTACGCGGAAACAGCGAAGAAATTACAACACGCGAAGGGTGTTCATTAATTTAATATAATAATCAACGTCATCGCGAAGAGGACAAAATTAAGAACCAACGAAAGTACGGATAGAATTGCACGCTCGCTGGCGACAGTCTAGCGTGTTTATTTTAAGAGCACCCTTGGCTCATGCATAAAAGATTAAAAGCGTTTAAAATTTAAATGTGGTCCAAATAAAAGAGGAGAAAAAATCATGCAAGAAAGGAAAGAGAGAGACACACTACGAAAAGAGAATGCTTCTGGCGACCATACAATTTTCTATTGATATTCTTCGCATTACTGCTTTTCGAATCCATAATTTTTCTAGTATTCCTTTAGATGCAATCGACTGCCATTCGTTCATCGCAGTGAACATTTCAAACATGGTGTTGATGTGGCGAATATTGAGTTGTAGAGTGGTTCCCATTCGTTGATAAGTTAAATAAAACAATGATTTCGTTTATTAATAAAATAGCGATATAACAACTGTGGAATCGAGCGAAAGGATTTACGTTTGGTCGAGGGGTGTAACAAATCCTATTCGCTCTTCTGATGTATGATTAGAGGAGATTGATTGATTGTGATTTAATTTGACTTTCCTGAGATATGAATGAAATTCTGTTGAAACATGCGCTATTTTAGCATTTTTAACACGTTGACTGCCACGACACCCGTATTCGGGTGACGACAAAGTTTTCGGTAGGGCCGCGTCACCCGTATTCGGATGACGCTTATTCGACTACTTGCGAAGGATCGTCGGAGGTATTTGAAAAGATATTCCAGAGGAAATAATAAAACTATCGAATTGTTATAAAAGTAATACGAAAATGGTTTATTCAAAAAATTATTTATGTAAAACTTTAAAGCTTTCTATACGTAGCTGAG
The DNA here is from genome assembly GCF_011952205.1 of Bombus bifarius. Taxonomy (NCBI): domain Eukaryota; kingdom Metazoa; phylum Arthropoda; class Insecta; order Hymenoptera; family Apidae; genus Bombus; species Bombus bifarius. Next base: position 271,540 of record NW_022884576.1, on the reverse strand, counting down.
GTTGGTCGCGACAATTTGGACAATAAGTTGTTGTTTTCTTTAAATTCTCTCGTGCCTTTGTTCGGTCCATTCGACGTCTTTTATTTGCATAACATAGTTTGTATGCGCGTCTAATGCTTCTTCCGGAATCATTTTTCCGAACGGCGATATTACGCTGACTCCGTCGAAGACAAGGATTTTTTGTATTTTTAGACAACCCTAATAATTTTGCAATTGATAATTCTCTAAATATTCTAATATTTATATTCTTCCTTGTTTTGTAAACCGTCAAAGAGTTTACAACAGAAATTCCCAGAAGGAGTTGAATGCCAAGTTTTCTGTACCATTTGATTCCTTTTCTAATTGTGGTGGCATAAGGAACCATTTGGTCGGAATAATCTGTCCCACATTTTCCTTCATTGTATTCGACAACAGCTAGTGATTTTAATGTTACGAACAAACGAAACGAGAGATCATTCTTGAGATCACAATTTCAGCGACTCGCATTACTAAAATATCGATGGGACTACCTAGCAGAGACCTTGGTACTGCTGCACGCGTGGCCTGACGGAGATTTCTTTGAAAACTCATGTTAACATCTTGTATCTTCCCTTCCATCGCGTGTTGTGTCTTTGGTAGGCGAACGAATGATGTATTGAGTTGTGCATCGATGTGGTGAAACGTGCATCCCGATATGAGGATCTGAGTTATGTCATAGGAACCGCTAGGTTGGTCGTTGCATGTTGATTTGGAAACTTCAAAGCTTATGACAGAGTCTCGGCGATAAACATACATACAGTTCTAATTAAATTATTCATTTATCATCCGAGTACTGGTCCGCAGACGGTCTAAACGCTAATATTATACTTTTAAAAAATAGCAATTGTTTTCGACCCTAACATAAACTTAGCCTAACGGAACATCGCGTTATAACACTCAACAATAACAAAGCTTCTGTCCGTCGAGCCTTTATACTTTTACTTGAAATGTGAAAAACGTGGAGGCTTCAAATATTCCAACACATATTGAAAAGTGAAGAGGTACTAGATAAAACGTCTAAAATTTGAAGGTACATTAGCGTTTCCAACAATGCTGCTATTGTCGTATAATAATTGGTATCCAACATAATCTTGGAATAAGAAAACTAAAATGTAGATCGAATAATTCCATGAACCAATTGAAAATTCATAATCAATCATTCGCGTGTTAGACACACATGGAACCTCGAATGGTTTCAAGTGATTCTCAATATAAACTCGCGGTAAGTGCACTTCGAACAGCGCGATTCTCTTTATCGTCCACGTCTATTCGTTCCTCGTTTCTTTATCTTTTTCACGCTTTCAGGTTTTGTCGTTTCTCGGTCTCACGCGACAACTAGACGCCTGATAACGAGCAAAGATAAAAAATGATAACAACGCGACGATGCGGCGCTGGCGGTTTGCTCCTTTGTCGCTTCTTTCTCACGTCAGTCGTCGGACAAAGGGGTAATTTCGAGGGTGACAGGGGCAAAAAGAGGACGAGGAAAAAGAGAACACGAAATCGCTCCTCGGAGAGAACATTCTTGAATAGAGTTTTGATTTCGGATCCCTCGCGGACGACGTGCCGGAAATTTTCCGCGATTTTAAATGCCACGATCGTTTTGTATCGCGTATGTTGCATCACTTCGTTTCGAGTGTTTTTATTCTACGCTTTAAAAAGTAAAAATGTAAAAATTGTGTCCTCTTTTTGGTAATTTTTCTGATTTTTTCTGATTTCGCTAATTCGTAATATCAGCGATTAGGGATGCATCCCTTAATACTAGAACTACCACACCAGACAAATTGACTGGTTTTACAATTTTATTTTAAAATTCCTACTTCATATTATATTTTTTCCGCATTGATGTAACGACTTTCGCAACGATAACTAAAAAAATAATATAATGAATTTTATTTTGTTTTTTATGTATCAAACTTAAAATAATTTTGTATCAAGGCTACTTATACCAACATCAGTCAAAATAACTGGCACTTGCCAAAGTGTAAAAGGGTCCTGCGATCTGTTTATCGAATCCCAATTAACTAGTTCCCTCGTTTTCTACAACTTCCCACTCGTTTTCTAAATTTTTACTGCGTATTATTCGATATGATATCAGTTATCATGAAAATTCTTGATTGATCGCTAGATGCTAACGCTAGAAATATCAAATCAGTCAAAATGACTAGCTATACAATTTTATAGATGTGTCAACTCTTGTTTAGAGGTCATGGTCCCAGATGGATTAATGATACCAAAAATGTACTACATAACATAGAATTCCTTCTGTAAGAAAGAAATAAATTAATAAATATAAAAATATTCTATTATTACGTATTTTTTAAGACCAGTCATTTTGATTGGTTTTGGTAGAAATAACTTCCTGTTAACTATCGGTAGTTCTAGTGTTAACTATTTAAGATTGTACTAAGAAAGAAACTCTAGTAAGTTATTGAAAATAAATCGTATAAATTTCTTATGTTAAATGGCATCATACGTATTTAACATAATTATTAATATTTATTTTTTATAAAAACTTGAATCTATAGGTATATTTTTATAAGAAGAGAAATCTAAGGGATAAAGAAATAATTGGTATTTAGATTTATCATACTTACATACAAATTCTTATATTCTATACTTATATACAAATTCTTATATTTTATACTTACATTCAAATATTAAATAGAAATTCTTCGCAATTTTATTATACTACTAAAGCATTAATATTGGAAGTGGAATTGATACGTTTATTTGATTAATTGAGTGATTAATTTGTTTATATTTTGAAATATATTTTCGCAATGTGGTAAAACAGTACTTTAAATTATTGAGGTATATACGAATTCAAGAATTTGTAAAATATATCCCTTGTAACTTTCTATTGTGCCCTTTACAGAATATATGTGTTCCAACTTCGTGTTATGCTATTTAAAAACTGTGCTAAGAGTTTTTGAGACTCGTGTCCTCTCTTGTATTATGCCCTGAAAGCATTGTGTCCCTGGAAAAGCGTCAAAGGTCCTCTGCTTTGTAGAGGTTGACAAGGGTTTAGTTAACCTTTTGAAATATTTCACAGGGTTCGAGGCTTTTTTTGCCAAGATCAAGTCTGAGGTACATTTTTGTAATTGATGTTATTACGTTGCTCAGTTCAATCGTGTTTCTTTATTCTTACAAAATTTCTGAAATTCAAGAAAAATATGAAACAATCGTTGTTAACATACGTAATTTTTCATTGCAATCTTATGTCAAGATTTTTCTTAAAACATTAAAGCTTCTGCCTGATGAAACACAAATGAAATTGAGACATAAAAATTCAGGAACTAAAAATTATGGAACCACGACAACCATCGATCAATACTTACGAAATTAAAAATTAATAGTAAAGATAAATTAGTTTCAGTTGAATTAGTTTTAATCCTTACAAACATGAATATGACATATTTTATTTGTAACAGAAATGAAATTATATGTAAAAAGATAGGAGTCTTTTAAATAAATAAATTATTACCCAAATGACGAGTTAACTTGTCTCCCCAGTTAATAGTTTTAACCAAGCAATCAGTTAAAATTGATAAAAATTTACTTTAGATCAGACTTCATAAATGCTCCTTACTTTAACGTAAGGAGTTGGCGAATTAGTTAAATTTGTCACGCAACGGAATGTTTATTAGTCGCGGTCGAGTGGAAACCCTGCGACGCCTCATGATGACATCTATTATTCTCCGCAATGTCGCATTATCGTCTTTGTGGCGGCAAGTAAATCCGCGGAGGGTAGAGCAAACGTCGGCTCATTGCGATTTCACGTCGCTTCCGGTCGTCGAATCGACATGCGAAATCCGGCCGAGTTATTCTGCTCACGCGTTCCTCAAACGACGCATTAATTCACGCGGTGTCCGCTTCGCGAGAACTTTCCTCATCGTCGTAATACGCGGTACCGGAAGTTGCGACGAAACTCGCGGATTATAATGTTGTTCCACGTCAAGTGTATTAACTGGTTCTTTGCGACAATGAACTCCAATTCTTTGAGGATCCTGTGCACGTCTCTCGACCGTTCGTTGGTCGTAATTTTCAACTTGTTGAATTTTACTTCGGAACTTTTTACTCGCTAGAACTTTTCTTCTTTTCCTAATCATTAAATATATACGTGTTTTGATAAAATGAACGTGTGCTTCTCTTGAGCTTTAAATGCGATGTTCATACACCCGATATACCTCCATCGTGTTATTCTAATTAATATTATTCATATGTGATATAATTAGGTACGTGTTAGATTAGTAATGGATGATCTTCAAATGACGATCTATGTTAATTTAGCGAGATAAGCGTAGTTTATTTGATGAACAAAATGAGATGATAAAGGGAATTTAAATATTACATTAATCGATAAATAAATAGCATTTCATTTGTTAGAACTCATTTAAATTTATATGAGAAGACATGTTACTGTAAAGGTATCAAATTTTATATTTTTGAAAAGCGAAGCTTAGCATGTAGTTTCAAAGTAATATATTTAATAATAAGTATATTATATAGTAAAGTCACGAAGCCAGCGAATCCGTGGAATACGATTCGCTTCGAAGATTTAAAAGTTTAGTTTGTCTTGATATTTCAAGTTGATAGAATTTTTAAGTTGCTTAGGAGATTTATAGAAGGACGATTACCTCGATGAATATAAAGTAGATTTGATAACTTGAAGCACAAATCCGTCGTTGAAAGTAGTACTTTGGATTGAAAATTAATACCGTTTCAGTAGTTTGAGAGTTAAGTTAATAGGATAGGTTGAACTACGGTTCAAAGTTGGGCTAGTGGAATAGACCCGTTACTGGTCAGTCATCCGATTAGTGTAACGGCTTTACCGCGTTCGGTAAATAGGATTTGTTTAATCTAAGCGATCGTATATTTCAATTACTGCACCTACACAAAATTTAGAAGAACAAGTTTACTTCACTTTGAGTACATTTGTTGCGTTTAAAATACTGGATCGCTTCAGATTTGAGAAAGAAATATTAGAAAGTCAATATATACAAGGTGCATCACAAAAATTTGCACAATCTGTTCTCTTTGAAACTGTAATAGATGTCGGCTTGAAATTTGAACACGTTAAACGGTTCAAAGAGCCTTATATTTTCGAGTATAAGATATAGGTATGCAGAAATGTGAAGAATATGCAGATTCAGATAAAAGTTTTATTAGGCTTGGAAACAGTTATCAAAATAATGAAAAATTAATACACAATTCCACCCCTAGGAGATTCAACCCCACAACTTCTTACGTTCTAAAATATTATCTCTTTGAAAAGTTAAATGGATCATGCATAACTCGATAAAATAATATGAAAGAAAAAATGTTGAGCATCTATTATTTCCTTATAAAGCATAAGAAACTTTTAGGATAGCCATAATATCATATGTAGTTTCGGGGAAAAACAGACTATAACACCTAACGTGATTCACCTCGTATATTGTTATGCAATCAGATATTGTATACATTATATCTGTTTCAATGATTTTGTTCCATCTATTTGATAACTTTATGATTGCTCTCCCAAAAAATTTCGTTTTCCTCTGCAATGCATTTTACCAATTTATGTTTCTGAGCTTCTAGCTTATTCAATTTTATAATGTTGAAAAAGTTTTGTAAAATAGCATTACAATTAATGTGTAATACGCGTAAGAATATTTTTGTAAAAAAAATTATGTCTACGTTATCAAATTTCTCTTCGATTACTATACTCGATATCCAGTTAAGAATTGTACTTATTTTATTATCTTACAACGACTTATTACTTATAAAAACTTTTGAATCGTATTTTAATCAACACTATCTTCAATTAAAGCAGTGTTTTGGATCTGTTATTAAGATTTTATTGATACAATTTCTTCCAGAATGACGTAATACAGTATACTACTGATAATCGCACAAGGCGCTGTAATTAAAATCAATTCAACGGACCGCGATCGTGCTTATCAGACAATATAGGTATTGAAATACATTGACTGTTATCAACTTGACTCAATGAAATCGAATTGTTAGTGGTTCGGTCTTGGGTAGGAAATTGTAATGCGTTAATTGCTTGATCGTTTCCCTGTAGGAGATAATTTCATCAGAGGCAATACAGAGAGTCTTGCTCATTCTACAACTTTACCGATGAGAATTCCGAACGTGTGCTCGATTGAAATCAGTTTGACATAACTGTATACATTCCGCGCGATTAATTACGAAGTTACAAAGTGATTTAATTAAATGCCGGCTAATCGAAGCCGTTGCATTACCATTTGAATGTTACTTAATCAACGTGTCAAGTTGAGATTCGTAATTCCCGAGCACACGTCCCGCAGACAGAGTATTAATTTCAACAGGCCATCAGTTTTCGCTTTAATTGGATAGAGTTTGTTCGTCGCGGCACGCGATAAATGTCTGCTAGACGTACCCGCGGAATTTTAATTACTTTTCACCGTAGCTTTCAGTCTCCGATATAACTTTATTTATAACTTTATTTTCGCCGGCTGAACATTTTTCTTTTTCATTAACTTTGCCTACGGAACTTAAAAGCATGGGATCCATAAGAAATAAAGTCTTGAGAGGTATAACTCCGGGGAACGAATGATTATTCCTCGAGAAGAATAGTATAACACGAAAGGATCGCGAAGTATGTGATACGAAACTTGAAATAAGGAATTTATATTCTCTGTGTATTTACTTATATGTACATTTGCTTAAGCCTTTGTACTCTGAAAACAATATGTTTTATGATAAAACAACCAACCGCCCAGCACATTTTTATAACGAAACTTTGTAAAATTAGTAGTTTTGTTTCGATAAGGTAAGGTGGATAAAAATGGTTATAAATTTGTGACTGTTTATGGATTTATGAGTAATCTAAATGTAGAATATAAAACGATCAATTTAGCTTTTGAATAGCTTAAGTATTCTTTGAACTGCAAAAAATTAATCTCTATCATCCACAAACTAATTTTCTATTCGTTGGAAGAAATCTTAAACCGTGCTTTGTTATAACTCTTTTTATAAAATATACACGTTGTTCCATAAGATCGGAACAATTTCAAATCCATTTTACTTAAAAGTCGTTGACTATCAGAAGTGGCAAATGAAAAATTGAACATTTTACGCTCAGTTTTTATTAATGCGGTCATATCATCAAAGCGTTATCACGAAGATGTAATCAACGCTGTTGAAAAATAACAAGTAAAAGCAGTTTCGAGTTTGAAAGAGGCGAAGGTGAAACAGCTAACAATTCCACGAATGTTATCCGAAGATAAAAATAAATAATAAAATCGACATTTTGATTGGCAAGATAAAGGCTTCTATTTGTCCATGTTAAATGATTATTCGACACTTTTCTGAAGAAGTCTCTTTCATCTACTGCACTTGTAGAACGGTTATTTTCTCTCGCAACAATATTAGATGGGCCCAGGCAAAGATCTCTCATGGATGAGCTTTTTGAAGAGAGAGCTTTGCTTACGACAAACTGCTGCAAAGATTTCTTAAGGAAACATTTTTTCTTATACAGATTGGAGTCCTTAACAAACTGAATAGTATTTCTTAGATGTTAGTTATGTAGTATGTGGTGTGTTGTTAGCGGCTGATTTCCGCAGGTGATGCAATATGCTCGATCCATTTTGCTGAGAATGAGTTGTTTCGAGGAAATAGGCGATTTTGGTGTGGTCGATTCTTAATCGGGACAGTAAGCATTTATCTTTCCCGTTCATCATTTTCCATTTATTTTCTAATAATAATAGTGAAAATAAAGATCTGAGATAAATTATTTAAAATAATTGCTTCTTATTTTTATTCCAATTAAAATTTGGTCTGGTTTAGGCTGCCTTTAAATCAGGCGCGCCAAAATTTATAGGAAATGATTTGTAACAAGTTGAGAAGAAAATGAAATCGCACCTTGCAACGGGAAAGCGCAATTTTATTAAAAAAATGTTAAATTCTGTTGCTACTAATTCGTTTTATACTGGATTACGCATCATCGTCACCTCGTACAATACAGTATCTTAAGAAAGTACCTTATTCGAATACCTACAGGACACATTACCTACAATAAATGTGATATGCCGATTTTAATGAAAACTTGCAGGTTTATAGTGCAGCTAATAATACTGATCACCTACTTTTCCTTTACCGACAATCGTCCACATTTCGCGGATGAAAACTCTCAAAATGCGGATAGATGCCCAAGGATAAATTGTATATTTTCAACAACAAATATAAGCATATAAACAGATTTTAAAGAATCCATCAGTTTCAATACATCTTTGTTCATTATTTTTTGTAAATATTTGACAATTTTAACTAAAATTTGTATGTGTAAATTGGATATCTAAATTCGAAATAAAAAAAGGATAAATCAGAATTTCTATTTTTTCTAAATTGACTAAGATAGTCATTGTTTTAACAAACTTGAACGAACTTTTGCCTTCTATAGACAATCAAAATTTTCTAGGCTAATTTGGGTGCCATTTTGGTTAGGAAACATTTAATCGCCACATCTTTGCATTTAAGGGGGTGTCCTGAATTAGAATGTTCTAAAACAGCGTCTTTTTGTGATTTTTTTTAGAAGCGAAAGAAAGAAATGAAGTTATTGAATTTTGAGCTATGTTTTTATATATGTTTGATAAATACAAAAAAAATTTTTTTAAAGTAAAAAAAAGAAATTATAACAGATTTCTAAGCCTATTTCATGGGCTACAGTTTTCAATCGGCATGAAAGATCCACCTCGTAATTCTTGACCGAAACAAAAAATCAAAAAAGGATTAAATTATTGTATATTTTTCTCCTCGATGAACTAAAAAAGTTCGTCAAAAAGTTTATTTAAATAATTCTTATAGTTTATTTTTTCTTTTTATAAAACACATTTTTTCTTTAAACCCATCAAAATTTTTAATTTCACACTATTTCCTGCCTTTTTTTTAGTTCATTTTTTTTGTTGCCTCTCGATATCCCCATTACGCACGCGTTTGTTAGATGTCCGCGACAGTTTTCGCGTATGCGTTCTTCCGAATATTTGGCGAAAGAACCGTAGGGATATCGATGGTACATTTGGCATGTCGGCCTTACGCTTTCAAGGTCGCTTTGTGTCACGAAACCATCGGAAAATTCCGTGGTCGAGTGTCACCACATGTAGATAAACATAATCGCTTTTTCTTAGCAGAAATCATAAAAGGTTTCGACGACTAGACCTTGCAAAGATATACGAATAAAACACGGAGATAATTAATTCACTATTCTATTGGTATTATCGTGTTACATAATTCACGATAAATATACCAGATCTGCGCAATAAATAACATATTTCCGATTTATAATTACAGATACTTATGCTTCGTTCGTTAAAATTATATTACAATCCTATCGTGTTACGATCTTATCTGTATCATCGTGAACAGGATAAGAATTTTAAGAACTTTCGTTCTAAATCTTTATCAATACGTTAAAAAATCCAATCGAATAATTCGATTCTGTTACATATATAAGGTGTGATCTTGTTTACACCATGTATCTATTATAGTTGTCTGTTATTAGTTACTTTCAAGAGTAATCTACTTCTCTCATTGAAATTGTTATACAGAATCGCTTGCTTCGAATTTCTCGACATCTTCAATACTTTGATTACAGTTTGCATTCACAGCCCTCCTAAATATATATCTAGGTACATAACATATTCTCTTTATCGTTATTAAGCACTATTATCCCAGTATTGCACCTTTGATATGTAAAACGCAAAACGATAAGACGATTTATACGTGAGTGATAATTCTAAAATTGTGAGTTATATAATAAGGGGAATTATCGTTTGAAAATACTTTAAACGTAAATCGCTAAATGATTGTATCGTCCGATACAAAGTAGAAAGATATGTTGATAGATATGGTGATAAGTTAGCTATAAAAGTCAAATCTTATAACTTGGCAATGTCAGTTCCTTCCCAAAAACCGACTATAAGAGAGTTTGTTACCTTTTCATTGTTAGAAATAAATCTGTTAGAATGAAAGGTGAGTAATTTTACTTGTGATATAGTTCGTAACCACGTATGTTGCTTTTGAGATATTATTTTAGTTTCGCATATCCTTATATCGCATATATTATACGAACAATGTATTTTGTGAGAGAATATAGAGAACGAAATACATTTTTTCGGCTACTGGTGAACATCAATGACGAAGGAAGTTGTTTTCAATTACGAATAACCATCGAAGATGAATATTTTTTGCTTATTGGAAACCACTGTCGAAAATTGTTATGCTGCTAACTGTTACACTTAGCATTCCTATAATTAACACTGTGTCGTATATACATTCATCAGGTTGCTACACTGACGATTAATACTGTTTTTAGTTACCTATAACCATTAATGATAACTAAATTCCATTGATTAGCAATCATTATCAAAAATGGATCTCGTTTTAGTCCGTCACTGATGATGATAATCAAAAAGTATTAATCACTTATACTACTCATTTATAATCAGTATAAAAATTGAAATCACCAAATTCGTCACTAAATTTTTTGATCGTTAGTTTGCTATTTAAACAACAATTAGCTTTTTCTTCATGACACGCAAAATAGTATTGACATGCAGAATGGCAGATTCGTTATTTTCTTCTATTTCAGATTTATTATTACTAGCCATTGCCGTTTTGGCAGTGACAGGCAACGCTTTTGCCGAAGTATACAAAATTCCGAGAGGTCCACCAGAATCTTCGAGCAAAACGAGAGAGTCTAATGTCCACCTCAAACAAATCGACTTACTACCTCATGCAACAGAGGAAAGAGGTGTAGATTGTCCACTAGAGGGATATACATTCGTACCACACGAATCTTCTTGCACCAAGTATTACTTTTGCAAAAACGGAAATAAGCATATGGGTGAATGTCCTGAAGGCATGATATATGATTATATTAGAAAAGTTTGCGATTCGCCGCATGTCGCCATATGTATAAACCAAAAGTATAACGACTTTTACAACAATGATAATAATTGTTATTTTCCATCTGATTGTCCATCCGTTGGCCATATTCGTTATTCTCATGAAAGAGATTGTAGTTTATATTACGAATGCTCCAACGGTCGCAAATGTCTTCTGAAGTGTTTCGATGGGCACGTCTTCAATCCAGTAATCGACACGTGCGATATACCCAAGAACGTACCCAACTGCCGCAATTAGATACCTACTACGAATGCAGTGTAATCCTTGCGATGTAGTGTCGGTGTTAACAATATTCCTCATGAATGTTACTGTAACAGATATTATAAATGCTCAGGCAATATGAAACTTCTTATGACGTGTAAAAGCGGACAACTCTTTGGCTATACAGAAGAAAGATGCGTTGATAGTAGTCATGCTTACTGTTATATGGACAGTAATGCTAGGAATTGAGAAACTTGTGGTACCTAGTACAACACAGGATTTTACACAGAAGATTGTCAAAAATATTGTAGATGTAGCGATAGGAACGTGTGTATATCGAGCAATGTGCCAGCGGTCTGTACTACGATATAATATTGGGAGAACGTGCCTCAAAACGTAAATTTATCGTCGAACTGTCCGTCTCTACCTGATTGTAGCAGTAGTATTGGTGTTGTACCCCATTATTGTAAATTTACACTTTGCTATGAATACGACGGAAAGTCAAATATTGCGAGGTATGCGATACTGGATTAAAGTTATATTATGTACTCGGAAGCTGTGTGAGTAAAAATGCTTAATGTGGCAACTGCAACCTACTGGCAAACAAAACATTTTTGGTTGGATATACCATTTGTGATTAATTTACCTTAAAAGCTGGAAAATGAATCGTAGAATCAGAAAGAAATGAATTTGTAGAATAATCACTAAAGGTAAATGCTTTGTTGTAATACCTTCGAGTATCTCTGAATTTCAGAATATTACGATGTTACAAGGTTAAAACGTAATGCTGCTTTTATATATTATTTAATTTATGTAATCTTTTAGGATAACTGCATTGAATTTGACACAGATCGCAAATTTTCTGTAAATAATAAAATTAGTGATAAATGACACCATTTAATTAGCATTCTTTCTTATATGTACACATAGCATGAAACGATATTAATTTAATTATATTCGATTCATCGCCATGTATATTGTCACGATTTTATTTTGTAAAAATGCGACTGATTAACAAAAACATTACCATAAATGTAGTAGTTACATACAAAGCAAACGTAAATCAAAGATGCCATGTGAAATGTAAAAGATCGGATTATAAAACATTCGATGGAAATAAAAGTTGCTCGATATTGCATTGTATTCTATATATATTAAATGATTTATCAAATTGGACTATACCTATGGGGTGATAAAAATTTAATTTCCTTTACCAATAGTTATACATAGTACATAGTTTAAAGATGAATATCGAAATATGCATAGTCGACAAAATTGTACCTTCGGCGACTATGGAAAATGAAATATTCAAGACCACGTCTAAAAATATGGGCGTTATATGGTGCATATAAAGTACTAGTCACTAACGTTACAAAAGCATTGCAAAACGTAAAATATGTTTCCGCTACTGTTGTTATTTGGTCCTCGAAAAATCGGCGATATTTTTCGCCTGAGAATATACTTGAAAGAAGATCATCGGTTTTGTCATAGCGTCGCTTCAAACGCACACATTCGCTCAAATTGCTCTTAAATTGCAGACGTTCATGCTTTGTATAAGTTAAGTTTTCTTAAAACTGTTGCAATAATGATTTAGAGCGTGCAGAATTTTGTCAAAGCCATTCCAAATTTTCTTGTACAATACGAAACAGATGTGGTGTATTTTGGGGAAATTACTGACTTTTACGCCAATGACAGTTTTCTTACTTCATATCTTCGTCGTAGTGCTCATTCACATATTTATGATCGCGTCTATTCGTGTTACGTTTCAAAAATTTACACGGTGTATCATAAAAATGTGCTCCACTTTGCGATTTGTCATCCCGTCCTGAGAACGGTGACATTATTGAAGAAAAAACTGGAATGATTCATTTTCTCAAATATTAGCTAATACGGAGAAGATTTTTTCGTTACATGAAACATTAGACACCTTATGTAACTTCACAGAGAGAGATTTCAATTTGTTTTACATGGATGAATTATTGATATTTCTGCGTTCTCTTACAACTGCTATAAATAACATACAGACTGAAAACAATATGTACTATGGATGTCTAATCTCATGTTTCCTATATGTTCGGGAGCAAATTAATAAATCAAAAGTTCGAAGTTATTCAATTCGGGAGACTTTTTTTCGTGGAGGAAACCTTCATAGGCGTCCCGCGCCCTCCGGGAAGAGAGCGCCGGGTAATGCCGGATTCGTACCGGCTAAAACCTCCACGATGATTGTCCTGACGATTAGTAGGAGAACCCCGGGACCATCTTTTCGTATTGCTGCTAGGGCACTCTTTCGTCTTCTCCCCGATGATGTAATCGGAAGTCATCCTTGGTTGATTGGGCCGTTAGGGGGGACCACTCCTCCTAAGGTCAAGCTGCCTGGGCCGTCGTGCAAATTCAAAGGGGAGGCCAGACCCTCTTCGGCGTGACGGTACTCTCGACGGGTGTTGTTCTCTCACCCTTTCTCTCTCGGCGCGCTCCTTTGCGAGCATGAGTTACTCGCAGTAGGAGCGGACGGCCATGTACTTCTGTTGCTCCCTCAGCATGGCTTCTACGATCGCCTCGGGGGCCAAATTCTCGCCGATGGCGAGTCGTAGGACACGGCGCGGTTCCTCCCACGCCGGCCAGAACTCCAGCGTGTGCTGTGCCGTATCTTCCTCTTCCTCGCAGTGATGGCACGTACTAGTCACCTGCCGCCGAATCCTTAGCAAGAACTCCCCGAAAGCTCCGTGCCTGGTGAGCACCTGCGTCATCCTGTACGTTAGCGGGAGTCCGCCATGATCTCTCCAGACCTCCCAGTTCGGTAGGACCGCTCCAACGCCACCGTTCCCAAGTCTCGAGCCTTTCCTCCCCCGGAAGTAGCGGACCGACTGGCCGACAGAGGGCGTATCCCCGCCCGAGCCCAGGCCCTGCAGTTGATGGTACATCCGTTGGAGCGCTAGGGCCTGGAGCTCGAACGGAGGAGACGCCACCAGTACAGTCGCCGATGCATATGATATCGTCCGGTATCCCCTTACGGTCCTGATGGCGGTCATCCTATGAAGCCTTCTCAGCAAGAGTAGACTGCGTCGACTTTTCGTCAGATCTTCTGCCTACACCGGAGCCCCGTACAGGACCCGAGAACGGACGACTGCCTCATACAGTCGGCGCACTCCGACTCTGCCCCATCGATATTCGGCAGCAACCCACATAGAGCGTTTGGCTATCGTCGTCACTTTGGGAACCAGGAGCTTGAAGTGCGGCCCGAACGTCCATTGACTGTAGATGGTGAGGCCCAAGTATTTCATCTGAGGTCCTACCTCAATTTCTTCTCCGCTTATGTCCAAACACAGGTCGGGCGAAAGAGTCCCCCTACGTCGGTAGTCATAAAACCATATAGCCTCCGATTTGGCTGGGGACACCTTCAGGCCCAGCCTTCGTATACCCCATATCACGCAAGCGGCGCCAAACTCTCCGTGGCGCAGCGTCTCGTGCCACCAGCGTCCTCCGGTCAAGACCAACGTGTCGTCCGCGTAACACACCATGTCTGAGTCTGGGGGCATGGGGCAAGGAAGCACTGCGTCGTATCCGATGATCCACAGAATCGGACCCAAAACCGAACCCTGCGGAACCCCGCGTTCAACGGGCCACCGTTCTTCTCCATATTCAATTCGGGAGACTATCTTCGAAACAGTTAAGACAAGTTCAAACGAAAGATTCAAAAGCTATTCTTATGAAGCTGTGATTGCTGCATTTCACATCCTAGATTTAACCCTTTCCCTTCGGTAGTCCAGTCCGCCGAAGTACCGTCACTAAACGGAAGCGCGCACCAGAAATGCGCACAATGTGCGTGGTTGCTGTATATACGTTTTCCTAAGTCTTAAATATCAATAATTCTTGTAAGAACCTGTTGGAATACAACGATATCAATCGCATGCAGATAAGGTGTTTGATCATACGGATTCTTCCGTTCGTTGCCCAGCGCCATCCCCACTAGCGTGCGTTCGTGAGATGCAGCACGGCAGTTAGCACGTGCATGCTTTTTCAAAAAACGCCGGAAGAAACGTGAGGATATGGATGGAACATTCTAGATGGGCACGTCGAGAAGCTACTAGAAGGTTCTGTGCCACATGTGACGCCACACAGACACCCACACAGGTCACACTCATTACTGCATAGAGAGTGGGGCTCTAAACCTTTTCAAGGGCCATGGGTCACTAAGCCAGTCTGTGAATAACTAGCCAACTGTCTACATTCCAGAACGCACATTTATAACTCTTGAAATAATTGTTTAATAAATATCACATTGTATTATTTCGACACAAACATTGTGTCTTCCACAGTTATTAATCCCAATTCCAAGATTAAATTCTAACAGAACCGTATATGAAATATCGTTACACTGTCAATGGATTTAACAGATTTTTTAGCACGAAATAGTATACGATCGTTTGGATGCTTGAAATATATTGCGTAAAACGTTTTGATGTTGTTTCAACAATGAGTAACTTTTAAGAAGTGATTAATCCAATATATCAATAAAATCAACAGAAAATGTTCTGCCGATAACGAAAAAATATATTATTGATTACAGATGACACTGGTGTATACCCAATATATGGGGTGCCGAACCCAGGATTCGTCGCGTGGTCGCCGCCTATATGCGGCGCTCGTACCCACAGCTCATTTCGTGGATGTCGTCTATAAACGACGCTCATACCCACAGGTCATCTCGCGGGCGCCACCTATAAGCGGCACCCGAAGCGAAAGGGTCAATCCAACAAAATGCTTTCAATACTGCCAGCATTTCTCTGGAACTCGTCGTGAATTGTACATTACTTTTTGCCGTCTGTGCACGAAGTCACTAGCCAATAACAAGTCCTTTCGTAACTTCAGTTAGAGCTTAATGCGGCCAGGCCTCGTAACGTGATAACAAACAATGGTCTGCCCAAGTGGAAATAAATTTCAACAACTTTCCTTCAGTTTCTAGGTTTCACTAGCTAGGTTTCGTTGTGATTCCGTTTGCTCGCTAGGTACGATTCCTCTCGATCTTAAATAATCGATGCTGTTTAAAGTTAAACTTACCCAGCACACCTGACGGCGAAACTTTAACGATACACAGTTCCGGGAAGGAGCGCAACTAATGGCGTGCGGTTGCCGTAAATTTAAATCGAATCCAGAGAATCCAGCTTGAAATAATAATCTTTAAATTTCCATCTCGATCGAGAAACTCCCACGTTATTTTATAGAACTATAAATATTTGAATTTTTCATTGCTTTCGTTGAAAAGTTGTATGATTATCTGATTGGCGTGGAATCGAGTTGCTGCAAGTCGTTAGATCTTGCTTGCCAGGTCTGACCAGGTTTGTTGGTTGGTATCTTAGTTTACCTTCACTGGCGAGTTCACCCTTGGATTACGCGTTAATGCTTAGTATCTGTATTCCGCTACTGCTCACTGATTTCCACTTTACATGTTGATTGTCGGAAGTTTCTTCGTCCGGAGAAATACGTAGTGTGATGACACTGGTCACTGTTTTTCTTGAACTTAGGGAAGTGTCTCATGAAATACTCCTATGTTATCCGTTTCTTTCTTGCATTCGAGTTTATGATATTTTTGTTACATTCAATTATTGACATTTAGTTGTCGTTTATATGTATACTGTTCATTACGTATATCTATTAAGATGTAGATCAATGAATTCGAAGAAATTGGAGTTTGCTTACTACGTTTATTTTGTTCACGTCATGTTCTGATATAGCTTGTCAATTTTCGTTTAACCGAACGATCTCAGTTTGCATCTTAGCACAAAGGAGCAGCTAGAACGCGGAGACTTGATAACTTTGGACAATTTCAGCCGGAAGTTGTTCTAATTTCATTCGTTGGCCGTACACGGAACCTTATTATGCGGTCCCGTGGTAACCTCACGTACCTATGTCTAACCACGCATCTATCGTTGTTCCATGTTCACTCGTGAAAGTTATGGCCACGTTATAGGCCGCCGGCGAACTTGCTATTGCCAGCCGTAACTATATGCGCCTGGAGGAAACTCGTCGTTCGGTAAAATGACCTCGAATGCTCCAACAGCTACTCTGACTCCTCTTTGGTCGGTGAAAGAGGGAGATTTAATTCGTTCCCTGTACCATGTTATGGCCGTGGTTCAAACGATAATGGTGACTCAATGGCATGCAAATGGAATGATTTAATTTAGAAATAGAAGCGAGCTCCTATCGTCGTTCTGTGGTACGTCAGCGTGTTTAGTCAGACTTCAAAGTTAGATGAATGCTTAGGTGATCATTAGTAGAATGTGATGTCATTTTGTCAGGTATATTGGCTATAATAGTGAGGTGTGTATGATAGGATCGTGATTAATAGAACAGATACGTCGATAGGCGAGCGATTGGTGCAGTAGACCGATATTTATCAGACATCGAGTAACTAACAAAAGAAAATGGGTCAGTAGGGATTTATCTAACCTTACGTTTATCTAATTTACCGAATTATTTGATTACGTCGGTGCTGCATCATGAAGATGCTGTAGTTAGTAGAATAGGTCAGATAGAAATTAATGTTAGCTTGAATATTTGTTTTACAATGTGAAGACTAGCAAACCTATTTTCTTGTACCACGAATATCTGTGACTGGGTTAACGTAGACCTACAAGTTTTATACCTTTTCCTGATTTTATTATTTACATAATAATATTATTTAAATAATATTAACTTTGTTCTTATAAATAAAATTTGTTTTTGTTATAATCGATGTTTCTAATCTAAAAATGGATTCTTTAGTAATATAAATATAACACAAATATAAAGTATAAATATAATAAAATATAAACAAAGTATAAATAAGCCGAAATAAACATTTTCTTTTTACGATATGTATACGTAATGAACTATTTTGTACAATCTAAACTATTTTACTACATTTTAGTAAATTATTTTGTACATATGTACCAATAAATTTCTACTTATTCTTAGTTACGATATATTTAAAAATACACAGATGATCTTATCATGCCTGACACAAAAAATTAGTAGAATTATTTTAAACCAATCATCATAAATCATTGATTTCGACAAGACTCCTAAATATGTGGCTCAAGATGGATAACCGTTGCTGAATAAACTTTGATTAAATGACAGTTTCACAACGGTTGATGTAATTGAAAAGCGAAATGACCTGGGATAGTTACCCGTAGCGATGCTCCCCACGAGTCATTCCTTAACCAGCAGTCGTTTCTTCGGTGACCTGTTAAAAGCGATTGCGTCGTAAACGCTAACTACTCTCACGAGTGTTTCGTGGACTCAACACGAGGATGTTCGACGATATAGACGAGTTCGACTACACGTACTCTCGGGTTCACACACGAGCAACGATTCTTTCGTTGATTGCAGCATTCCGAGGGTAATCGAGTTACTCGAAGGAAGCAATCCTTCTGCTTCCGTTTCTGTACTTTTGGCCGGGTGCAGTCGCGATGTATCGCCATTATTTCTGCAATGGGTGGCGCTGCTCTAGTTACGTATAAGTAAACAATTCCGTTGATTAGGAACGGAAATAACTGACGCAAAAAGCTGGTAAAGGAAGTGTAATTTTTTTATTCCGGAGTATTTTCTACTGGTCTTCTGGAGTTAATATTTGGTAATATTCGGATGTGTGGTTTAATGGTTTAATGCAATAACGTTAAGATTATTGAGAAGTCCTTAATCAAGTTTAATAACTGGTTGAAGCCATCTTTCTTAATATATTTAGTTTAGCATTTTTTTTTCGTTCATATTTCTGTGTATTTTGGATAAGTTCTTATGCATCGCGTACCATATTTTCTCGTCTTGTTTATACCTTCATGTATCATTTTTTCAAAGGCAAAGATTAGGCTAAAAAAATTTTTCTTTTATGATTGAATTAAAATTATATTTATGATATGTAGGATTTTCCTGTAAGGGGAATTTTAGAGAATATTCAAAAATTTTTCTGAAATTCGAAATCTTAAACAATCTGATAACGTTCATGAGTTTTCTATTTCTTTTTCTAGTTTGTTAAATTTTAAAATGGGGAAGAGAAACTATATAATGTGTTATAGAATATAATAGTCTCTTAACCACTTAACTGTTGCGACCTCTTCGAAAAGTGTGTACCTAAAATGTGTCGTAAAAAGTAGACGATGACGAGTATACACGTCAAACACAAAGTATGTGTAGCTGTTATAATGTAAAATTGAGTTGTGAAAATGAAGCGATTGTTTTGCTTTTTAATTTTATTACTGACAGGACTCGTCATAACACAAAATATTAGCATTTCTTCACGACGAGTATACTCGTCAAAAACAGCTAACTGATCAACACAACGCGAGAGCTAGTATCAATCTGAAATCTCGAACCAGTCAGTCAGTGACTGTGTATTCAATTTATAATTTTCATCCTTTAGATTTGGTTACGGATGAGTTGAAAGACTGAATCACTATTTCACGGAGGAAAGTCTTTATCATTAACTGGCGCCACTGGAAACTTACCAATTATCATATTAATAAAGAGGAAGAAACTACTCAACTGAAACGAGAATTTCTATTCCCCTTTAATTTCATTCGGTTTTAAATCGATTACTCCGCAAGTTCCACGTTTGAACACGAAATCGTAAGGAGACAGGAGACGGTATTTCACGAGCGTCCTTCATGTTGGAAAAGGAAGTCCGTTTGAAAGTTTACCATCACTCCGGGGTTTCTTCTCGCGAAACTTATGTTTTACGCGACGGTCTTCTTGTCTTCTTGAAAAGGTTTCTACGATCTCCATTTCTCGCGCTGGCTCTGCTTTCTCTTTCTCCCCTCATCTCTTCCACGGCCATTCCACTTTTCAATCGGTCCTCGCTTTTTGCGCTTGGTTCCTTTTCCGTTCGAGTTAAATCATTCAACTTCAGCGTCGCGCCTCCGGCGATGCTTAAAAACTTTCTGCTCGTCGAATATTCGTCGCGATTCGATGCCACCCCAAGAGAGCATTTAATCGCGATTGAAAATATATTCTGGAAACAAAGAGATAAAGTTGCATACGGATTATAACCCGCGATTTGTTGATTTATATATGCATATAATTATTACGTGTGTATCATCTGATTTGATTTTGTAGTTCAGACATTGCAGAGACGAACATGTGATTTTATTGCAATAATTTAGTTCTAAAAGATTGTCAACGAGCGATACATTCTTGCGCGTTCCACTAGAATAGATCATTTATTATTTAGCGTTTGCTTCATTCACTAGTTTGACTTACACGAAGATGGTATCCCACTGGGGGTAGCCACCCACATGATAATCAAACAGCTAAAAAATCCTACCAAATGTCCAAATTGGACAAATTGTGAACGTAAAGAATTAAATAAAAAAAAAAAAAAACTAGTTTGACCAACTATGCAGTGGCTACGAAAAGTTATCTGATATCATCAGTATTTTATATGTATAAATATTTAGCAGTATTTTTTATATATACAAATAATCTTTTTCTGCGGCCTCACAGCTCTGAGAAGGACTTTGTTCACAGTCTTTTTACAATGTTGATTTACTTCATCTAACAACTATACGTATACCCATACACACCTATACATATCTACATACACGCGGGACACGCACACGTCTTTGCATATTTTTTTTTCACTTCCTCCTTCCTTTTCTCCATTTTCCTCAATCATCTTGTTACCTCTTCTCTTTCCCTATCATTGACTATGTCCTTCACTCTCAAGTTCCTCCTTACCACTTCTTTCTTTGTATTTTCTAACCATACGCTCCAACTTTGCTGCATCTTTCATGGGAAATCTCGCACTTTCTTTTCTTCTCTTTTTTCCAATAACCAATTTCATCTTTCTATATTATTACATCTTGCCCTTGTTATTAGCTTTCGATTAATTGTATGCCCACTTCTTTTCAGATACGCTGCTCGCTCATTTTTCCTTATCTTTATACTTACTTCCTTTATATCTTTATACTATACTTTCCTTATATTATACATTACTTTATACTTTACACTTTCTATCTTGTTTACTTATATTGTCCTTGTCTTTGGTATACTCCGTCCCTTTCTTTTAGCTTTGTTACTATTTCTTACTTTTCGCCTCTAAGCTGTTCGACCCCTAATTGGATTACTCTGATTCTTAAATACCTCGATCGCGTTATCATTCAGTCTTCTTCCCTTTCCTTTATGTATGTTTTTTTAAGCAATTCTCTACGCTCTTCTTCCTTTGCTTCCTCATCGAACTTCATTGCCCTTTGTCCTGTCTTAATTCTTATCTTGTCTCTGTTTGTGTCTCTTCTAGTATTATAAACTCCAGTGTATATCTATCCAGACCTGATACTCATTTTAACTACCTTATTTGTATATTTTACAATTCCCTTGTCTCTTTCCAACACCATGTTTTTGCACCGTATGTCAGCACATTCAGCATTAGTATGTCAAATATATACAATGTAAATTCTTAACTTAAAATCGTTCTTGAATTTTATCTCTTCTATGCCCCAAACCTGGTTTAGCACAACATTCACTCTCTTGACTCATAT
The DNA here is from genome assembly GCF_011952205.1 of Bombus bifarius. NCBI lineage: Eukaryota > Metazoa > Arthropoda > Insecta > Hymenoptera > Apidae > Bombus > Bombus bifarius. Next base: position 249,878 of record NW_022884576.1, on the reverse strand, counting down.
CATTGTATTTATTATATCATTTGCATAATTTGCGCAATTTGCAAATGTGTTAAATTTCCTATCATTTAGTAGCACCTTCAAAAATGTCTGAGGAGGATAGATATATTTGCTGTCGAGTGCCGCCACAGTACTCCCTTATCAGTGATAACGTTTTCCTCTTTGTATATGCATATGGTCGGTATGGTGGTATATGTATACGTTTCTCTTATGCATATGGTCGTACTTCGCTCGTTGTCTCCGTGTGCGGTTGCGAGAGTTTTTTTGGCATCTGCGGATTTGTCGTTTTCGATGTGGGGCAAGGCGTCAGTGTTTTGTTGTCAAACTCGTGCAGATGTTGCGCTAAGTCTTCGATGTGGCGGTGGATACTTGTCGGTACGGTGCGGGGCGTTCCGCGTACAGTCGTGTAGGCCTCTGTTCCTCCTCTTTTTAGTTTGACGTGCTGGTGGTGATGCCCATGAACTTTGCAACGGCCACACGGAGGTGAGGTGTCGAGGTTTGCTGAAGATGGAAGAGCCGTTCCTTGTTCATCGTAGCGGTAGGTCCAGCTTGCCACAGTCGTAGATTCGCGATGATGGAAGTCTCGGTAGCGCTATCACGGTCACACATCTCTTTTTGCTGTAGAGATCATGTCGAGGTCACCAATTTGAGGTGGATAGGTATATTTGCTGTCGAGTGCCGCCATATGTCATATTATGAAAATGAAAAGCCTGATGAAAAAACACCACTGGAAAAGTGGAATACTCTTTTTGCCAATGATTCCCTTACTCTACTAACAATATCCGTTCAATAATTTCTATTACATATTTCTGTTACTATAATGAGAAGAAAGGAGAAAAAGAAATAAACAAATTGTGTTTTACGACAGTTAATCAGAATACGGAGCACATTGAATTTGAATATCGTTAGTCGATGTTTATAGATGTTCATCGATCAATTTGGGGCTATTAATTGCTCATGAATGATTAATTGTTCAAGAATACCATAAGTTTTATTTGTACGAACGTATACAGTTGATGGCAGCGTAATTCGACGAGTTTACCAGCTACGTGTGGATTAATTGTAATAATAAAAAAAAAAAATGATGCAGACTATGCAGAAGGAAAGAAGAAGACCTGAGGCGTGTAATAGAAGAATGTGAAATAACGGGAGGACCAAAGGACATAGGAAAACGCCAAACAAGACTGGAGAAGGTTTAGCAGAACTGAAAGCAATAATAGAGAAGAGAAGGCCAAACGAAGAAGGCACAGCAAGGAGGCTAAAGACCAAAGTTGCAATAGTTTTTAGTCATTAGTTGCTAATTTGTAGTTTCTAGTTTTAGTTTTTAGAAATAGAATAATTAAGGTAGTGCAATAGAATAGAGTGGAAAAGAGGGGAAGTAAACATATAAGAAGAGAAATAGACATGAGATGTAAAACCGAAAGTTCGTCCAAAGCCGAAAGGCACGGATGAAACAACAACAACAACAACAACAACAACAACATGTTTTGATGTAATACACTGAACCCGTTAGAAGATGCTTGTGAAGATGCTAATTCAAGTTTTCAAATAACGCGTTCATTTGTATGTACGAGTTTAATTGTAATTTATTTTATTAATTGTAATTTAGTTCAATGTACGATAGTGACGTTTAGTAACGTCTCGATATTGAGAGAGTGATACTTGTTTACAGATTTTTATATTAATGTTATCGATGTTCGGAGATTATTAAAAATTAAGTCAATAATCCTGTTTACGTTCTTCTTCGGGATATTGGATATTAATCATATAAATAATACAGCTGAAATATTTACAAAAAATGAAGATGATCAAACTCATATACATACGTATAATTTTTGCCCAGAAACTTTTACTCTGAAATGTTGAAGATAAAATTCAACTTGAAACTAGATTTTATTGCGAGTAAAGTCTGCCTTCGTTGAATCGTAACTGTAACCGGTACTACGAGTGTGACATGACACTATAATGCAAGGATTTAACGGCTGACACATAGAGGCGGTTAAGGGAAAACCCAGAGGACGGGGTGGATTCCAAACGTGCCGACCACCCTCGAAATTGTTAAGTCAAGATAATCGTCAACTTAGGTTTGGCTCCAAATAATTGATCCTTAAACTACGCGCCTCTTCGTTGTCTGCGTGCCGTCAACGGGCCTTACGAGAGAGAGTCACCCCATAAAGATAGAATCACAGTACCGTACAAGCACCATAGTAAATGAATGTTGGGTTTTTTCTCACAATGAGTGACGAATACTTTTTTTTTATTTGGTAGACTTTTTACAATCAATTCTCATTAAGAATTATAAGTAAATTATACGAATACTGTGAGTGAATGTTACTGGTACAGTAAATTTGCTATTTTATATATATAATTTATTTCTTAAATTATCTGCCTAAAAATTAAAAATATCTAAATATCTTGCATATTTATTCTAATTTCTGTTAAAAACAACGGAGAAGTTACACGCCCAAAAAGTAAAAATTGCATTACTTTTTATAACTATTTTAATTTCTGCTAAAAATAACGGAGAAGTTTTTGTTTCATTGTTAAATGAATACATTAGAATATAAAAACAAGTAAACGAAAGAGCCTGCAGGAAGGAAAATAGTAAAGAGTATAAGGTGGTTCGATAAGGAAAGAGTGGAAAATAGCTGGTGGTTTTCTCGGAGATTTTCTTACGGATGCTGTATATATCCGTTGAAGATATCTCAGTTTGCACTCCGGCTACAAGTAGCGACGACGAAAGTTCGACTGGTTTGAAATTTCGCCGAGGGCGACGCGGAAAAGTCTTAATGGATTGTATGATAGCACGTATTCACGGGCTTTTAGGTGAATACAGGAAAAAGAAACTAGAGAATCGCTTGGATCTATCGTCGAATGTAACGCAATGAAAAAAATATGTCTCTTCCACGAAACGTTCATGACGAAATTTTCAATATCTCATATACATGTAATTTAATTTTTGTTATAATATAAATTTTCATAATTTTCAACTTCATGTTATAACTGAAACGCTTAACTATCCATATTCAAGCAAAATTGCGCTCTTAATTTTCTTTAGAGAGAATTTCTACCCTTCTTGAAAAAATTTCAAATATTTAACATAACGAACGATAATAGAAACGTGGATAAGTATGTCAAAATTTTCTCAAATTTTTTGGAGGCTTAAACCAGTAACAATTAATGTTGACCATCAATTATCCATTTTGTCCATTTTCATTTCATTTCATTTCATTTCATTTTTCAGTTTTCGTCATAATGTACACTGTTAATAAGTATCATCTTCATTTTATGGTTATACAACGTTCATTTAGTCCCTTTTTAAATACGGATAGTTGATCAGTCGCTGCACGCAGCATAGTGCACCGAATCGAAAAATTATTGAACATTTTCGTAATAACTTTTGAATCACATAAGATATCGAAATGAAACTGCGTTCAAAAAATGTTGAAAAATAATCCGTATTATTTTAAATACTATGTAAATATAGTGTATTTCATGTCTAACAGTCCTTTTTTTAATTTTCTGAATTAAGCGGTTTTGAACAAATTTGAAAAACTGCTTATGCCATATTTTATAAATATATTTTTTTAGCTAATTTAAACACAAGTTGAAGAAATTTGTTACTTTTGTATTGTAGAAAGAAATATTGAATAGTACTGCAAATTGTGACGAAGCTTTAATTGAAATGTATTGTCTAAGTGAAAAGTATTAGGTTGCCCCAAAAGTTTCTTTCGTTTCATAAGTGAATTAATAGATGCACAACATTTTTTATTTTATATTATTTCATGGATTTACGTATGATAGAATAAAGTGGATCAAACGTAATTCAATAAAATAATATAAAAAATAAATGTTGTGCATCTACTATTTCCTTATAAAACGAAAGGAACGTTTGGGACAACCTAATAGTATTAAAATTTTATGTGATATCATATACATATATATTATTTAATAATGATGATAATATATTATATAGTAATTTTATAAAATATAAGGCAAGGAGTTATAAAAAATTGTAGAGATGTTTTATGGCTTGGATATGTTATACAATGTTGACTTACATATATGGGGACTGGTAAGTGGTGAACGTCCATCATTTTACTCGTTTGAGTTCTATAAATTCGGGGCTTAGTGTTTTACGATTTTTGTTAGATAATTTTAATCTTAATGCTAACATATATGGATCAGAAGTTAAAAATAGCCTATAAAATGCGTCTTCGTTAGTAGCGGTCCTTCAAACCTTTCTATTGTTTTTATTTCTATATTTCTTGAAATCCTCAAGCCTTGCTGCTTGTACCTCTTCTGAAAGTTGACCGATCGGAAGTAGAGCATATTCTATTACATCTGCCCTGTGTATAGGGAGTTTATATACCAATACTGGCATACGATACCATTTGTAATTTTTTACAAAATGTTTTGCAGTGTCCAGTGTATATTTTTGAAATTTATCAGCTTATATTTCATATTCAGAAGATATTACTTGAAGTATAATATTGTAGTATCGTGGACGAGGGGCCTGAGGGGTGTTGGGCGAATTATAAACAAGCGGTTGCGGAACATGTGCATGGTAGAGCTAAGACAAAAGACACGAGGCTAAGACAAAAGACAAGGGGTTGCTAAGGGACATAAACGAATTAATATTCGTTGTGACTTGAGACGTCAGAGAGTGCGAATTGTGTTGTCGAGAGAGTGTTGGATCCGTGGTGACGAGAGTTGCAAATTAACTATCTAGTTGTCTTAATTATAACACGTTATTGTGATTAGTTCATGTTAAATATTAACATCTGTTTAATCCATTTATTGTAAATAAACTAATTGTAGTGAAGATTCTACAATATAGAAGCGTTTCATTAATGTTCCGTCAATGTTCATTATTTAGAATTGCAGAAAAAATCGTCATGCTTAAAAAATCGCCTTGCAATATTGTCATCTTTCGATCACTCCCCTATCCTCGTGTAACAAAGTTTACAAGTAGCTGCAATTTGCCCTTAAATTGCTTTTTTCCATTTTCCATTTTCTTCATTTCAGCTGTGTTTGCTAGTCACTTGCTGAAGGGCATATTATAAGAGAATTGCAATAAACATTCGAAATATGAAATCCATGCGTGTAGGAAGGAAACGCCTGAAGAGGAACCATCAATATTCCAAGTTTTAGAATGCACAAGTTTCAGACCATTCATTTCCAATGGTTTCGCGTTGCAAATATGGCGACGCATCGCAAGTGTAGTACTTGTTATAATATTACATACTTTATTGTCTACCATTATGTACTTACATACCCTATTTGAAGTTTATTTGTTTCTATTGGATTCAAATGTTCTACCTCACTCTTAATCTGATTTATTTCTTCCTGTATAATTTGTGTTGATTCTTCTACAAAGCGAAACTCAATCAGCCGAAAAAATTAGAATGACGAAGAAAATCGTGGATTTTTCCATAAAACCTCACAATTTAATTTTTTCTGTAGAGCAAAAGGTATAAATCTCGAAACAAGTACGCTATCATCATTCGTTATATCAGTCTCCGCGAGAATCACTTGCTTATACCTCTGCTGTTCTGAGCTTCCATCACATTCCCATTTGCAAATAAGAAATAATTCTCAATTGTCTTCTAATCTGTTTATACTTTTCAATATGCGTGAAGTTATATGATTCAGTAAACTTTACAGCGTAACTTTGCCGTACGTTTCTGTTATTCCTATTGCTTCTTTTGTAGGATAACAATTACATTTTCCTCGTAATAGTATGAAGTATGAGGGCCATTGGTTACTGTTATATACATCTGATTGCCACATTTCTAATTGCAATATATTGTAATTTCGGAAGTTCTACAATGCTGAAGATGTTTAAAGCTCGTTTTGTTGTAAATGTTTTCCTCTTTTGTACGCACTTTTTGTCAGAAAACCTTCGATACTCTCGTTGTACTCATTATCCTGCAGATACTGAAGTAGACGTCACTTCTGATACATTCGCTGACTTCTAAAACTTGATTTCGTTGCCTATAATAATGCGTCTAATTCTCTTAATCGTTCTTCGCAACTGCATCAAAGAAATGACTTTTTCCGTTATGAGCCCGTACAATGGATGATATTGGTCTTCTTACATTTAATTCAGGATTTTTTGTTGTTGCCATTTTTGCTAATACTGAATTAGAATAACTGAAATCTAATTCCAACCATGCCTGATTACGCTTAAAGAATAATGATTTTGTGTAGCGGAACCTTGTGTAGCTTTGTTCTCTGGAATGATTGTAATCCAATTGAATACAGTCAAAAAGTCAAAGCTTAGCCAAAGATTGAACAAAGGCTTATTTATATCGTAGTATAAACATATCAAGTATACTATTCCTTAGAGAAGAATCTCTTATTTCCTTGTGTTCGATGGATGGATTGGACAATTTAACAGTGACGGTATTAAATAAAAATAACTTGAACTGATTATTGTATGATTATATAGAGGAAGATGTGTTGGAAACGTTCTAATTTATTATATTTGTTTTTATAAGACTTGGAACATATTTCTTATTATCGTAAAAAATTTCGAAAATGCTGCTTTTCTCTTCTTGAAAGAATGTCTTTTTTGCATAGTAAAAAATATTGGATACCTAAAAAAAAAAAAAAAAAAAAACGAATCAATTATTCTAGTGAAAAATACTATTCTTGAAATATCTAGGTTCAATTGTTCGTTTCGTCTAAAATTTTTATAAAATACCATTAACTTCTTCACTTTTAAATACAAATTGAATAAATATCGAGGCGGGGAAAATCACTTTTTGTAAAATGGCGCTGTCAACAGGTTCATTAGCGTATATGAAGCCGTACACATTTGATAACGGTAAACAACGAAACACACTTGTTGAAGTGATTCTCACTTCTAGGAAAACTCTACATCTTCTCTAGTGTTTCGTTTTCTTAGTCCTCGAAGCCATTGAGTATTGTTCGCTCTAAATCGATTTGAAGGGCCTCTCAGTCTCATAGCCTTTTCTAGGAGCAAGCCTTGCACAGATGGTGCAGCGAAGTATAGACAGGCCAGTTTTCGTAATTATATAAATACCCATAGGCCCATGGCTTCGGAGTTTTATAGTAAAGTAACGCTGGCAGTGTGCAGATTTGGACTAGCATACACTGTACTTATACTTAAATATATTTCTAGTATACATTCATCCACGCATTTCCTCTCTCTATTCTGAAATAAACCTCAACAGCACTGAATCAAATGAACGTGTTCATACGACAAACAACATTCTTGAAGACCAAACATAATGTTAAATATGGTTGATCAGGTTTACGATGAAGATGTAATTATTTCGGTTATTGTCAGAAGAGTATTACTGAAAATTCTCAACGCGAGAATTGATTGTAATTTTAATAAATAAGTAAACAAATAAATAAATAAAAATTGTCAGAAGAGATTGTAAACCCTATCTCATATTCGTATCTGTGCCTGTTATTACTAATTTTATTATACTTAACAGCTTGTCGAATGATTTAGTCGACATTCTCGTGAAGTTAAAGAATTTATTTTCATATTTCCTAATTTCGTTAAAAAATATGGCGAACATTCTTTTTAAACGGTGTTCCTGTAATAGAGGGTGCACTCAATACTTTCTTTCCTTCTTCTGTGTTCACAGCAATTTACAGCATATTTACAACATTTTCCTTGACGTCCTTTCTTTTCTTTTCTTTTTTTTTTTATTCGGTAGACTTTTTACAATCAATTGTCATTGAGAATTATAAGTAAATTATTTTGGCGTGGTACTGTAACTTGGATTAAAAAGTTTATAGTATGTTTGATCCGTCGTATAGTATAGTTTGATTCGTCGTGTCAAGTAATTGGGTAACTAATGGATTTTGGTGGTTGTTAACTCTTATATTATATTTGTTACTGAATTTGGATATTTCTTCTTCAACTGTGGGTATCTTCAGGTCGCGATGTATTGTTTCATTGGTAACATTCCAAGGTGCATCTATTAAGGATCTTAGAGTTTTTGATTGGAATCGTTGGAGAATTTCCATGTTGGAATTACTCGCTGTTCTCCATAGTTGGACCCCATGGGTCCAAACAGGTTTTAATATGGCTTTATATAGCATTATTAACGTCCTTTCTGTTGCCACGTCGAAGACACAAGAAATCACGAAACCGATAGATCGCCGGTGATCTTGTCACGTAAACTTAAGGGTTGGTTGATGAAATAAAATAGCTGAGTCGTAACACAACTATTAACTTTGTTTTAATTAAACTTTATTATGAATTCAGCAACCACAATGTAACACACACTGAATTAACATAAATCACAATTCACTCCAACCACGTTATGTAAGACTTAGTTACACTGATACGTTAAGTATGCGATTGTTATAAGGGTAGAGACCGGTAAAGATACGTTGACTATTCTAAGGACACAGAACAAGTGAAGTCTTACTGTCGATACTGTGTCTGAGAAAGGCTAGGGGTGGGTGTGTCTAAGGACACGGGACTATCGGATTTGCTGATGACAATTTTGGTTAAGGAAGTGAGGGCAGTAGACACCTTCTCCGATTGGATAATAAGACGGTTGGTGGACCAGGAAGGGTTTTAGTCGGCTTCGTGAGAAAGTTGCTAATGGAACATACCAGGTGTGAGGAAAACCAACTTTCCATGTTAACACGTAAACAATAAACGTAAAAGAAAATCTAAGATAAGAGATACTCGCTTAGTCCGAAGGACCTTAATTATGAAAATTCCAAGACCCCTGGTGGGTACTTAAGACTATTGAGGGTACGCACCAAGGCATGTGGGTGCTATCCTGTCCGTGGTGTGTGGCCTGGTCTCTGATGGAATTGACGTTACAATCTCCTTGCGTCGCAGTTCAAACGTTTCACGAATAAGATGAAGAAATTGAACTTCGTATAAGATGTGGAAATTTTATTATATAAATCCGACAGAGTGACGGTTCAAAGTATTACAACAGAATAATGTGTTGAGCGCTAATTTAGGAAGGTCTTTATATGCAAGTTTTAGTCCTTTTGGAGGGGTTATCGTCGGATGTATATCAGAGGCGGCTATTCAGTTGCTGTTTTGTTATTAGTTCGGTAGCTGTGGCATGCAGGATGTTTCGTCTACTTTATTACTGTTTCTGAGCAGGTAGCCTTTCTTGAGCGTGTGACACTGTCGACGATCTCTATTGAGTTAAGTTTGGGCACCGAGTTTGGTCGCTGGCGACTTATCGACAGTGCTCGACTCATTTTTGCTACTTAAATCTCTTGATTTACTCTTCTAACCCTCTCTTTCTGTTTCTGTCTCTTCTCTCCATCGATTGATCATAATTCATCGTAATTCTCGTACCTCTTTGACTTCCTCTTCACGCGACTATTTTTCACACTCGAATCCTTCCGCGATCCCTGTATATCTCCGCAGCCATTCTTTCTCCTTTTAATTCCCACTAAACACCAATGCCTTTCCTCTTCACGGGATCTCCAATTCCCTGGTCGCCTACCTTTAATTTCCTTCGAATCTCTGCCTTTTCTCTCGGTTCGTTCTTCCGCTTTCTTCTTCTCCGTGATTCAGCGTCCGTGGAAAATGAACATCGTCACCTTGGAATACATTTGCGTGTATCCAACTGTGTGTCAGCTTTATCTGACGTCGCGAATACGCCGCCTGGTCGTCGGACCAACGTTTACTTAAAACTTCGTTCAAGTCTGTATCTAGCGGATAGGGGCACTGCCCTTTGCATTACGTATTCTTATCTTAAAAGCTTTAATAATGAAGTACGCTTGCTAACGTCTGTCCCTATCTGCACTCTCTGATTCTGGTGACGTTCTTCGTGCAAGGTCTTGATAAGACGATTCTCTGTTGTTTTCGTTTGACAACGTCATTTATTATCCTTGATTTTTACTTGGTTTGAAGTTGATTTGTGTTACAGTTATTGATGAAATGTTTGTAAAATAAATATGTGGATTAATTTATAAATCTTCAGAAGGATATATAGATTGAGTCACTGATAGTATTTACAGTGTCGTCTATAAATATTAGAACGCCTTTTGATTTTATACAAGATGTGGTAATTGGCTCAAATTGCTTCAAGGAAGCAATTAATCAGTCAGAATTTTATGTTTATATAAGACAAAAAATATTTCAAAAATTATCTCCAAGACTTAGCGTTACGAGCATTAGTACTCTAATCTTGTTTCATAATAATTGTAATGAAATTTCAAAAAGTTTCGTATACCACACATAATAGGTTCATAAATTACCTTGCTCTCCAGTTTTATGAGTCAATTACGTGGGAAAGTGACATTTTCTTTTCTTTTTTTCCGGTCTGGTACAAACAAACTTGGAATGGCGTGGAAACCAAAATCTTGATTCATTCTCCAGAATTGCTCGGAATCCTTGTAAAATGAAATGCTGTCCGCGCTGTAGAATTCCACGCATGGTATAACATAAATCAAACTCCTAAATTTAAGAGATACTTCATTTAGAACGAATATTATTTTCAAATAAGTTTTATTGTTAGTCTATAATTATATAAAATTAATGATGTAGTGCCTGTAACAATGTAACTGTAATTAATTCTTAGGTAATTTGTTAGTGAATATGTTTGTAGAATGGTGAGATGCTCGAGCGTAGTTTCGAAGCCCCTTTTGTTTCTGAAATGGAAGCCACGCGCGTAAGGTTAATTAACGCGAACAAAATAGGTTTGCCAAAATTTTACGATGGTCTTGGCTTTTAATGAAACCGTCGGTGTACTTTAAGAGGCTTGAGGTAAGATTAATGCCACGGTATTAGCCAAGGGTTCAGCAATCCCTTCTAGTTGTACTACCCCTAACGACGATACTTAAAGTGCCGCCAGATAGATTTTAAGCCGATCAGGGAAGTAACGCGTGCAAATCGCAGCTATTACTTTTGGTTTTATTTTAAGGTATTGAAACATTACATTATAACGTAACTGACATAATTCAACTAATAATTAAAATCTGCCTTTTTGATAATTGTTATCTAATTCAAATTATAATGTATTAGAATTATTTTTTGCTATTTAGTTTTAACTTTGCTTAATACTCCAGAATGATTTAGAAAAACTTGATAATTAATGTAGTTTTCCAATTTCTTTGGGGGGCGGAGGAATCTTTGTTACATGATTTTTTCTCTTTTTTGGATTTGTTAGCATTTTTTAAATATTTTTATGTTTTTTTAGTTCGGTTTTTATTCCATAATTTTTTGTTCCTTATTCGTTTATATTGAAAGATCAAATCCCAATCCCAATATTTTTAATGTCATAAATATGATTATAAAAATGGTGTCCATGTTATTACAAACTACTAATTAGATTTCTTATATCAAGAGATTTTAATTCGTACCGACAAGGTATTTTATGACATGAATAAACGAACGAATTTAGTTAATTGCAAGATTTCGGATATTTGCGGTTTGAAATAGTAATTATGCAAATTTTATAGTAAAACATTATTAATTACTCAATTTATAATAACAAGTGCTTCTGTTTGGAATTCGTGTATAATTTCATTAATTATACACGATATTCAGGTTACTACAAAATTCGCATATTCATATTTTCAATACCATGAATTCATAAAAATAATACTTATTAATTTTTCCACTCTCAATTTTAAAAGATTCTTACTATATTTTTAAATTCATCAATTATCGAAATCAATTTCTTGACGTGTCTACACTAACCTAAAAAGAAATTTTCCTCCTCAGTCTCACACTCGAATTTGAATAAACTCTTATTTCGCTTAAACATCGTTCTGAACCGGTTTAATGCGGATCAATTCCTCGTAACTCATTTGATGGCCACTTCACATAAATACGATCGCTTTATTCTATTCTATTTATACTCATCCACGACTTGTCAACCCTAGAACACGAGTGCCTTTTCGAAATGCGCCCCAGTACCTCCTCTTCGAGTTTACCCTTCGCTTAGGCTTCTGTTTGTTCAACCGCGCCGTGCCACCCCCGAGGGTATAAGAAGGCCGTTCTTCAGCCTCGACCTTGTTTGTCAGTCATAATATCCTTAGAAACTCTTCGCCGAGTCTCTGGACGATCGAGGACGACGCAGACAAATTCATATTGCGGCTAGACGCCGGGAGAAGCGTTTTTCGATCACCTTCTGCTTTACTTGATCGATTCCTCATATGCGTGAAACGCTTCGAAAGACGATTGTCTGACGTGTTCTTTTCTTCCGAATAGCCAAGCTGTGTGACACGCTTTCGATAAATGTCTCGACCTATCTCTTTTATCGAATTGCCGGCCTGTTGTAATGTACCGATCCTCGTCACTTGGTCAAGGAGTTCGAAGATGGCATTTTGCAGTTATACATGGGAGTGAAATATGAAAAGGTTGGATTTTTTAAATTGATCTTGTACTTTACATTATTTTAATGATCTGTATCTTTCAATTGTAATTTTATCACAATATTATTGTATTATAGTTGATCAGTTTCATCTCTAACGTAAACAGCTTCCGTCGTTTGCCGACTAGTGCAAAGGAATCAGGTACTGCAGTACAAGGATTAATTTAATTTTTATTTTTTAAACTAATCGGTCTAAATCTGTATTGTGCGAAGTATCTCGTTGTACCTCAATTACTTTCCATGTTCTTACATTCTTGCAGTCGGCGCATTCACAGTAGAACGATTAAAAAGCAGATAATAGTATAACGTAGAAGAAAATGTTTAATACGTTAAAGATGAAAATTGCCGAACGAAATAAAAAAAGGGACTCGATGTTTGTAGGAATTTAAATAATTTTACTGTCTGTAATTCACTAATTCTAGCAGTTAAGTGCAACTTTAAATAAAAAGAAATTACATTATAATTACATTTCAGGTAAGCATAATCTAAGATATCAGTATTTAAAAAAAGGAAATGAGCTACATATGGAAAAAGAACCGATTATTCTTGCTTGTTTCGTAATGCATGCTGAAATCATCGGTCTCAGCGATCATCTTCTCCTTCGTGTGACGTCATATTCAAAGTGCTCCTACGGCCACAACCAAACCGCTCTGTATTCTTGTCTAATGATACTTCTAGCACTTAGCCAACCGCGCGTGCCACAGCGAGCTAAACGCTGTCCACCGCGCTCGGACACGTCGGCCTATACGCTGTCTTTTTTTTTTATTATTTAATTTGTACTTTACAATTTGACCAGCATTTGATAAATTTGTCTAACTTAATTGCTAAATAACATGCGGATGGCTATCCCCAGCGGGATACCATCTTCGAGTTTGACTATTTTATTTCTTTAATGAGGTCAGTGGGGTGTTTTCTTTTTGGTCTTCTTTCTATGATAGTTTTGCTCGTTTCAGTATCTAGCTGGTTTGGATGTGTTGTCATTCCTTCCTTGTATTTTTCTGCGTATCTGCCGATTTTTTCTTTGATCGTTGGTATTTTTAAGTTATTATATCCTCCTATTATTAGTTAATATATTATATTAAGTATATTAAGGTATTTTAAGTAAATTATATCCTCGTTTTTGATATACCATGGGACGTTAACTATTGTTCTCAGTATCTTGGATTGTAGCGACTCTAGTTTATTTATGTGGCTCATTGCTGCTGTCCCCCATAGTGATATTCCGTACGTCCAAATTGGTTTTATTATCATTTTGTGGATTTTTAGTTTACTTTCTAAACTGAGTTTCGAGTTTCGACTAGTTAGTGTGGCTAAGTGGAGTCCTAGGTATTTAACTTGCCTTGTTTGTGTTATGTGCGTGCCATTCAATCGGGTATTTGGTGGTAAGTGTGATATGGTTGCATTTAATACGCTGTCTAATGTATTTTTCCAAGTATCGGGGACTAATGTTCACTACTTAAAAAACAAAAAGTCTAAAAATTACTTAAGTGGTCAATTGTATTTTGCGGTAATGATTTTATTTAACGATTTCACATATTGTTTATACAAAACATTAAATTGAAAGTATATATTAAAAGTGCAACAAAATATGGGTGAAATTAAAAACATTAAAAATGACTAAAGATAAATAACACGATTTGAACGTGAAATTAAAATTCCATAATGCATTTTAATATTTTTTACAGTGTCATATCGTTCGATTATAACTTTATTTAGTCATAACTGATAATGTAACTTCTTAATTAATTTTAACACCACTAAATTGGTGTATTTTATTATATATTGTACTTCATAAAAGCAGAAAAAGTGGCGCAATTAGTTGGGAATAATTCTACACAAACAATAACTGATAATAACAACAACAACAACAAAAAAAAAACGCGTTGCCAAAGTCAAAAAGGGAGATCTCCCCGTTCGGTCACGCAGCAATGTTCTTCACAGAGGGGTGGTCTCCCTTGGCTAAAGACATTTGATTGTAGTAGTAAGTGTATTATGTGTATGTCACATTTTTGCCATTTTCAGTGTTCTCGCGAGCGCCGGTTCCAAGTTAAATGGATGACTCTGTAGATGTAAGCGGTGAAGATCTTGATCGTATAATAAATTAAGCGCTCCATGTATCCCGAAAGGACAACATTATTTAATATACAGGGTGGTTGATAACTGGTGGTACAAGCGGAAAGGGGGTGATTCTACGCGAAAAAGGAAGTCGAAAATATAGAATAAAAATTTTTTTTTAATTTTTCTATCGAGATAACGATCTACAGTGAGATCCCTTATAACGAGACGTGATATAGTGCACGCGTACCGAGCCAAAATTCAAAGTCGATTTTCTCGAAAACAAAGCCTCGAACGAAAAATTTTTATTCTATATTTTCGACTTCTTTTTTCGCGTAGAATCGCCCCCTTTCCGCTTGTACCACCAGTTATCAATCACCCTGTATAACATACTTTAATAAAGTATTTTTCCAATTTAAATAAAAATTGTTGGTCAGATATAGTCATGTTTCATAATGTATCACTTTGATTGTACGAATCTCAATAACCCGACTAAGGCGATCTCTTAACAATATAGAAAGAATTCTTTTAAATTATTTTTTTTCTATCCTGATAATTTGATATTGAATTATATCGATGCGAATCATAGATAACGCCTACGTCTCAGGCCTACATCGAGCAAATATTTCCAAAAATTGATAGAGTTAATTCCTGACCATACAGCTGGACAAATTTTTGACCATCTGCGTATCACAAACAAATATTACGATGAACATAATGAATATTACAGTAAATTGTAATTACGATACATTAACGTACAACTCAATATAGTTGAAGATTCAGATGGCTCCGGCACTCAGGGAATCTTAACACGCGTAAGGAATATAGATAAAATTTAAAGTTTCACAGAAAACAACCCTTCAATTGTTTTGAGCAATTCATTAAAGAAGCTAGAGTCTTCTTTTCAGTGATACACGATATTACTTTAATTATCATTTAATATCTTTTAAGTTTTCTCTCCTCTCACTATTATAACTCATCTAAACCAACAGATGATAATCTAAAATATCGTCAATCAGCCCAATACACTTAAACTCACAAATCCTTTATTAGTTGGTATCTCGCAAACGATAGCGAACAATCTGTCATCCGGAAACGTAGACGCTTTTAAGCGGATCTAGAACGTAAACATCGTGAACACAAAGGGTTTGGAAAAAGGGAGACGAAGGGATGGGATGTTGGCGTCGAAAGTTAAAGCGATAGTCGACGGAACGGAAAGTTTTCCGGCAATTTGCCGCGGCTGTTCGACGGCATCGGTTTCGAATCTACTAGAAAACCGTGGTTGGGACGCGTGCACGGAATATATCGAAAACTTTCAGCGAAGGAGACGAAAAGTTGCGCCACTGACGGCTGGAGTGAATGGAAAATCAGAGTCCGGGCAGATTAGCCGCGTGCCACATTCCGCAGATTCCCCTTCGAAAACTGTGGAATATCGAGAAATATTAGCGGTGTTTTCCAACACACAGCTGCTGCGATATACGAAAAGATCATTTCGGCTATTTCGTGTCACTTAACTTGACTGCTAAACATTAATTTAGTCAAGTTGAGAATGTACGCACATTCCTGAAATATTTGGAGGGGGGGGGGGGGTAATTTCTTTACGATTACCTTTTCTTGGTTTCGAAATATGTTTATTTCTAATCGATCCTGATGAAACATACTAATATTCCTTTCTAAAGCAGTTTTTCAAGCTATCACAAAATATTTCTCTATTGTAAAGTTATGTTACAAAAGCAATTATGAAATAAAAGTGCGACGTGCTTAATGTATTCTAGGAATACAAGATTTTGTGAACAAAGATCACAAACGAAATTCTAATCCTAAATCACATTCTTCCATCATAAATTGCAATACTATTTTGAATATAATTTTACATAAATCTATATGTCGGGTTAACATTAGAATTTAAGGCGCGTAACGTTTCTTCGTTTGAATTAGCCATCGTTTTACAAAACAGAGATTATATTTACGCGTATATACAAGATTCTACAAAATATTATGAATATTGAGTTTAATGAATAATAAGATTAACAAACGATAAGTTTAACTAATGATTAGATTAAAGAATAATAAGTTTAACGAATAATAAGAGTAACGAATAATATGTTTTACGAATAATAAATTTAACGAATAATGAGATCAACGATTAATAGGTTTTACGAATAATGAATTTAATTAACGCTATTAACAATGTTCCTGGGTTCAAACGAATCCACGGTCAACGGGATAACTCTTTACTATGCGTAGAATAATTTTAAACACAAGAAAATACGATTGCTGAGACACTCGGTAAATTGCTCGATGTATCACTTTCCAAGGCGATCACACGAATGAATATCTGATGAAAATCTTTTTCGCTGTACGACTGCATTTGTTTGTTATATGCTCGCTGGAGGCATCGAGAAGGTTCCAATCGCCGTTGCTAGGCAGTTTGTGCCAAAAGTTTGTTGTATACTCTTTGGAAGCATCGAGAAAGATCCAAACGCCGTTGCTAGGCAGTTTCTGTCTGGAGTTTGATTCTTAATACAACGTGTGCCCCATTATATCGACATCTCCAAAGTACAATTCTATGTGATTTCTAGGGAGAACTATACAACCGATCCACACCTTCGTCAGGCAAAACGTTTATCCCGTGACCGTGGCTACGTTCGGCGACCAGTTGTCACCTCGAACCCACTTTCGCTATCACAAATATCGAACAATTACAATCAGATCGAATGACAACAATTGCTTAATTACAGCTATGATGAAATCTAGGCTAAAGAACTAGAAGACTTTGCCAAAATTGCAAAGGGAAGGCTCCGGTTTTCCTTTCATCTCCGACATATATAACTTCATTCATTTGTAATATCATTTTATATTCTACATCCAACCAAATTCTATACAGTAGTTTATACTCATAAGAATACGTGTTACCTAAAATCAATTAATCTGAATGATTTGCTCAGAAAGTGCATTGCCGAGAGTAAAATCAAGGCAATAAAGTTTCTTAATTCACTAAACGTTAAATGAAGTCCGTGCAAAGGGAAATGAAGGAACCGGTTCTTGGTTGATCATTTCGCCAAGTTCCGCGTAACTTGGATGTTTGTTAAATGTTGTCGGATTCGGTACGACGAACGGGAACCGCTTTGAAAGTTCAATCTCGTGAGCGAACCCTTTCTTTGCGCGGTTATCGAGTTGCATGGACTTAATTTCTAGTAAGCAAATTTAATTCCATAGAATTACTTCCAGAGAAGTTTTCATTCTTAACGAAACGGTTCTAAAAAGAAAACAATTTAGATTTTGCTGAATTTCTCTATCAGTATTTCTCGTACAGCTGAGTCTTTAGAATATTACGTGAGTTATAGAATAGGGAGTCTGAGATGTAAAATACAGATATCATAACTTTTACAACAACAAATTTTGAATGTTATGGTATGAGAGTTAATGTGTTTTATCAAGAAATTTTGGTTACGAATAAACATTATAAATGATTCAAATTTTGTTGATTGCTGATAATCGTTACTTCAGGTAATCGAGAACTTTATTTTTATTACGAATAACCATTATCGATGACGAAAATTTAGTTTTCGTTAGCAGTAACAGATATAAATAACTGGAATGTTTTTTGTTTCCAATAACCGTTATCAACGATTGAATTTTATTTCAGTCAGCAATAATTGTTATTGACGCCAAAAAGTTCTTTTGGTTGCTGCTAACCAATATCGATGGCAAACATTTTTTCTGGTTACATTCCAATATTGTCAATTGTTATTAATGTTACTGATAATTAATATTCATATACAGGGTAGTTGGTAACTGGTGGTACAAGCGGAAAGGGGGTGATTCTACGCGAAAAAAGAAGTCGAAAATATAGAATAAAAATTTTGTTTATTTATTTTGTTTTTTTTTAATTTTTCCATCGAGACAACGATCTACAGTGAGATCCGTTACAACGAGACGTAGTAAAGTGCACGCATACCGAGCGAAAATTTAAAGTCGATTTTCTCGAAAACAAAGCCTCAAACGAAAAATTTGTATTCTATATTTTCGACTTCTTTTTTCGCGTAGAATCACCCCCTTCCGCTTGTACCACCAGTTACCAACCACCCTGTATATTCATTGACACATAAGGAAAAATTTATTATACAACATATATATACTTTATTAAGTAAAAAAGCGGCATGAAAATATATGAAACAGAAAATGTTCATAGTAAAAAGATAATAAAAATAAAAGATAATAGTATATGAGGATCACACGGGAAAACATGATGCATTATAATATTGGGTTGGCAACTAAGTGATTGCGGATTTTGTCAATATCACCTAATGACAAAATCCGCAATTACTTAGTTGCCAGCCCAACAGTAAGTATTAAAGTACTATCGTGAGTCAGTATAATTGGAAAGGAAGCCTATTAAAGTAAAAGGTACGAGTGTTTTATAAATAATTAATCAAGATACAAAGTTTCACAAACCAATGGTTAAGACAATATTTTTGAAATTTTAGGGATGAAGCAATGATATTTAAATAACAAATTTATATAGTATTATGTATAATAAAAAATAAAATATATTATTGTTGCGTCTTTTATTTTTTAATACATAATGTAATTAATATACAATTGTAAATACAAAATAATAAAAATTACAAAATTAATACAAAATTTCTATACTGGTGGTTTCATAAAAAGCTAGTAAGTGTTATTCGTAATTACTAATTCAGCGTTAATTTGAACACTTTGGTAAAATTCACACACTCTTATTGGAAATCGGTCGAAGTGTTGAAATAGTCGTAAAGGTATGATTACAGTTCGGTTAATTATAAGATCCACCGCAATTTATTTGAAAATTACTGTTCTTGATCGTAGAAAGTACGAGATGAAATCAGTCCAAAACGAAAGTCCAGCGAATAGGACGCACGGTTTTGTAATAACGAGAAGATGATTTCATTTCGAAATCGGCCGTGACGGGTGGCGACGGTGTTCTCCGAGTTCTCGAGAGAATGCACCACGTATTTCCAGTCCTCGAATCTAAATGAGTTTTCTCGAGTACCAACACGTTCCCTTCTGTGTGCCTATTCGCCTCTTTGCACGCCGGATTTTAATATAATCCATCCGACCGATTCTGTGGCAAAGTCATGTGCATGTACGATCGACCAAAGATCGAACGACAAGTTTGCATTAATGCCGAGTGTAAGAAATTTACCACTGTTCGTTTTGTTGTTCGAAGATAATGCTGTAAAGGTAAAATGATAATTTTGTAATAATGTGATGATTACGTTATAATAATCTTCAAAGATGATGTGCATATGCAATCGACCAAAGATCGAACGAAAAGTTTGCATTAATGCCGAGTGTAAGAAATTTACCACTGTTCGTTTTGTTGTTCGAAGATAATGCTGTAAAAGTAAAATGATAATTTTGTAATAACGCAATGATTATGTTATAATAATCTTGAAAGATGATATGCATATGCGATCGACCAAAGATCGAACGACAAGTTTGCATTAATGCCGAGTGTAAGAAATTTACCATTGTTCGTTTTGTTGTTCGAAGATAATGCTGTAAAAGTAAAACGATAATTTTGTAATAACGTGATGATTATGTTCTGATAATCTTGAAAGATGATGTGCATATGCGATCGACCAAAGATCGAACGAAAAGTTTGCATTAATGCCGAGTGTAAGAAATTTACCACTGTTCGTTTTGTTGTTCGAAGATAGTGCTGTAAAAGTAAAATGATAATTTTGTAATAACGCGATGATTATGTTATGATAACCTTGAAAGATGATGGATTTACAGTTAATGGAAAAGATATAATAAGGCAGAGTGATTTTTGACATTTTTAAATTTATAGTTCGACTATCTCCATTATGGTTTTTAATTTATTTATTATATCATACTATACCATTTTCACCAATTATTGTATATATCTGGAAATGCTTTGTTTGGTCGCATACCGTGTAATTCTACAGCACGTGAGTTACATTGAGCAGTGATCCGCTATTTGTCTGCATATTTCTCTTTCATTGTTATCATGATATTATGATATGACATTAGCATGTTATATACAATAATTACCTAATTCCTGACAATACTATATATGTTATTCGTAAATCTCATTTAATTAATAATTTGTCGAATGTAATGTATTGGATGCGTTTTGGAAAATCAGCTAATCATTTATTCGCATGACAATCGACCGTGAACGACTGTAATCGGGCTACGAAGCTGGTCATGCAACAAAGCTTGGTCGAAAGGACCAATTAAAAGTTATTCGAGGCACCGACCGCGCACGGGGAATTAAGTTCGTTGAGGCTCGACTCTGGCAATCGATAGGGCGGTACGAAGAAATATACGAGGGGCTGAACTTCCACAGGTTTCTCCATTTGCTAATCTATGGTCAATATTTACTTGTTGGTCGAAGCTATGAAACATTCATAGAACTCAGAAAGCTATCCTGTCGGTTATGATAACTACTGCAATTTCATAAATGTATCGAGAGATTCTCCTAGTTTATCCATAAATTTTATAAATATGAGATTGTCCACTAAATTCATACTATTTATTGTTCTGGTATTTAAAAGTTCTCATCTTTTTTTATCGATAGATGATTTTGGATTATTTGGATTGGAAAACTTTAGACACGCTCTGAAGTAATAGAATTCTGGTTTTATTGTACTCTGAAACGTACGTTTGAAATGTACGCTGAAAGATAGCTGGTGTTTAAAATTAAAATTTCCTTCTCAAACGCAAGTGGAAAACTACTTTGTGAGGATGCAATATGATAGCGCATCTTTTATAAAAACAGAAATGTCGTTTATAACAACTGGTAATAGTACTCACATCAGATTCTTTATTATTCCTATATTACAATATCAACGTTGATGTATGTACATGTGAAATTTGCGGAACAGTAACGAACAAAACTCTCTCCTTTCTTGATTTACCTTTCTTGTTTAATTTCCGTTCATATCTAAATGAAGACCGATTAAACGAACGAATGAATACGGCGAATTAATCCGTTTTTACTGACAGAGCATAAAGTGCACCATCGTACTACCTTGAAAATTACAATGAGCTAACAAAGTGAAACTCGATGGAAACTCTCGATCGAATGTAATTAAAACGCATAACAAATTCGTTTTATTAAGATCTGGATATATTTACACGTTTGTAAGAAACAGACGGAAATGTTTGCAAGCGCGACGGCAGCCGAGGTCTATGGAAGAATTAAATTATGTAAAAGGTCAAGTGTCCTTTTTTCCCGGAGGACAAGTGGTTGCACAATGGAAATGCGTTTGAGAAACGCTGATATAAACGGTACAGCTGCGCTTGAACTGCTTTAGTAGCGAACGTGTAATTGACACAGCGCGGCAACGGGTACGCGTTCTCCGCTTATCGTCTGCCCCGAGTTAATACCATTTATTCCGGTCTCGCGACTGCAAAATAAAACTGAGCGCGTCTCTGCGCGATAATTGCGCCCCTCGCGGTCAGAATGTGCCATTGCAAACGATTTTTCACCAGTATTTGATTCTTTTTTCACAGTTGGAACCCAGGAGGAAAATGCGGTAAAGCTGCAGATTGCGATAATTTCGGTATTAATATCGTTCTTAGGTCTTTTTTCTTTAAGTCTTCGCGAATAAATAGCAAACATTTTTGTGTGTAATTTCAAATTCAAGGGTTTAATTCGAGAAGATTGCAAGAATTTTCAAGGGAGTTGTAATGTGTACTATGTGATGTAATAAGTTCGTGTTACGATGATTATGTGAATGCAACATGGTGTATGTATTTTATGATATATATCGTAAAATATTTTGTGAATTTTGAGTGACAAATCACCAAAAAATGATGCATTTTATAGATCAAATTTAGCCTGCACAAGATATTTGAGAGGAGTAGACTAACAAATAGCAAAAATTTTCATTTATAATATTGAAATACGTATTATTTTGAACACGTTATATCATATAGATCGTAATAAAGATGATGTAATACAATAAAAATCCCTATAGCAATAACTAGGAAAAACCTGCAACCTCTCAAAGTCACACCACTTATACCGCCAAATCAAATATTACGAATCACCTAAGAACCTCTCTTCTAACTCGGCGAAACTCTTGGCCTTTGGAATCAACCCTCGTTAGTCGCGACGAACCGGATATTCCCTGAGGAAACTCTCTGTCGAGGTTCTTCCGACCCTCTGATCCAACCTTTTCCCGTTTCACAATGGAAACACAGCATCTTACACGATTCTCGCCATAAGTCAGAGTCAGACTTTTCCATCATCTTTTTCCCTTCTTTACGAACAACCCCGTAGGTCGGTGTGGCGGCACATGACCGAGGGAAAATCGGGCCATCGATCCCATAAATACGCGAGAAATTTTCCAAGGGTGTCTGTTTGGGCGGCAAATGCTCGAGGCCTCGTCGAGCCGCGGCGACTCGCTTGGTTAACCCGCGAAGATGAAGTTAGCGGGCTTTACATAGTTCCAGCTTTGTTTCGTTGGCTGGCGCGATGCCAGGGGGCCGCGCGCCTACACCTAGGCACCTGCCCCATTTACGCCTGCCAGACACTTCGCAGCCTGCGTTTCTCATTCCACCACAGTGCCACGCTCACGCCGAGGGTATGCTTGCCCTACGAGAAAAATTATGTATTTCGTTGCTGAAATGTCCATTATTATAGGCGGCTTCTTAAGAACACTTTGTTCCCTGTATCGGAAATTTTCTAGATAGGGCTTTGTTTTAGGATAAGTATTTTTTGTACGATTAGGTGGAAACGAAGTCCTTTTTCCTTGCTTTTATTATGCTCGAGAAGCTCATAAAGAATTATGTATGTCGGGTTAACATTAGAATTTAGGGCGCGTAACAACAATTCTTCGTTTGGATTAGCCATCGTTTTACGAAGCAGAGATTATATTTACACGTATATACAAGGCTTTTACAGAGTATAATGAATATTGAGTTTAACGAATAACAAGATTAACGAATAATAAGATTAACGAATAATATGTTTTACGAATAATAAGTTTAACGAATAATGAGTTTAACGAGCGCTATTAACAATGTTCTTGGGTTCAAACGAATCCACGATCAACGGAATAACTCTTTACTATGCATAGAATAATTTTTAGGCACAAAATACGATTGCTGAGGCGCTCAGTATCAACTGCTCGATGTGTCACTCTCCAAGGCGATCGTACGAATAATAATCTGATGGAAATTTTTCTCGCTGTACGATTACATTTGTTTTTTATATGCTCGTTGGAAGCATCGAGAAGGTTCCAATCGCCGTTGCTAGGCAGTTTCTGCCTAAAGTGTGATGTATACTCGTTGGAAGCATCGAGAAAGTTCCAAACGCCGTTGCTAGGCAGTTTCTGTCTGGAGTTTGATTATTAATACAACGTGTGTCCCATTATATCGACACCTCCAAGGTACAATCCCATGTGGCCAGGCCCGTTCTTGAGGCCGTATGCCGCCACAACCACACTTCTAGGGAGAACCATACAACCACTCCACACCTCCGCCAGGCAAAACGTTCATCCCGTGACCGTGGCTACGTTCGGCGACCAGTTGTCACCTCGAGCCCAATCTCGCTAGTGTCACGTAATTTTTGGGTTGGTTGGTGAAAATAAAATATAGTTGAGTCGTAACACAACTATTTACTTGGTTTTAATCAACCTTTATTATGAATTCAGCAATCACAATGTAACACGCACTGAATTAACATAAATCACAATTCACTCCAACCACGTTATGTCAGAGTTAGTTACAACGATACATTAAGTACGCGACTTATAAGAGTAGAGACCGACATAGATATGTTGACTATTCTAAGGATACAGAATAAGTGAAGTCTTACTGACGATACTGTGTCTGAGGAAAGCTAGGGGTGGGGGTATCTAAGGACAAGGGACGGAATTTACGACAGGAAATACTCGCTTGGTCCGAACGACCTTAACTATAAAAATGCCAAGGCCCCTGGTAGGCACTACCATTGAGGGTGCGCGCCAGGGATATGCAGGTATCTGGGTGCCATCCTGTCCGTGGTGTATGACCTGGTCTCTGATATGAATTGACGTTACACTAGCACAAATCTCGAACAATTATAATCAGATCGAATGACAACAATTGCTTAATTACAGCTATGATAAAATCTAGGCTAAAGTATTAGAGGACTTTCCCAAAATAGCAAAGGGAAGGCTCCGGTTTTCCTTTCATCTCCGACATATATAAATGCCTTTAGAATGTTTCTGAATTCCACCATATATAGGTATACTGGGCAATGAAGAAATGATGCCCTGACTACAAAAGACTACAACTACAAAAGAAATTGATAATCGTATTTATATTCCATTTACTGATTTTTGTGAATCGTTGAAGTACAAACTGTCTTTGGAGCACGAAAGATTTGTAAATATCCAGGAAACGAAGTTTCTCGATATACGAAATATATTGATCGATTCTATATTAGAAAGGTAGAGAAGTAATAATGATAGCATCAAGTTTACAATATTTATGGTTATGCACCTTCTTAAAATATAGAAATTAAAAAGATACAAATTACCGAAGCCAACGATTACTTTTCATTAAAAAAGTGAAACGATTCTGGGAACTAGCCGTTCACAATAACCTATAGCTCAAAGTTACGCAAGTTTCTTATCTTATGAATTCTTTAATAACGTGGAACAGGGTAAGAAAAGCCAAAAGATAAGAATGCTGGATGAATAGAAACAGTCTTTCGCATCTTTCGAAGAGCAACAAGAAACCTACTCTGTATCATAGCGGTAACTTCGCTACTGTATCCCAATACCAACGAAGCGCAAATGGATCCGATGAATCTTCCAGTGCTTCTCTCGCTGCACTTGAAAAATCTTCGCAATGATATTCTGATAAGCTCGAGCAATCGAGAACACGCTTCTGCTTTTTTCTAATCAGACTTTCAAATTTTGCTTCGTCGATCATCTATCATCTCACGAAACGTAACTAGCAGTGGTCTAATGTATCATTTAAGGTAACTACAGGTTTGCTGTAACGAAAAATTCTATTGCATCACCACGATTAATAAAAATCAAGACGTCTTATAAACTTGATAGATTGACATATTTGTTATTCGTTGTTTTTTTATTTTCTATTAATTTAGTATGCTAATATTAATAATTTTTCATTAGATTTATATAAATCCATAATTCTTTAAAATATTGATATAATCATTTGAAACATACCACCGATGTGTATATAATTCCGATGTGTAGAAATTAGTATCTCCTGCTTTTTTTCTTTTCATTTTGTTGACACACTCGGCAACGTTTCGCTGTGGCGTTTTCTTCTGTCTTTTAAGTTAGTTCTTCTAAGAATCCAAGGCCGTTGCGTTCAAACGTGTTGTGCGAGTTAATAAAATATATTGATTTTTATTTTCCGTTACAAAAGTGTTGTCTGTCTTTAAATAAAAATCCCACATTTAACCAGTTGTCCGGATATATTCATTTTGATTAACATCGATGGTACAGGAAATGTCTCTTGACAACGTGCTTTTCTACTTCTTGTAACGTTAGACGAGACGGCGAGGATTCGTTCGGACAGATCCATTGTTCGGTGCTTTTCAATTCGAATTTATCCAGAACTCTATCGTGTTTCAGGGGAGACACATTAAAGAATAGAAGGTCCTTTGGCATCGATTCGAGCGTTGACAAGACCAACGTGAAACTCACAGTTGATGTCTTTTAGTTACTTATCGTCGAAAAAGCGACTACGGTCTGTCCTAATATGACATCGTCTTATGAATTTTTGCTATTTTTCGCATAACCCACAAAACAAACATTATCGCACCCGCTCCGAATATCCTTTCAATGAAATTTATTTATCTTGCATCAAACCGTATTTATTGTGTCACCGCGTAAAAGAAACATGGCCTTGTCGCCCTTTCACTAAGTTTTCTTCATAAACACGACTATTGCTCTTTCGTCTTGTATAAATTTTCATCGATGGATACGTAGGATCGAGTAGAACACGATTGTTATTGCTGTCAGTTCACTCGCCGTTAAATTATCTAGAGCGTTAAATTAACTGTATCCTTTCGTATAAACATATCCTGTCTAAATTGCCAACTCGCGGGGATAATTACAGTTTGATTCGCTCTATAAATTTAACAAGATTGTTATTCCTGCTAAGAACACTTCTATGTGCATAAACTCGCAATTCGTTATCTTTCCTACACTACCGATACGTATTGTGATTAATATTAAAGAAACATTGATAGGTTTTCGTAATATTTTGTCACGGTGTATAAGAAATAAATTACCTACGTTTGTTTTAAGTATTTTACTGTAACATTAAATTTTGTATTGTGTTTGTAGAAGCATAAAAATGCATATAATTCTTCTCCAACCCATTTTTTATTATATGCAACCGGAACGAGATTAGCATGTCATATAAAAAGCATTAACAGTTAAAATTCTACTGACCTGGAATTACACTGCTTATATCAGTTTCCTGTTTTAATGCTTTACTCAATGCATAGTGCTTATTTGGACTTTTAAACTTCCTATAGTTGCATAAAATCCCATAGTCTTATGAACGTCTTTTTGGGGCATTAAAAATTGTTCGAATCCTCTTGGCTTTACCCAAAAACATAGAAGTGGTATACACGAAGTTACTTTTCTGAACTGAAATTTGAGATACTCTCAACTAATAAATGTCAAATATTTTCGTAAAAACGCTACTTACCAAATACACAACGATAGTATCTCTGTTATCAAGAAATGTCACCCAACATCGATAAATGTCTCGTACTTTCTACCAGCATACAGAAATCGCACGCATTACTTTTCTGAAGTGAAAGAGAGTTTTCCAATGAACGTTAAATATTTTCAAAAGATGCTACTACCAAATAGTGTCTGTTCTCAAGAAATATCATCGAGCGTCGATAAATCGCCTCTTCCTATCTACCTATCAGTACCGGTCCCGAGAGTAGCCGAAGAAAAATTCAATATCCGACGCGTGTCCACCACTCCGGACGGATGAACCGCCGCCGGTCAGATCCACTGTCCGACAATTACTTTTCCCGGCGAAATCTAATTTCCGCAGGACGGTGGCGGGTCGAGATGCGCCGATCCCTACCCTCACCCACGCGTTCACGAACACGTTAAATTATTCCGGCGCTAATTCCACCGCCTGGAGGCGACGTGTACGGGTACCAGCCGTTAGTCGAATACTCGTTAGCCTCGCGTTACCCCCGACACGAAATTCAAAAGCCCTGACTGATTACGACTCGACGAAACTTTTCGTTCGCGACTATTTCGCATCCACCACCCCTCACAGTCTCGTAACTCTCTTTCCAACGCTCCAATTCTCCTGGTGCGTCTGTTCAGACTCTTTTCCACTCCCAGCCATTAATTCCCCGACGCCCGCATTATCCCAGGACTTGGCGAGCATCGGATTTTCTGCCGATCGCACAACAATTTTCCACGTTCCGCTCCATCTTACTCCGCCGCCGGCTCTCAGAATAATTGCACGGTCCACGCTGGTAAATGTCCGCGCCGATAAATACTCCTACTGTCGAGCGTCCTTCGTGGTACAATATAACGCAAATAACGTAAGCTAAACGGTGTAAATAAGTACATTTTAGCAACTCGTCGTTCCTATGGTCTATAGCTATTATGGTAATTGGGAATGGCAAGTGGACGCGATAGGCTGCTTCACGAAATTAGTCGATTGAGGTGATGGAAGATGATGGGGTTAATAGATTTCTTAGGGTGGAAAGTAGGATGGTGTGGAATTCTATTGGGATTTATATAAGATTGTTTGGATGTCTGTTAGGAAAGATTTTTGTTTAAAATGTTTAAAAAATGATTTAAAGGCGATTGTGTGATTTTTTTGATACGAGATATGGAAAGTTTGTCAACAACACAGAAGGTGTATCGTGTAGAACACCTACAAGACATCGCTCTATATGAAAACGTAGATCAAGAATGGAGATTTCTTACTCTTTCACCTTCAAATTACGTGATAACCAGAAACACTACTCTATAATGTTTCTGTTTATTATATAATAATTTATGTAAGATCTTTTGGATGTCTGTTGGGAAAGATTTTTGTTTAAAATGTGTAAAAAATGATTTAAAGGCGATTGTGTGATTTTTTTGATACGAGATATGGAAAGTTTGTTAACAACACAGAAGGTGTATCGTATAGAACACCTACAAGACATTGCTCTATATGAAAACGTAGATCAAGAATGGAGATTTCTTACTCTTTCACCTTCAAATTACGTGATAACCAGAAACACTACTCTATAATGTTTCTGTTTATTATATAATAATTTATGCAAGATTGTTTGGATATCTGTTAGGAAAGATTTTTGTTTAAAATGTGTAAGAAATGATTTAAAGGCGATTGTGTGATTTTTTTGATACGAGATATGGAAAGTTTGTCAACAACACAGAAGGTGTATCGTATAGAACACCTACAAGACATCGCTTTATATGAAAATGTAGATCAAAAATGAAAATTTCTTACTTTTTTATCTTCAAATTACATTACTCTATAATATTTCTGTTTATTACATAATAATTATCAAGTGATTAAAAGTGCCATAAGCAATAACTGATTTTTTGAATTTGTGGTTTAGTATCTTCTAATAATGATTGGAGTGTTGTAATTGTTATCTCACTACATTGTGTCAATCAGCTGTGCAGAGTGTCCCGTCGCCTGTGACACCTTTCGACGATGGACTCTGCACATGAAAACAATCAAAAAGATTCGTATAAACATATGTCCCATTCAGCCTTATTTTCCATTTATAGCGAATTTCTGCTTACCTTGATAAAAGATGTTCAAAATGACCTCCTTACATCTCAACACAAGCTCGAAGACGTTTCGCCATTAATCGTCTTACTCTCTCCATTCTTCCAGGCATTGTTTGAATATTTTAAAAGCCTTTTTTAATTCTCTGACGTAGTATCTCGACGCTGTCAACGGGCGTTCTGTATACAATGGTTTTCAAATAATCCCAGGAGTAATAATCCATTGGATCCAAGTTGGACGAGCGAGCGGGCCAGGAAACAGGACTTCCACGGTCTATCCATTTATTTGGGGATCGTGCACTTAAAAACTGTTTTGTAATTCAACTAAAATGTGGCGGTGCACCATCCTGTATAAATCAATTATTTCCATCATTCGATAAACCTATACCAACATAAAGCTCACTAAAATTTGAATAGGACATATAGTCATATAAATCTTTTTCATTGTCTTCACCTGCGGAATCCACTGCCAAAAAGTATCCCAGGTGATACGGGACACTCTATATATGTATGTATCTAGAAATACGATATCTGACTACATACAGCTTAACTTTACTTCGAAGTAAATTTACTTGTTTGCGTTAATCTGAACTTCTCTTGCGCGAATTCACTTTAGCAACCTTCTGTTGTTTATCACGTATTATTAGATATTTCTCGAATTATTTAATAGGTACGAACATTTGTCTGTAATATTTCTGTCTATTATATGATAAAATTCAAACAAATGTTATGTACAAACACTTTACAAACGTGCCTCGTATGAAAAGAAACCTTGTATAAAAAAAGCCTCGCATAAAAACATTTTATTCTTTATACTCAATCTATTTTCTTATGAAAAATCATATCCCCCGTTCAATAGTAGATGTTACATTTTGCGAGCCATCCGGTGCCATATATAAAAATATACAAAGAGATATATCTCGAAGCAATATAGATATATCGTCCAAACGTCAGACCTAAGCAAATATCGCGGTGCCTTCAAACAAGGAGAATTCGTATCTACAAGAGTTTCAATATTATATGCACGATATATGTGGCGTATACTATCAGTACATTGTAATAACTTTGGTTTGGTTTTTCAAGTCATCGACAGAAGCGAGATTCGACCACGCCCAATTGAGATTGGATTAGTTCCGTTTCCTCGGGCCTCCAATTTTGCCAAGCTCTGGTCATAAGCGGCCTAATCCTCCTATGCCTGGCCGCATATGGTTCAATTGTGCTTGTCTACCACTAGACGCTTCTCAGCTTTCTACGGAAATATAGCTAATATTAACTAGCTATCTGATTATACTATTACTGATCTGACTATACTGACTATCATTGTTTCTTACGTTGTTTTTCGCTATTTTTTTAGCAAATTGTTTTATAAATTCACATTCAGCAATTTGCCATAATTGGGAAATTGGAATCGTAAAGGATATAAATGTCACAAGTGACGATATCTAATAAAAATAAGAAACGAATCTTTGTCAATTTTGATACTTATTCGTTATAAAACGCTATGGCATTTCAGCATCTATCATCTTCATTTTTTTAAAGTTACAGTTTGAAGTCTGAAGTTCATAGCTTATTTGACACTTACGATTGTAGATCTATTTTATAATAGCCTTAGGAGCAAAAACAAGTTAATTTAGCATTTTTTATTCCTTTCGTCGTATTCCACATGGAATTTACTTCTTCGCAATTCTTACTTTTTGGCACAAATATCGTTTATCATCTTAACTTTACAATTCATCTCAATCTTTTCTCATCTATGGCCGAAATGTGTCGCGATGCCACGTCAATCTTGCGACGTTACGAGCAAGATGTTTTGCGTAATATAATTAATTCTCGCGATAATCTCATTAAGATGAGAGATGTCCTGTCCATAGATCCTGGTAAAAATTCATTTGCAATGTATCTCGTTAATGAATGTAAAGATATTAACGTTTCTAAATGGAAAATATACTATATTTTTAGTATAATAAGAGATTCCAAAAAACTGTCAAATCTCCAGAATTCTTTGCCATTTGATACGAGACTCGAATATCTTCGAAAAGATAAAAGATAAAAAGTTGGCATCTCCACAAAATCTCGAGATTAATATTTAAACAATGATCAACATATTTATCTTTTTTCAGCCCATATTTTTATAGCTGACGAAAATTGCATTCTTAACTCGCTCAATGAAACAAATCTACGATCAATTATATTAGGATTTCGTTTAAATCGAATAGGATTCACCATGGAACAGAAGTTATTTACCTATTTAATGTCAAACTGGGAATTGATAAACGTTAAAGACGCTGGACTAACACAGCGAACCGTTTCGATGCACCTTCTACTGTTTCGCGTTCAGATATGCCGATCAATATGCACGCTATGTGGAAACTATACAGTGAACCTCGGGGAAAGCCTCGTGTTTTGTGTGTTCCACGTGTACACACAGTCACGCACAAGCGTATCGAAACATGGAGATTGTGTTATGCGGGAACGAAACACGAATCTGGTGAAAGATATTTTCACTGCGAAAACATGTAAACTGCAGAACTATCGGTGGCGCGAATCGAGCCCGATTCGACCGGTTTTATCAGTCGAAAAGCAGATTTCTATTCAAAATGATAAAATACAGAGCACGCGGACCCGATCGGTTGAATTCAATTCGTGAATAGCGCGGATTACTTTCTATGTTGCGTGCATCGACTATTCTTTCTTCTATGTATGTGAATATTTTTTATATGTTTTTATATAGTTTTGATATAAAGTGTCCCAAATATCTTCTACCAAAAATCTTCTGGAATATTCAATGAATAAGAATAAAAAGAAAATGTTGTATAAATGCTGGATTGAAAAGTTATGAAAAAAATATGAAATAATAACAAATTGCTTTTTCTTTCGTTATAGTAGTTAATTTAATATTGAACATGGACCTCAGTGATGAATAGGTTGAAGAGTATTAATTTCTGACCATCAATTTTCCTCAAAACTTGAATTTTTAATATTCTCGTAGCTTTCTCACACAATAAAGCTAATATCATTAATAAAATTTTCCAAGTTACAAAATACAGATTACCGATTTTAATTAATTTTCCTATGCATAACGACAATAAGTTTAATAATAGGAACAAAGAAATAGCGAAAAGTTAACGAATAAATTCTACAAAAAAATTTCTATAAGTTGCAAATTTATAAAAATTCTTTTTGCAACAAAAGTCTCTAATCTGCGATCATCAACTTCTACAAATTTCGCAAGAGATACTATGCCATTGGCTTTGCCATCGCGGACAAAATTCTGTTCTGTACTGTTACCCAAGAAGTTGGAGCATAATCTTTATGAAAGGGACCATTGAATGTACAATTTGAACCAAAAATTACTTTCCAAAGGTTTGGCTAATGTTAGATGGAAATAAAGATATAAATAAATTGTCGGAATCAGTGCGAATAGGTTCGTGCAAGCGGACTAGAAACCCAACGCAAATACTCAACACGTTGGTGCGGTTTAACCAGTGCAATAATGGGCGCAGCTACGTTCTGCAATGCGGCGAGCTCTAGTCTGTAATCGGCTGTGCAGATTGCACGGCTTTTATCTTTCGTCGAAAGTAACGACGACAAAGAATAAACTTAATCTCTCCGTGGACTTTTTCCTGATTATTATGATATGCCATTTGGAACGTAAAAGGTAGCCCGTATTCGGCATCGTCGTAAATAGCAGCCTATGGAACAAACACGCGTGACACGGAATTCGAGACTACTGTAATTCGCGCTACACATTCTACCACCTACCGATTTTTACTAAATACACTTTATATATATAGATGTATAGACAGCATGTTATCTGCTAAATGCATGTGTGTTGTCTTTTGAAATTATCTGCACTATCGGACAAAAGTTACGAATTATTGCATATTCTGTAAATTTCAAGAATTTAAAAAAAAAAGCTAGTTTAGAATTTTTTATTGCAGAGGACTTTATAATCAAGAATCTTAAATTATTATCGATACCTGTAGCGTTAACTTGGAATTCATAATACGATTTGTACTAATTTGTAGAGTATTCAGAGTAGGAACAAGTAGAGAAGTGATTCCAGATTTATAATTAATAGTGTGTATGTAATCTTCTAAGGTCTATAGAATATACATCGTAACACTTAAAAAATCGTGGTCATTACGATAAACATTTTACATAATCTGATCAGAAAGGAAGATAAGAAGTAGAAGAGAAATGGAGAACTTCCGTGTTTGGTATGTAAAACGCAGAAATTCTACGGTTTTTTATATTCGTCGATTCGAAAGGTAGAAAGCAATCGTCGAAGTTTTTTAAATATTTAAGATAAGAAGCAGCGAGGCGAGAGATGCGAAGCAAGTCGATAGAAATTCTTATCACGAGAACGAAACTCGAGGACGCGACATGCAATCTTTCGTTCACAGTTCGTCTTGGTTTCATTCAGCCCAGAATTTTACCAGCAGCGAAGCACAGCTGAGCACAGCTGCAACTGTATGATCTGTCGGTTGTTGGACAACACGCAGAGGAGGCAGTACGTGCAAGAAGAGGGAAACGAGCCAGTTAATCTCATGTTTCCCGTGAAATGGGAAATTCTGTATTCTGCGTTCACATCACAATCTTTTTGCCTCTCTAACATACTACAAAATAACACGAAAATAATATGTCTACAGATTTTGATGTCTGATGAAAAAATTATTAACACTAGAGCTACCATATCAGTCAAATAGACTGGTTTTACAATTTTATTTTAAAATTCCTACTTCCTGTTGTATTTTTTTCCGCAAAGATATAATGACTTTCGCAACGATAACTAAAACAATAATATAATGAATTTTATTTTATTTTTTTATGTATTCAAACTAAAAATACTTTTTTATTAAGGCTACTTATACCAATACCAGTCAAAATGACCGATACTCGTCAAACTGTAAAAGGATCCTGCAATCTGTTTATCGAACTCCAATTAACCAGTTTCCTCGTTTTGTACAACATGCCACACGTTTTTTTAATTTTTACTGCGTATCATTCTATATGATGATATCAGTTATCAGGAAAATTCCGGATCAATCGCTAGATCGCTAGATCGTTAGATCGCCAGGTCGCTAGATCGCCAGGTCGCTAGATCGCCAGGCCGCTAGATCGCCGGGTCGCTAGATCGCCGGGTCGCTAGATCGCCGGGTCGCTAGATCGCCAGGTCGCTGGATCGCCAGGTCGCTGGATCGCCAGGTCGCTGGATCGCCAGGTCGCTGGATCGCCAGGTCGCTGGATCGCCAGGTCGCTAGATCGCTAGATCGCTAGATCGCTAGATCGCTAGATCGCTAGATGCTAACATTAGGAATACCAGCAGAGAAAAAGCAGTCAAAATGACTGGCTCTACAATTTTATAAATGTGTCAACCCCCATTTAGGGATCTGAGATGGATCAATACTAAAAAAGTACTGCATAACATGGAATTCCTTCTGTAAGAAAGTAATAAATCAATAAATATAAAAGTATTCTATTATTACGTATGTTTTAAAGACCAGTGATTTTGACTGGTTTGGTAGAAATAGCTTCGTGTTAACTATTGGTAGTTCTAGTGTTAAATATAGCATTCCATTTATCTGAACTCATGGAAGAAACAGTTCACTCATAATTTACTAATTCTTTTTATTATGAATGATTTTTCGTTCGTATAACAAAAATCCAAATGCAGCTAACATTCAATCGACAGAAGCTTATTTTAAATTTCATTCCAATAATGAACTTCAGATAAATGGAATTGTATACAATGGAAATGTTATCGCTATACAGTGGAATAATCCTGTTTCATGTAACGATAACAATGTGTCTGCAACGAATAATTTTCAACCTTTTGAATTCTGAAAATTTTGCTAATACAATCAGTCATTATAGCATATTTTTGGAACGAAATTTTAAAAAAATTTATCTGCAACAGAAAAGAATAATTTACTTTCTGTAAAATTCCTTACGCAGTAACCTTTTCTCCTTTTACATTTATTAGTGGTAACTTGTACCAAAGGAATATACACAATTAAATTTGGCGTAATTTTGTATAATTTTTGTATCTTCGTTCACAACAGTTTTGCATCATTTTCCAAAAGAAATGACCATGGCGTACTATTTGAAAAGAAAATTTCAATATCAGCAGAACGATACTGATATCGCTTACCAGTGAAACTATTGAACTAAGCAAATCTCGTGACCATTAATCCAACAATACTGCTTCCGTAACGATCAAAAACCAGAAACCGTAACGATGCTCGCGTAGCTTTTACAATCGCCACTTAAATATTACCCAAGCGTGATGTTAAAGAGAGAAAGTGGTTAATTGATGGATGAACACTGGGAATTTTACGATTCATCCGTATACTTTTTCTTGGTTAGTGGTTTTTTCATTAACCTTCCAACTACGAGGTGTACTAGTCGAATTTTATAGCAACTCGTAAGGAAGATCGTAAATCTTCTTTCTTAGTATTGCATCTTAGTCTTTACGAGCAAGGATTCTAAAATGAGACGTAAATTCTGCTGCATTTTCATGCGATGCAACGTTGCGCACGAGTGAAAATAATCCAGCGTGTAATCAAAGTTGGTATTTATCCGGATTTCGTCGAACAGCGTCGTACAACGTTATTGTCCGCGGTGTAATTCTTTGGACTTCCGTTCGACAAAAGTTTTAATTGCTTGAAGCCCGATCCTTCGTCGTATTGATCTCTCTATTCAACAAGTTTTCATGCTATGGTGTACAACCGTTCTATCGTGTCTGATGACATACTGGTCTATTCTACTAGCGAAACTACTAATCCTGAACATTCTCGTTCAACTTGCGGCACATCAAAGAGGATCGATCATAATCTCGTTATGGCTTGCCTAACTAGGCACGGTCTTTGTCTGCTAATGGGATATTTAATCCGAAATAGCTCGATTCTACGGTCAAACCTGACCAACATTGTAACATTCTACTTTGATGTTAAATGCCGGTTTGTTGCAAAATACATGTCGTAAGATTATCTTGGCCTAAATGATCCTTTGTGAAATTGAAAATTAAGATAATATACTCGTATGTTTGAGTGTATAGACGTTAATATTGGTTTCTACAATTTTACTAATTCTAGGAATTCGAGCCAAAAAATTTCGAAGAATTAAACATTTCTTAGAAACTTTCCGTAAGAAGCTAGAAATCCTCAAATTACGTTCTCAGAAAATTCCCGAAGCAGTGATTCTTTTTTTCAATTCATAATATTCCAAAAGAATTCAAATTATAATCGCAGAGGACCGTGCAGAAATCAAATCGAGTTCGAGCAGTAAGCAATGAGGCCGGCGAACAATTACGATCGCGGGTCCATAATTAGGTGAATTTCGATCTTGGCCGATGTAATTAGAGGAAAATTGCTGTATGCTCACGAGCGTGCCGCGGCAGATGAAGTACGCTGTGCAAACTGAATTACCACGAGGTGTAATAACGGCGCGGGGGACCGATCTTCGGCCGATTATGCTCGCGAACGAGGCAAACCACGGCCTATCGTCGTTAGCCCACTTACGAGTAGTAATTGTAACTGTACTGAACCGTCCAACTGCTGTGTACTCAATTAATTCACGATAATCCTAATTGCTAATTGCGCCCGGTTCCGTTCAGCTCCGCGCTTCCTTCGATTCACCTTTCATTTCCGTCACGCGATTCAAACGTTGCCCCGAATGTTATTCGGCTTACCGTATTGATCACTAGACGATAGATATGTATTAGTCGTTTCTGTGATTGATGAGTTACATTGATCGATTTTGTGAAAGAGATAGAAATTAAGGTAGTTTCTTTTCGTTCCTTTACATAATTAGAAAAACGTATGAGCGTACGTTTAGAACGTGTCGACTTGAAATAATTTTAGTGAAATGGCAAGAATATTTTATTTTTGTTACTTATTAAAATGTATAGTGGAAATGTTCGGTTCCTATGACAGACTTTTCCAATAAAATAATAAGGAGTCTTACTATAGAAGACGAAGTAATTATAATAAAGTAAATTCTGTTATCTTTTGATCATTTATTACTTCCATTTTTTACTATTCAATCTGAATTACATATTTATCTCGTTTCAAACAATCTCAATTCTCTTGACAAAAATGTACTACAATAATGGTACCATCATCTGTACGGTATGGGCATGGTGATATATCTATCGTTTCAGCAACTGCTTCCTCACATTGTACCATTTATTTTTTACAATATACAAGAGTTTTTACTCTTTCGAAATCTCTTGGTCCCAAAGCAAGAAGACTATCACAACCTGTAACAAGGATCTACAGCGAAGAATGGAAAAGTGTGGAGAATTCTGTCAACCTGAATCCGCCCTTTCCCGTCGTAGCCGCCGTTCTTTTAACAAACCCGGTCATTTAATCTTGTCACGTTGGAATTCACGACGAGATGAGGCCAGAAACTAATCCGCTCCAACATCGAATCTTCCTTCTCTTTCTCAGAATTTTTCCAATCTCCTCGGAGTGATTAAACGTTCTTGCTCCATAGCATGACTCACCAGTGTGTCCCGCGCGGCCAGCACACGCCTAACCACAGGATTAAGTTCCAGTGGCTGGATCCAATGGACGGCCAGGTCGATTCGACCCGGTAAATAGGTAATTTAGAAACGAGAGAAGAGGCCGACAGTGTTTACCGCGATAAAAGTAGAGAAATCTGGGAATCGAGTATCTAGATATGAGGGACGGTGATTGTATGGCCGCGGGGCTGTTTTGTGGTCGACGAGGAACGCCCTTTAATTTCCGGGACAATACCGAGAAACGAACCCCCCTCCGCCATGGTGCTGACAAACGTTTCCAATAAAAGGATATTTATGTCTGTTAAAAGTTTGTCGCGAGTTGTTCCAGTTGAACCAAACGAAAAACGAGGAGTAAACAGAGAAGAAGATATATTGTTGTGAGTATAAGAAGAAGATATTTTATGAGCGGCTTGCTTGAAAATATTCGAACACTTACTATAAAGAACTTTTATGCCTATATCGTATATTTTATATAAACCATTTTGAAATTTCATTAACCCCTTAACCTACAACTACGGGCATAGCCCGTAGTAGATGATCGGGCCAAATATAATATACAGGGTGGTTGGTAACTGGTGGTACAAGCGGAAAGGGGATGATTCTACGCGAAAAAGAAGTCGAAAATATAGAATACAAATTTTTCGTTTGAGGCTTTGTTTTCGAGAAAATCGACTTTGAATTTTCGCTCGGTACGCGTGCACTTTATCACGTCTCGTTATAACGGATCTCACTATAGATAGTTGTCTCGATGGAAAAATTAAAAACAAAATTTTTATCCTATATTTTCGACTTCTTTTTTCGCGTAGAATCACCCCCGTTCCGCTTGTACCACCAGTTACCAGCCACCCTGTATAACAGCTTGTTTACGTTTTCGGCTCAAAATTCTCGAACGTAAATCGTAGGTTAAGGGGTTAACACTATAGTAACACAGAAGTGTTATAAATATGTTGAGGAAACTTGGAAGCAATCTGGAAATGTATATAAAAACTACAAAAGGTATAAATCATTATGAAATCATCAGATTCTAAGAATTATTGCCTTTATTTAGAACGTTAAACATAAAAAATGTGTATATTCATGTTTATAATAATAATCTCTTCAATTTTGTCTAACAACATTAATTGTTTTTGTGTCCATATCTGTCGCTTTTTTGGATCTCTATATTCGTCAATTTTGATATCCTTATTACCTATTATTACACTTGTTGTTACATATTAGATTGTCCGAAAAGTTCCTTTCGTTTTATAAGGAAATAATAGACGCACTATGTTTTTTGTTTTATATTGGTTGATTGAATTATAAATAAAATTATAAATAGAAATTGTTATTCATCTATTATCACCTTATGAAACGAAAGAAACTTTTCGGACAACCTAATATTTAGTTTCATGCAATTAAGGTTCTGAGAAGACATTCGATCCTTTTGCCCAATTTAGTGCCCAATTTTTTAAATATTATTTAAGGTAGAGTACTATGAAACATATATGATTATTCTCATTTGGTATACTTCTATAATTCATCCAAATAATTTCAACAAATTTTTGCTTTATACATTATAGTAGGTCGCAACCATGCATGACCACAAAGTTCTGGTCGATTAATCGTTTCCTTTAGACTTCATTACGTTTTGTATGAAATCACCAAGTATGTGTGAGAGAGATGGGTGAGGAAAAATGAAACGATGACCCCCAAGTTTCCTCGAGAATTCACATCGATCGTCCGAGGTACTTCTTCACCGATTGTTCCCACTGTTGCATTTTGATCGTCGTGTCATTCCAATTGGAATCTTTAAGAGTGGTTTATCTCAAGAATTAGCTGAAATCAAGGTGTCAGAGACCATACCTGTATGACTGTTTTCCCAAAACTCGTTCGATTTTAATACGATAATAGTGTTTGCTTTTTTTACATTCTTTTGTACTTTTCGATATCG
Organism: Bombus bifarius; assembly: GCF_011952205.1. Classification (NCBI taxonomy): domain Eukaryota; kingdom Metazoa; phylum Arthropoda; class Insecta; order Hymenoptera; family Apidae; genus Bombus; species Bombus bifarius. Next base: position 210,236 of record NW_022884576.1, on the reverse strand, counting down.
AATTGCTTGGTTTTTTAGTAAGTAAACCACTTTAGGTTTCGATGTTTAATAGCGTCGATAGGATGTGCATGAGAGATCGATCAACTAGAACAAAATCTGGGACGATCTCCGTACGGAATCTCCCCTTCCCGTACAAATGTAAATTTTTCGCGAGTATTGCGAAATATCGGCGCAAATTGCGGCGAGCCACGAGAATTTCGTTTCCCAACAGGATACCCGGTTTAGATTTATAAGCTCGTTTTTAAATCGAAACAAGATTTAGGTATTTCCTCCTACATACACACCCCATCTATTTTTATTTCTTTTATGTCTTTTTTTTTTTTATTTTCGTCCCGACGTGCATGCATGAATTTACGTGTTCGATAACCAATTTAATGCAGAATGTCACGAAATATGTCGCAGATATTTATAGGTTCGATCCTAGACACCGAAACGATGAAAAAATCTCACGTATAAAAATGTTCTTTAAGACTATTTTTCAAGCCACATATAATTTCATTTTACGTTAAATATATACTGGTTCCTGGCTCACTCACACTTCGTTTTTATTGTAATACAACAACTGAAATCCCTTCTATACCTTATGTCATTTGTTTCAGTTAGTGGATCTTATTGATAGAACAAAAATACAAAAGTTTGGTAGTGGACTAGATCGCAATTAATAAATAGTTCTTGAAATTTAATATTCACAATGTCCTGTCTTCAATTAGGTTTTTCATTTATGATTCCATTATATCGCTTTTATCAATTAAACATTTATGAATGATGTCTGACCCTGACCACACACGGTGTAATTTTACTTCACATGAGTTACATTCAGCAGCAGTTTATTGTTCGCCTAGAACTGCCTATTATTATCACACTATTATTATATCATGATCTGTGATTACGTAATTTATGAAAATCCTAAATGTTTTTGTTAAGGTAAAGAAAGGATTCGGAAACACAAATCGTTTACTTTATTTTACACACAAAAGCTATACAATATATCTTACCCTCTGAAGACCTCGACAACCTTGTTGCACGCACGCTTGTTCTCAACCGACTCTTCCAGATTCTTCTAACATCTGGCAACAGTCTTTTGTCTCCACTAAGACCTGGATGCCCTCTAATGCTTACACACACATTCACATGTACAATGTAAATGTATCATCTACCCAACAGTTTTATTGGTCCATTTGATCCTGTTGCAATTCTCAACGCGAGAATTGATTGTGATTTTAACAAATAAATAAAAAACAGAAAATTTGATCCTGTTGAAGTTAATAACCGTGAAAAGAATTAGTAATTCTTCGAAGCTAAGGAATAGGACCTTTTTGAAAAGTCATTATCGCCGACTAAATTAAATAAACTGAAAATTGAGTATAAATCAGATGAGCATGAATATTTGATTATTCCAGCTTGTTACGTGGCACCTTCCCTTAACCGTGTGTCAACCATCGTCGACTTTTCTGTTATAAAACGTAACAGTAATAATTTTCGTGGCTTTCTACGCCATCCCGTGTACCAGCCCGCGGCAAAATATTTGCACAACGCGCGACAGTTATCGGGAATTTGAATATCCATTGTTAAACCGAGTCCGCCCATCCACCTTCTACCCCCCCCCCTACCTCTTCGCCCTTTCTGGTCGGGTTTTATCTTCTGGAATAACAATCGTTAAAATAACATAATACCCGTTGTAATGGTTACGCTCGCTGCATTGTTTCAATTTTTAGCCAGCAAGTCGGTGCGTGCTTTTTGTTAAAACGTTTCGGGTATTCGTTGAATGCCGACATTACCGTTGTTGCCAGGCTAGAAACTATATTGACGATTTAAAATGAGATTTTGTTCTGTCTCTTTCTCTCTCGCCCCTTTTTCAGCAGGAAGATTATTTATTAATTTTTCTATAATTACATTTATTCGGAAATTATTTCTAAATAATAGATAATTAACGATTCTAAATAACAAAGTATATCTATATGCAATACATTTATTGGTTTTACTTTTAAATGTGTATTTTTTTGTATATTGATTTTATTTTGGTAATTTTGGTTAACGTGAAAGAATGAAAAATAAAGTTGTAGCTTCTAGACGTGTGCACCATGTGCAAGTTTTAGTTCGCAGAGGCAAGATAGACCCCAAAGTTAGAAACTTTGCATTTTGCTTATGAAAGACTGGTTCAAACTTTTTCAATGTTTAAATTATTAAACATGTAGATTCAGGGTGTTATTCTTGTTTATCGTATAGTAACAGGTAAATATCGACTTTCAGTAAAAAATCAGAGAAAATTCATAGTCTTTCTCCAAGAATTTTGTCAATCTTCTTTAGTATTATTCTACTCTAAAATAAACTGAATGTAAAGATCCCAACACTCTTCTTCTAAAAATTCCCAAGAACGACGATTAAAAATTTCTCTTCTAATATTGTTTCAATCTAAAGCAAATCCAATTTAAAAATGTCAACTCTCTTCTTCCAATAATTTTAAGAATTCTATCAAAACTTTTCCTTTCAACACAGTATCCCAACTAAAATCTTAACTACAAATTGTAACAGTCTTCTTCTAAGAATTTCAAAGCTTTCTAACGTCTAAGAAACTCAGAGCTTCCAAGAATTCCAATTATTCTACCAAAAAATCCTCTGTTTAAATTATCCCAATCCAACGAAAACCTAAATTTGAACGCTTTAAAAATTTGCAACATTCTGCTCCCAAGAATCCCAAAGAATTTTCCACTAAATCTTCTTCGTCCTAGAAGAATTAGCTGTAAGAAGAGAGTCGTTGTTAACTTGAAATTACAACGATCTCTTTCACACTATCCCCGCGGATTTCAAGTTGCTAATTGCCAAAATGAAACGCGATCGCTCGGACGAGCGTATCAGCACGTCCGTTGATTTCCCAGGACGATCTTTCAACCAGTCATTAACAACCAGCCAGAAAGAAAGAAAGAAAGAAAGAAAATGGTGGAAGCTGCGTGTGTACTCACGGGTCATGGAATAAATTTCCTTCGTTCTTCTTTCCTCGTAAATAACAACCCATGATTAAGGATAAATACGTGGTGCTGCAAGCGTTACTGTTAAAAGAGCTTAAAACGAAGCTTGGGTTGGGTGGTTCTGGAATAATTTAAAACACATGTGAGAAGCTTTGAGTTTGGGAAAAGGAAAAGACGTTCCATGTTTGGAGAACAAATCTTTGTCTAATTAGGTTTACTTTGATCGTGCAGGGAAGTTAAGGGAAAGGCGAGTAAAAGTTTGCTCAATAGAGGATTTTAGCCGGGATTCTGTTAGAAACATGTTCTAGATGATGCTTTGATAATCGAAAACTTGTGACGGTAGAAAGTTACGGTAGTACTCGTAAAGAGATTTCACCTGGTTGATTGTTTTTCAAATATTTTATTATTTATTGGTAGTAGCAGAGAATTTTAATAAAAGTACTGTCATCGTAAGGTGGGTTTTATTTTGTTTAGCGCTGTATAACATTGTAATGTGCGATAGATGACAGAAAATTTTGTATGATATAGGAAATATCTATCTGTATGTACAGTATATGTATATCGGGTGAAAATACAGGATGAATCGCTAAATTATTACGATTTCCTCGCGCTCAAATAGCTAATTGGAATTAATTTACCTTGTTGAATAATTCAAAATAGGTAATGATTAAAACAGCGTCCTTTTGGACGTGTTGCATTGCATGCGCTTAATATGGCAGTAATGTGAAGTTAATAATACCGCATGGATTTTCCGAACGGATCATCAAATATCGTTTCAATACGATCGCGAGGGTATGTATAAAGGTCTATCTTGGACTTTAAGGATAATCTTGCTCTTATTTTCGTGTCGTTAAACATTTATATGGACCAATCGCAAAATCTCTAAGAATCTTAAGATACCATATATTGACTTCAATTTACAAACACATTTCAAGAATAGCAACTCGCTCCATAATGATACTAAAGAATTCAATACAAGAAGAGAAAATTCAAAATTAATCAGGCAAATAATCTATACTATTTAATATTTAATTCTTTATGAAAATGAAATCGTAACATTCCGTATAAAAGAAGGAAACTACAAATTAATTACTCTGGATGATCATTTCATCCCTATTTCCACACAATTACACCACCTTCCTTCATATAAATTCCTTCTTGAAACCCTCTGAAACGGTAAATCTGTTCTTAACGTTCGAAGAAACCCTTTCTATGTCTAATTTAAATTTCTCCGGAAGAAAAACGTTGTTGGTTGGGGAAGTTGCATCGAGATGCTACAACGAAGAACAACGAAAGCCGCGAGGATTCGCCGATGTAAAAAAGTTCTTCCGGCGGTAGCTGGCGCGGAAATTGGCGTTGTGAGGGAAAGAAGTTGCCTCGACCGGATGGATGGGAGAAAAAAGAAACGTCATAGAGGCCGGTAACGCGGTTAGACTGGCTGGTCTCTGCGACACCCAACTTTCCTCGTAACCGTACGCCGCTATCATTTTTTATGCATTTCGATGAGAAGCAAACCCGACCACGAATCCCCTAAGGAAACTTGCTCGTTTCTCGTTCGTCGGTATAAAAAAGTTTTTCTATCGGGATATCAAACCCTCTCTCTATCCCCTGTCTCGTAGCGTGCCTCAATCTTTTCACAGTTGGAAAGTACGTGCGTGTTCAGCGAGTTTCGCGGAGGCTTTGTGGCTTTCTTTAGGCAATTCGCCTTACGAATAGACTGTGGATATTCCTGTAAATTTGTATTTATACGGTCAGAACGAGAGAAATGAGATCTAAGCAGGAAGTTTCATCTACTGAACAGTATAACTTTGGAGTATTGTACTTCAGATATTCAGATACGGTTTTGCATATTATGTGCAATATATGCGTTTTTATTACATTAATTTTGTTTTTTTATTATTTTCATTTTGCTATAAATAATTAATAACTGAATCTGCAATTCGGAATGATGATGTATCTGAATTTTCTAAAGAAATATTTTTCAAATTTAATGATTTTGAAAAAATTATTATTATTATACATATTATTATTCTCATTTTGCTATAAATAACTAATAACTGAATCTGCAATTCGGAATGATGATGTATCTGAATTTTCTAAAGAAATTTTTTTCAAATTTAATGATATTTGAAAAAATTATTATTATTATACATATTATTATTCTCATTTTGCTATAAATAACTAATAACTGAATCTGCAATTCGGAATGATGATGTATCTGAATTTTCTAAAGAAATATTTTTCAAATTTAATGATATTTGAAAAAATTATTATTATACATATTATTATTTTCATTCTGCTATAAATAATTAATAACTGAATCTGCAATATTTTTTCAAATATCATTAAATTTGAAAAAATTTCTTTAAAAAAATTCATATACATCATCATTCCCAATTGCAGATTCAGTTATTAATTATTTATAGCGGAATGAAAATAATAAAAAAAAATTAATGTAAGAAAAACGCATATATGATAAATCACAATTTATGAATTGAAGGAATTAATGCAATGTATTACGGTAATCGATTTTTAATGCTGAATTGGTATTGTTAAGTGATTATATATATATATATAATTTCAATTCAATTTTATTTTAATTTTATATATTTGACATATGATAAATGCCCTTAGTTATTATAACGAACTATTTTTATCGTATAAAACAGAACTTTTAAATGTGTGTCAAGTAATTCTTTCGAATATACCGGGTGGAAAATTGTTTGCCTTTTGATCTACCTTCTGGTAAGGGGAATCTTTTTTTATGGTTCTCAGTACTATGTTGTTCTCAGTTTCAGTCGAATTTCAGTCGTTCGAGCGTAACATTTTGACGAAGCGTAGACACGGACATTGAAACTAGCATATTTTATTCAATGAACCGTCAGATATCGTCGAATACTGTCGGTGCCTCAGCTAGTAAGTGTATGTTTGCTTGAACCCAAACGAAATATCGAACGGATATTCATGAACTTGGGCATAAAACGTGTAACAGAATATTCTCTAGTTTTATCAAATGTAAATGTTTCTCAACAATAATCTGCATGATATTGAGCATAGAGTTCTTACCCTGATTCATTAGCGATTCTATATCTACCATCATTTTTCTTCTTGTCCAATCTGATCTCCAATCTATTTCCGAGATTAGGATCCAGTTTAAGTTTTCTTGCACGATTATGAAACTTGTTGCTTGCACATCCACGACGTTGCTACGAAAAACGATAACCAACAGCTTCTTTGTACCTCGATATAATCTCAACCGATAAACCTTCTTTTTATCTTCTATATAGAAATTTTTTTTTATTGTTATTAGCTTCATCGTGTGACGGGAAGATGATAAAACAGTTTCAATACTTAATTAAGCTATAATTAAATACGTTAGAGTAGTTTTTAAATATAAAGTTCGGTAAAAAGAACATAAAATGTAGGTACTGAGTGGCGTAACAGAAAATAATGCAAAAAGTTCTCACTCTTCGTTTTATATAATACTTGCACGAGAACTAGTTTAAGAACTACTTACACATGTATTTTCTACACAGTATATACACTGACACTTGCATATTCTAGTTTTCTCCATTTTAGCGATACTTTTACTGCATCCAAGTAGACACTTAGCTACACAAACTTTCAAATTCTCCTTTCACATTTTAATCTTAATATTGCCTGAATTTTAATTTAATCTTTCCGTGCATTTGTAACTCAATCGCCATAAAATGTTATAGCTTATCTTATATCCTTTTATTTGAATGTTCGAGTATTCAAATTGAGAAGAATCGAATGAAAGGATAACGATGTAAGTGGAAAAATAAAGTAAAAAGGCGATTCTTTCAGAGGCAAACGATGTAAATTTCATGTAGAATACTGTAGAAAGGATTAGAATAATTTATTTTGGCCTTTAGCATAATTACATGATACAACTATGATTGTGAACAGGGGAACTTGGAAAGGAATATTATGTTCTATATTTTGAATAATATACTAATGGTATACACAGATAAATAAATGTAGCTAACACGATATTCATTATTTTACTATTTACTTTCTTTTTAAGCCTAAACTTGATTACTCTAAACTCTGAAAGTCTATATCAAACGATGAAACCAAAACTAACAGAAACGTTCGTTTCTGTCTCGTAAATTGCATTAAATTGACAGAAAGTGAAGTTATTCAGTTTGGCCTCTGAGAGACTCATATATCACTTATCATTTCAACTCTGATTCATAAAAATATTTGAATTGTAAATTCAGCGATGCGACAATTACGACTTGCAAAATTTTTATGCAGTCGTGTAAATGAAAGAAATGATAAAAAGGACAGAGATAGAGACAGAAGAATTGCACATTATATAACAAAGGCAATCCATCGCTTTCAGCGTCGGTAACGAGCCGTATTAATTCATTCTGACTTTAATGACAAAATTCCTTATACGTGAATGCACCACGATGCTGGAAACGTCGTTCATAATGCACAGACTGCGCATCTGGCACATTTCAGCCGAAACTTTTGCCAGATATTTTGTTGAAACACACTGCCATAAGAGATTTTATGTACGTTACCATAGTCGACCGATGTTCCCCGTATAATCGGCGCGCACTTACCGCCATAATACAGGAAATTTGTTAATAATAATGCGACCATGGGCGCATGCTATCTAAACTTAATGACTTCACATACATAATTGATCTACCACACCGCGTAAATGCTATGAATATTATAAACGGCCGTTATTATCGTTGTGTCTCTAAACATGGTGAACACCTTGTCCTTTGAGATCCTAGTCCTTTGAATGGGAATGAAGGATCATACGATGTACTTTGCCTTGAAAAGGATAAGTTTGATAATCTTTTGAAAATTTTCATCTGTTTTTGTTTTCAACAATTTTTAATAAATTTCTTCTTTTTTTTCTTGACTTTGAAAGTTTGTTGTCAGAAATAAAATAGGAATTTTTAGTAACAATTAACACGATCAAGATATTATCTTTAGCAGTGAGAAATGTTTGTCTGAAATACAATAATTTTAATAAATATTTTTCTTTTTTCTTTCAAAATTGTTACACATTTTCGAGAAGGAAAGAGACGGAAAGTTTTAATAATATCCAGTAGAATATTTAATAATCTTTTATTCAAATAGGGAGCAAAGTTCTATCAAAACAATTTTCATCTCGTCGTTCCTAGCATCAGTATCAATTGCAGCACTCCGTTGCGCGATCCCGTACGGCCGCTTTCATCTCTTGAAAACGATGTATTGTTATTCGACCGCGTTTTTCCCCTCTTTTCTTTTATTCTTTGACCCGTTGTTAAACCGCTCTCTGTTACTCTTTTACGCACACGTAGCACTGTGCGCAGGGCCTACGACCAACGCTATAAAAAAAAAAAGAAATAGGAGCTCGCTTTGCGCAGAAATATACACCGCGGTTACTGTGTTAACATTCAATATTTTATGTAACGGACTACTCTAGCTATAAACATTTCATACTGTCGCTCGATGAGAAAGTGAATAAATTTTGAAAAAGAGCTGTAAGTTAATACGCTGGTCTTATTTTATTAATGAAAAGTTTTAGTGTATTGTTTATGCTTGTTGGAGTGTTATGATGTAATCAATTCATACAGGAAACTACTTGAGTGTAATTAATTATGTTTGCTAAAGCTTAGTAATGAATAATGAATGTTCGACTCGAAACCTCAGCTGGATTTACGAGTCCTTTGGTAATTTAATAGTTGTTTCTTTATAAATTTTGTAAACCCTATAATAACATTTTTTTCTTCTCAAAACATGAATAAAAATCTTCAAAGTAATAATTAGCAAAATGAAGTTCGCAAAAGGATTTGTCAGAATTATTCTTTTTTTAGGGTAATAATTCCATAAAGTGAGCTGATGTAATAGCAAATTAAGAAATTGAAAATGCACTTTTTAATCCTCAAGGTAATATAATTAGAGAATCAATTTACGATTTCATTGCCTTTATCAGTCGCCATCGCCATAATTTCCTAAGCTCCTTTATTTTTATTCTTGTACTAAGCCCAAATACCAAAATATAAAATGTAACAACTTCAACGATCATAGTACAATATGGATCATTTACATCACATATTTAATCATTTACATCCTCTTTAACACAATCTATAGTCAGCACACCATCGATCACTAATATTAGACTCATAGAAATATTATTGCGAATGAATTACGTTAAATTCGTGCTACAATTAAGCTATTGTATTTATTGATAGATTCACTGCATTGTGTTGTTTCATCACCATCAATTAAATGACATCTGTTACATCAAATAGATATTAGTTAACTATGCGGAAATCACTGTGTGCTACGTATGCGAGAGTTATGAGTGTACTGAACTGATAACTTAAAGTGGCGAATAACGAATTGAGGATTATAATATAATTAGGTATTATTAAGTAAAGTACAGATAAAGTAGAATTAGGAAGTAAAGTAGAATAACAGGCCATATTTTCCTAAGCTCCAACATAAAACTCATCAGTGAAATCTGCCATGATTTATAGCAAAAGTTCGCAAGTCTCCCTTAACACGTTTTCTACTAAATACCACTGTGAAAAAATATCGCTATCCAGTTCCTGCAACTACACATTCTTTTTCATTAGAAATTTCTTTATTTTAAACAATAATGTTCGTTCTAACAAACTATACATTACTTTTTCTCTTTTTAAAACCATTTTCCTAAAATGCACAACGAAAATGCAACGGTTGCGTTAGCAATGTTACTTAGATAATTGAAGTAACGCAACGTAGAAACATATAAAAACTTTCTTTTTAAAAAAAAACCATTCTATTTGTACAAATAAAATCTTGGGTACATTGCAATACGAAAAAGCAAAGAAACCAACACGCGTTTGGCTCGTGAAACATATACGTATTTGGCAAAAATTAAATTTTAAAAATAGTACGTAATACATCTTAAAAACTGTAATAAGTGTCAAAATTAATCTCACTGTGTATTTAATCTTATGGATATGATAATTGTTTAAATACTTCTGTTGTCTCTGCGAAATATGTATTATACATTCTAAATATCTTATAGCTTCTATATACATTTTTCACATCTGTTTCAAACTTTATCAATATAATCGTGGTAATGGCATTTCATTACAGTGCTAATGAAATATCAAAATGTTTGGTATTGGGAAACTTATTGGAGACGTGATTTAAATTTCAGTCCTCTGGTGGTAGAATGGCAAACTACTGAAAGTAGGTCGTTCGTCAATAAATCCTATCAATTAGGTGGCGATCAGTCAGGTTGCAACTGTTCGGTTGAAGTCGCAAATCTTGAACGCTATTAACGTTCAAGGTGGAGGTAGATTAAAGATGTCTAATAAGCTTGTGTTTAGTATGTTTATTTGTTACTGACTTTAAACGTGGGAGAGTGCGTAATGAGTCTCCCTTCTCTTGAAGCGCCTGGTACTTATATTCTAACTATCAGTCTACGGGGTGTGTTTTCATCAACGTTTCCTGGAAGGTGGGAATCTGTTTCTGTCCAGTCCTGTGACTGTCAAACTGTCGTGGACGTCGCAAACGGGGTGTGTCTTGTACGTACCTGGTCGAGGGTGCGTAGTGTGACGTCCAGTTGGCGACGTCGTCCTTGGTCTATTATCGAATTCTCATCGCGTGTTGAGGTCTATGGCATGTGGTTTGTTGTTGAGCGAACCCGTCGAGCACTTAGGATGCCACTTAACCCCTCGACGTGGTCCGAGTTGCAAGCTCCATGACGTGCAATGTGGGAAATTCCAACTTCCCAAAAAATAGCAGATGTGTTGTCCGTATCGTAAACTGAGGACAACCTAAAATCCTGAACAGGTCTTTTGCTTCATTAATTTAGAGCAACTGATTTATTCACATTCGAAATGCTCAATAGCCTTTAACAATTTTAAAATTTATTTAATTCGACACACGTTCTTTGAGAGCAATTCTACTCGGTAGTTTTTTCTTTTGTTCAGAGGCTTGAACTGCTGTTGATGTACTGGATTCTGTATTAATTGCAGAGCTTAGGTTGATTCATAGAATCGCTGTGTTCTTTAAACGTTGCGTGCGATTATCTAAAAGAGAAAATTTAGTCAAATTTCCGACATGACTTACTGAAAATTATAAATTTTATTTTCAAACTCTACTTACGATTACACAATACATACTTACTCGATGAAATAAAATCTTTTTTGAAAAGCCTAATGCTTTATTTTTACGCCCATTTTTAGAACTTTCATCCACACATTGAGGCAGTCAATCATTTTCCCTTAATATATTTTATTTTTTAATTTCACTATATGTTTTCATTCTCTAGGTGAAAGTGATAAAAGCGGACAGTGTCATTTTTACATATAACCGTACAGAGAAATATTTTTCACTTTTACTTTTTCTACGAAAAAATTCCATTGCATAAATTTGTATAACTACTTAATTAGACAATTCTCATTATACTGATCAATTTGAAAGCACTAAAACAAATTTTTGAAAACAGTAGTTTTTCACGACGTATCTATTTAAACGTTGGTGATCGTATGGATACTCGACCTACTCTCGATAGTTCGATTTTTTGTCATTAGTTTGCATATAAAAATTCTCGGCTCTCCGGTATATTCATAGGAGCTACTTACAAGTGTTCGAGTTTAAATACCTCCCTGAGCAACTATATTACGTAACACTTGTCGAAAAGGAGAAAAGGAAATGTTATTCTTGATAGGAATTTTTTCCTTTTCGTCGATTATCCGATTTAACGAAACGATGAAAATGAGGATCAACGAAAATGGAATTAAAAAAGAATGAAGGGAAACGAACCGATTCGAACGATAATGTCGATGTACACACATATAGCTATCGTTGATGCATTGTGGCCCACTTCTGACGCGTATACGGCATTAGTCTCGTTGAAAATGCACAAACGGCGAATCGATGCACGAGTTGGGGAGATCGACCACTGGACCGTGCCGTGAGATTTATCCCGACCCGATAATTTATACAGTGCAAAGGAAACGTGCAGACGAGCCATGGAAAGATGCCAATTGAGATAATTCGGACGCTCGCGTGTCGTTGTCCGTTCGAGTCGTCGATGAGATGAAAGAAAAAGAGAGGAAGAAATATAGAAGAAAGAGGATATAGAGAAAGGGAACGGGAAAAAGGGATAGAGAATGACAGGAAAAGAGGCCATCCGGTCAAGGCAGTTTAACACAGTAGAAAATAATGAGGCTACGTTAAACCGCGGTTATTAAATACGAGCAGTCGCGTTGCTCGTTACAGGAAGATAATAGACGTGACGGTTTAAATGGAAAAACTTAAAATTTCGATGATTTCGTCGAATGTTTCAGCCAATGATTTAGCCCTTCAAGTATGACAATAGTGATTGAACTACTGTTACATATCTGAGCACTTACCATAAAAGACTTTATACCCAAAGTGTATGTGTTTTATAAAGCATCTTGAAATTTTATCTGCACTATAATGAGACACGACTGTCTTGCTTATACTGGTAAAATTCGAAACCAATATGGAAATGTAATATACTAGAAGTTATAATATTTTTATTGGAAACGAAACAAAATTTCATACAAATAAAATAAAAAATTATTATTTTTATTATAATATTTTATTAAATATATGTATTTAATTAAAAAATTAATACACAGCGAGAATAGCCCTTTTAAACATATAATGAGTGTCAAAGATGGTCACACTGAATATCGAAGCTTATTAATATAATAAATAATTTACTGTTGAAATACTTTTGTGATCTCTGCGAAATACATTCTTGCACTAAATATCTGGTAATTTCTATATACATGTTCAAATTGATTTCAAACTTGACTAATATCAATCATGATAGCCTATTACAATGCTAATGAACTTTCTACAAGTGTACGAATACTTTCGTAAGCCTATGCATTCCATGGAAATGATCGAAGTAGCAATGTAATTTCATTCGATCGTTAATTGTATCAATAGCAAGGAAGAACTGATATACATTCGGATTAAAACTTTTCCGAGCTTTCTGTCTGAGAAGTTGAGTGATCAATTTTTAACCGATATTGGCCGCACAGCTTTACGATTGATAGATTTCCTCTGGCATCGTTTGTTTTTCAAACCAGTTCAACCCTGGAAACGTATTAGCGCGATGCAACGTGCAATTTAATTTCGTAGAATTACAACGATCAAATCGGTTTTAGTTAAATATTTCCCCACTCGCTGGGTATTTGTTACGGTTAATTATGCCGAAATGTTCCCGGTTTTTATACATCAATTATCATCATCCACGCGGGGTTGTGTCTCTGTATTAATACGCGGATAATTAGATCGCGCGTATAATTGTTAACGACAAGAGCCACAGGAGCTTAAACGTCGTTGGACGATGGCGTAATTTCAATTATAAACGGAATTATGGCAGTACCGAATTGGTCGAATTTTATTTGATATAATTCATATCTCCAATAAAACTTGCGACATTTATTGGATTACTATCCAATCGGGCGGCTCGCAACGAATTTTCCTCGGAGAATGCTCCTGGGGGAAACTTCAATCAAATTTTCAACTCTCTGTCCGTAGTTCTCTCCCGCTTCCTCTCTGTCGTCTACGAACGTGATCGTTGGATACCTCCGTTGGAATTTCGAAGCTGTCGATTTTGCCAACGTTAATTCTGGAAAGTAATATCTTAGAACGATCACTGCGAATTGTTCGATGATTTAGAAGATTACTAAATATAGACTGGTTGTTCCCGTTTACAATTAAACAATAATTTTATCGATATTAAATTTATAAAAACTAGCTGGTTCGAATTGAAGAAACAAAAACGTTTACGTTCTTTATTACCAAAGGCTCTCACGTTATATTACGTCAATAAATTCTACAGGTAAAAACAACATTAAGTTAAAAATAATAATTGAAAACTTAAATTAACAATTTACCACAGCTCTTTAATTTTCGCTTGAAAACTACGAATCAATATTCGCTACAAATATATTGTCAAGTGAAACGAACACGATACGAGACGCAAAGTTTAAAAAGTATACAGCAGAAAATGAAAGAAGAAAGAAGTAGAGGGAAAAGATATTCCATTGTAATGATCATTTAAAAGTAAAACGAAAAAATAAAATTTCTGCTGAAACGAAATATGATAAAACAGGTAGTAGGAAAGTAAGGCAGTCGTAACCCCAAATTTTTTATTTTTCTTTCTCCTTGAAATAATGTTTTGAGACAAGGAAAGATCGTTTTTAATATAAACAGAAGAATAACAAAGGAATCTCGTTATTGCAGATCCGAAAGAAACGAAAAAATAGTATCGTTGAATCATTCTCAGATGAATTTAAAGACAGTCGAGAACACTTTCTCTCGAAGGTTGCGTTCATGATTCCTATTGTTGCATCGCGAATCCTCATGCGAGTAGACCTTATTCGCGACCTTTAGAATAGAAAAAAAGACGATCGGTGCGTACAACACGGGACTGCAATAATGTTAATACTCTATCATAGTTGAACGAACTGAATGAAAGTTAAGGGAATTCTAACGAAGTGCTTCGTAGTCAAAGTGTAAAGAGCTTCACACCTTTCACCCCTTTCCTTTAGAATAAGATACAGAGAAATCCTATTGCTGAGAGGTGGTTGAACGCTAACCAGTGAAGAATTAGTTGCTTTTTTCGCTAGTTGATGACTTAATTGCTATGAGAGGCAAGACAAAACTCCGAATTCTCCATTTAATCCTAGATAATTAGAAGCTTTTGACTGTAAACGAGACTGAAACGAAATATGATGAATGTCGAAGTAACTACTTCAAGAAAAACTCTACATCTTTATTTATGTATATCCGTGACCGGATTTATGTATATCCGGAGACAGCTATTACGCAGAAAATAGAATTTAGTGAAACAAAAATATTCTAAATAAAGAGAGGTCCATATTATTGTAGCTTTGAATATACATTATGTTTTGGGTTACAAGGTCTAAGAACAAAGTAACTAATAAATAGATTTCTATTGATGTTCCTTGTAGCCTTTAGCTAAAGCTATAAGGTTAATTTCTTTGGTATTGTCCTTTTACTGTAAATATATGAACGTGCTCCCTATTATTCTATTGTATTGTAACATTAAGAGAGTAAGGATCTGAATCAACATAAACTTACACTGTTGACAATTTTAGATCTTAATAGCCGAAATAATGGTATAGAAACACTAAATTTACACTTAGAATTAGAATAGTTATATATTTATTAGATAAACGATTTCAAAGGTATTCATTGTAGCCTTTAGCTAAAGCTATAAGGTTAATTTCTTTGGTATTGTCCTTTTACTGTAAATATATGAACGTGCTCCCTATTATTCTATTGTATTGTAACATTAAGAGAGTAAGGATCTGAATCAACATAAACTTACACTGTTGACAATTTTGGATCTTAATAGCCGAAATAATGGTATAGAAACACAAAATTTACACTTAGAATTAGAATAGTTATATATTTATTAGATAAACGATTTCAAAGGTATTCATTGTAGCCTTTAGCTAAAGCTATAAGGTTAATTTTTTTGGTATTGTCCTTTTACTGTAAATATATGAACGTGCTCCCTATTATTCTATTGTATTGTAACATTAAGAGAGCAAGGATCTGAATCAACATAAACTTACACTGTTGACAATTTTGGATCTTAATAGCCGAAATAATGGTATAGAAACACTAAATTTACACTTAGAATTAGAATAGTTATATATTTATTAGATAAACGATTTCAAAGGTATTCATTGTAGCCTTTAGCTAAAGCTATAAGGTTAATTTCTTTGGTAATGTCCTTTTACTGTAAATATATGAACGTGCTCCCTATTATTCTATTGTATTGTAACATTAAGAGAATAAGGATCTGAATCAACATAAACTTACACTGTTGACAATTTTGGATCTTAATAGCCGAAATAATGGTATAGAAACACTAAATTTACACTTAGAATTAGAATAGTTATATATTTATTAGATAAACGATTTCAAAGGTATTCATTGTAGCCTTTAGCTAAAGCTATAAGGTTAATTTCTTTGGTAATGTCCTTTTACTGTAAATATATGAACGTGCTCCCTGTTATTCTATTGTATTGTAACATTAAGAGAGCAAGGATCTGAATCAACATAAACTTACACTGTTGACAATTTTGGATCTTAATAGCCGAAATAATGGTATAGAAACACTAAATTTACACTTAGAATTAGAATAGTTATATATTTATTAGATAAACGATTTCAAAGGTATTCATTGTAGCCTTTAGCCAAAGCTATAAGGTTAATTTCTTTGGTATTGTCCTTTTACTGTAAATATATGAACGTGCTCCCTATTATTCTATTGTATTGTAACATTAAGAGAGTAAGGATCTGAATCAACATAAACTTACACTGTTGACAATTTTGGATCTTAATAGCCGAAATAATGGTATAGAAACACTAAATTTACACTTAGAATTTATATTAGAATAGTTGTATATTTATTAGATAAACGATTTCAAAGATATTCATCGATACACACTTGCACGCGCCTCAGCATTTCCTTCCCCATACCAGACTATGAACCGACTGAACAGTTTACATTCCTTTGTTTTCGAGACGCCGCGCACACACATACTTCCACACACTGGTATTTACAAACAAGTATTACTACCACGCAGCTAACCTAGTCTAGCACATAAAATTATATACATCTCAATATAAACACTTCTCAACGCGAGAATTGATTGTAATTTCAATAAGTAAAAAAAATATATGTAAACATTATACTTATACCTTTATTTATTTCAATCTATTTTTCTATTACAAATTCATCCACTCGTTCTTCCATCAGTCAACCTCAACAATAAAAATAGTAAATACCCTATAGAAAATCTAAGACTGAATAATAATAAGGAAATTGTGTATCACAAATATGGCTTAATACTAACCATTACTACGTCTTAACACCTACTGCGCTGGTTGTTTTTCGAGACCACGCGCCACGATTCTTTTCATCGAGGCGTCGCGTCGCGTCGACTTAGTCGTTTGTCCTCCATTTCGACCTGTGTGTATTCGTCTAGGCGTGCGCGCACGGCTTCACAAAAGCGGGCAATGTCCCCCGAACAAAGCGCGCGCTGACCTTCTTTCCCCGATCCTCGCTTCACGCCGGGTGCAAATTGAATTCTTGCCGACAATGCGTCACAGCAAATTGCGCGTTGAATTCTGAGCAATCTTTTAATTATCGTCCCGTGCTTGTCCCTCAAAAGGAAGAGCATCCTGTCGGCCCGTTTTAAGGAATTACTTTCTAGTTTAACACATTTTTGTTGACATTGATCGCGAGAATGAATATTGCGATTAAAGGTGAAATTTCGGATTAATGGTTTTGGAGAATTGTTTTGGACAAAATACGGTGGAATCTTCTGTCAATGGACGAAGAAAGAAAGGAAAAAGGAGGAAGAATATTGAAAGTAAAACTTTTAAAGTAACTCGGGGATGTTGAGTCGGAGCTTTTTGAAAAGGAAAGTTTGTGGAAGTTGGGATTACAGAGAAATGATCAAGACTGCTCGCGTCTATTAACAGTAAAGAATCTTTTCTCTAAAAATCTGATAGCAGATTGACCAAGAATTAATGTAGTTAGAAGGAAAGAGCACTTTCTCTTGTTGCTGGCCATTTAAATTGAACTCATAATGGCTATTAATATAGTCCATATCGTAGGTCATAGTCGCTGGACACTTCGACCTATGATGTGGTCGCGGCTCGGATATCGACCTGCCATGCTATTGGAGAACTTTTAGCCTCATCGTAGAATGTCTCCTCTACTTCAAATTCGATGAAAATGTTGCATACGTGCAATCCTTTGAACATCTCGTAGTTCTACGTGTACGTTCCTCGTACGTCAATTTTTCTTTATGTGAATATTTTGCAATGCGAAAAAGGTCATCATCAAAGGGCTTATCTCATGGTTAAGTTTGATTTGAATCGTTCGCAAGCCAAAATAGTTCCACTTTTTGCAATTTTTGAAATTTTAGTGATAAAGCATTTGATTAAGTACAGATTCATACTGACCTTATATGTTTTTATTAGTTTCTTCTATCTTCTGTTTCGCGAAGTTAATCGATTTAACAAATAAGCAACACATTTTTTTGCTTGAAAAAAATGTGGAAAAAGTAGACGATGAATATGGTTAGTTCTTAAAATATCTTTATTATCTAATTGACTATGATAAAAGACTGGGGTATATGAAGCTGAAAGCAATTAAGAAATGTACAGAAAGTATGGCTCATGGTCTTTCCCGGTTTTGCCGATGTGGCTAGTCAGCATTATACAGGGTGGTTGGTAACTGGAGGTACAAGCGGAAAGGGGGTGATTCTACGCGAAAAAGGAAGTCGAAAATGTAGAATAAAAACTTTTCATTTGAGGCTTTGTTTTCGTGAAAATCGACTTTGAATTTTCGCTCGGTACGCGTGCACTTTATCACGTCTCGTTATAACGGATCTCACTGTAGATCGTTGTCTCGATGGAAAAATTAAAAAAAAAATTTTTGTTCTGTATTTTCGACTTCTTTTTTCGCGTAGAATCACCCCCTTTCCGCTTGTACCACCAGTTACCAACCACACCCTGTATATCTAACTATACGATAAATATATTTCCTGAATTGGGCTGGCCGAGTTCGCCTCTAAACAAAAAGTATGATATATTTTAAGAACTTCATTTAAAACATTTAAAAGAATTTATGTTTAATCGCAGTTCAGAGATTTCACTGTCTAAATAGTTTCCTCCTCATTCAAGGTTTCAATGTGAAACGATCGTTTCGAACGAATTTAATCTTCACTGTGAAAGCTGCCATTTCTGGATAAACAAAGGCAATTTTTAGAAATGGCGAAAGAAAGGAGAGAGAATAAAACGAGATGGAAGGATGTAAAGGGATAAAAAGCGCTGAGGAAATCTCGTTGAATTTACGACACACTATTCTAGGCGCTGTATCTTAGACTGTAAAACGAGACTGCAGGCGGGTAGAACCGACTGAAAAGTTTCCGGGTGAAATTCAAAATGCTCCCGCGGCACGTCGAATTTCCTCGGAAAAGGTCTTGCGATTCGAGATCGTCTAATTAGAAACGGACTATTCGCGATGATACCAAACTCGCTTGGGAAATTTCCTCTGGCAAACTTCTGAAAAGAGTGGGCGTTAAATGATCTTAATATGTGAGATTATTGGAGTAAATTATAGGATTAATGGACTTTACTCTTTTTAATGGTGTTGAATATCGCTTCTAGCCGAGAGAAATAAGAATTTCTTTATGCACGTGTATGTAGGTAATTAAATAATTTATGTACCATATTATTTATTATGTTTGTTATGTACCATCAGATTGTTTTATCTAGTATGGTAACGGAATTTATTAATTAACAGAAATTATTTATTAATTTTTCATGTTATGCATAAAATAGTAATCGAACAGAAATAAAATATGAAATGTTAAGTTGAATAAAGATTGACTCTTTTGTTTACTCTGAAAGCTTAATTCAAATTTTACAAATTCTTCTTTATCTGATGCTAATATTCTTGAAAACATTTTTGCTACCATTTCAGTGCCATTTCATTCTTAAAGCTGATAAATAAAAAAATATTAGATATGATTTTGCGCCTTAAAGAAATAATAATATGGTGTACGAATATATTGCTAAAAAGTTCAAGACTTTTCTTGGAGATTGTGAAGGATAGTTCGCCACGAAAGAAAAACGAAGATGAATTGTGTACACAGACATAGTAAAAGACGTTTCAGAAACTATTTCACGATACGGTCGTAAATAGCATCTCTGTGCTCGGTATGCTCGATAATTAACACATCTAAGTTGACAATTACGTGAACAAATTGTAACTCTACCACGTCCATGTCTGTTATCCATTTGGCGGTTAACATTTCCATGTATCGGTGTTCGTTTGCCATCGACACGCGATACCAGAATTAATTTTCAGCTGCGGTTCTGCCTAAAATCTATGGACTTCTATAAGACTCACACAGTCGAGCTGTGAAAATAATATTTTCTGAATTACTCAATTTACAAGTAGATCAGAATTCTGGTAATTTAATTATATAATATAACAGAAAGAAAATATGCAATCAAAATGTAACAAATGTGATTTTTATTCATAGTGATGTTTATCACGAGAATGAGTGAATATTATAAGGCAGAAGGTTAAAAGTCCTTTTATTCATTGAAACAAGGATGATATTGTAATATAATAATTCGAAAATTGTAGCTATCCTCCATCCTAATTTTATAAAAAACATCGTTGTCAAATTACAAAAGAAATAATTGTTATAACAAGAATTCTGAAACCGTTAAACTCTTTGTTAGTATTGTTCCACTTTTATTATACAAAATAAAGCAAATAGCTACCAACGCGCAAATATATTTGCGAATATCTACAATTCCATTGTTCTTCAAATAATGCAAAATATCATCTAATCGTCCCGTAAAGGATCTCCGAAGATTTTGCACGAAGCATCACTGAGTTTCACGCGAGAGTACGAGCCAATAGAAAGTAAAACCGCTCTCCATCGTTTTTCGAAGAGGAAACGATGTTGTCGGAGATCCGACGAAAGAAAGGCAGGGTTCGATGTCAGCCAGGTGGAAAAGCGTTAAGAAAGCGGTTCGATCCAATACGATCGCAAAATAACGTTTCGCGAGTGTCAAATAAGCGGCTTAAATCGAATTTCGAACGCGTCGTTTCTCGGCCTGCCTTTGACGAGCTCTGTTCACGGCGAGATGAATTTTGAATCGCGAGCCTTGTCGAAAAACGCGATCTATTGAAGTGAAACTGCGACCTTCCTCGTTTCTTCCTTTCTTCTTGCTTTACTCGTCGAAAGAGCCTGGAAAAGCGTGTTCTTGTGACTAGTAGAGTATCGCTACTTACACTTTGTTTGACACTTTTTACGAGTATTTCTGTAACTTGAATCGAATTCTGTTAATTTTTCCTCCTCTACTGAAGAGTACTTATTAGTAAGCTGCGGATTTTTATGCATTTATAGAAAATTTCAAGGTGTACAAATGCACATAGTATTTAAAAATATATAAAATATTCGAAATATAGTACTTGTTATATAACAATTATATAACAGTTGTTGTTAGTAAGTGAAAGAAGTCCACTTCGGCCCCACTTTTCTAATTATATTCATAAAAATATGAATTTGCACAAACGCCCGCAATTTATTTATTAGAAAATAACGCGTAATGTTCGATAAAAAAACGAGATAATTAATAATTGTTGAAAATTAGTTGTAAATGTCTCAATCTTCGTCTGATTCGAACGACCATCAAGCTTTTCTCGTTGGACGAGCCTTTAAAAAGCATGTTTTCGTGACTATCGAGGCGGAAAGAGTGGCTAGACTCACGATTGTATACAAGTTGAGTCGAGTGTATCATCGAACGAGAAAATTCGGTTTCTTACGTGTCGTTGAGGATAGATACATTGGTTGGAAATGTTTCTCGATTTTAAAGCAAGTTTCTAGAAATTCTGTATGAAGATTGTGAAAAAATCGGAAAAAATAGATTTTCAAATTTTGTAGAACGTATTGTAGATCAAATGCAAAAAGAAATATTGTATTCTTGGTCACGCTCCAATTCTTCTTGCATCTTGGCGCTCCTGTTTTCGTCAAGAAAGAATATTCTTTCTTGTTGTGATACTGTGCTGCAAGTATACATACTTTCGAGAGTTTCTAGTTGCTATCATATATTATGATATAACGAGATAGAATATGCATATATGTTGATCATAGATTTCTCAATGAAAATGTTAAAGTACTATGTATATTCTATTCCAGAATAATATACATTGAAATATGCATATATAGAAAATAAAATTATACCACATTCTTATACTTCTTATACTTTGCATTATTACACTAAATATTGTGAAAATTTTACAAATACATTTATTGAATTTCAATATTTTTATTAATTTTAATTGATTTAATTGTATTTAATTTTATTTACGTATTTTCTGCATATTTTGTGTTATTAACATATTGCGTACGGCGCTCTGCGCGCTCAAGGCCCGCACATTTTTGAACGCTGCAGAAGCACGCTTGGCAAGCAATAGGATGCATATATGCACATTTTTAATTTGTATTTGGTATTTTTTATTCAGTCTTCTTCTGTGTCTAATCGCATCGCTTAATTCAAGAATATTGCTGTTATCACTGAATTCATTTCTGTCGCAAGAGTCGTTTGGTGCATCAGATAAATCATCAAGCAACAATTCACTTTGACTTTCATTTTCTTTACATATATGTGTCATTTTGCTACTTTTATGGAATTAGGGCCTATTTCATAAAATAATTTTTATTATAAAGTATCAGTAAAAGATTGAGAATGTAAATAATTTTTAAAAAACTGTTTCCTTACAAATTAAAATACGAACTTTGAAATAACAAAATGTACAACAATAAAACATATAAGGTACAGTAGACGATCGACACAGATCTACCGATATACTGGCTTATACTGACTGATTGTTTTTACGTGCTCGGAATGTCAACATTCAGTTGTTTTGCTAATCATGCGTCACAAGAATGCGCAACGCTTTATTACCCTGGTAACATAACAAAAACATTTGTCTCTGGTTACTTAAGTCATCGATTCAGTCGAAAAAACATGAAAAAGAGACATCTCGTGACCCGGCCACAACGTTCGGCTTGCTAAAAACGAGATATCTCGTGACCCGTACGCAACGTGTTAATACGTAATATAAATGACAGCTTTTATCCTGTAAAATACAAACTACCAAATAAAATTAAATATCCTAATACAAATTAATCCTAACGATACTACTTTCGCCATTATTAGGCACCAGTGTTTTCATAGCGAATTTAAAACCAATCTACGGCCATTCTTATATCAATAAATATATTTATTAATCTTTAACTTGGAAATCCAGTTTCTATCAACCTATTTTCCTTCTAACGATTCGACTCAAACAAAACAAAAAGAAAACAAAAGAACGGGAAGTACTAGGGAGAGCAAATAGTGGTCATTCATCGAGGACGTTTGAATCGGCAGAATAAGTACAACGTGTGCTTCGAATCAAGGACGATCCGCGATGCTGTGCTAATAACGGTTGGCTAGATCGCAAAAAGCCAACAGACACAACCACGACGTTAATGCCGCAGAGAGGTGAACCGCAAAACCCATTAACTTATAATAGCAAGCGTATACGGTGTCCAGGCAATCGATGTGGTAGAAACGATCGAATGGTCTGTTCAGCTTTACGAAGAGAGGAAAAAGAGGAAAAATCGCTAGAACGCCTTTGTTCCGGGAACTGTACTCGCTTCCATTTCAACTACGTTGTCGATTGCGTGTTTTAGCATAATCAGTAGATGTAGGTTCGTCAGGCATGGAACAAAAGACTACGGATGTTTAGACTTATTATTTATGAGGGAGTTATTTTATATTTATAATTTATAAAATACTATAGGTACCTTCGATAAAATTTACCTCAGTTGGGAATGGATTGTGACCATCTTTCAGCAATTAACCCATTTGCATCCAAGCGTGGATTAATCCGCGCGCTGCGACTGTCTTCTATCACCAAGCGCGGTTTATTACGCGATCTGCGCAATTTCCATTTTAATCTAAATAATTTTTTTTAAATAAATAATTTTTACTTTTTCCCTCTGTTATAAAGAATGTAAGATGCGATGTTTGCGAGGTAACATTGTCTACCAATCGTTTTGAACAGTAAATTTTCGATAAACTTCATGAAGAATTCGGATGTCATTTACTGCACCGTTCTCAACGCGAGAATTGATTGTAATTTTAATAAATATTAAAAAGAAAAAAATTTACTGCACTACGACCGGTCGTTACGTTGAACGCCGCTGATGCCATCAAATGGCCCCTTAAGTAGGGTCATGATGTAAATGGGTTAAGAAACTATAGATGAGGACTCCAGACTCACAATTCGAGAAAGGCTACCGAAAAGTAGTAATTTCGGTTGAGAAAAAATAATATATACGGGAACGTTTAGTGTGAAGGAATTAATATAACATAGATTAACTTTTAATTCGAAAAAATTAAGGAAACGTTCGATAATTGCACAAAAATCGGGACACAAATTTTGCAGTTATGCAGATGATTCTGTTTTTCGAAACTGAGATATTAGACATGCTGAGTGTAGGAAAAGATAACGCGAGTAAAATAAAAAGGGGGACCGAGAGTTGTAGCGTTCGACAAACACTAAAGGCTTACGACGAGCTTTAGACGTTTGGAGGACTTTTGAGACACAATGAAATTTTTTCCAACATGTTTGTTACATTTTTCTGACTAAAATGTCATCAAACACGATATAATTTGGAATATATTTGCTTATTTAAAAAATGATAATTAAGTACATATCAACAAATAAATATAATTCAAATTATATCGTGTTTGGTCTCACTCAAATTGGAAAGATGTCACAAATACATTACTAAAAGTTTAATTTTTTTAAAAATCAAAATAGAAAAGTTTCACTTTTGAATTAGTATGTACCTAGATACATTGTTCAGCCATATCTGACATTGGGCCATGTTACAACTATGCAGAGGATTCTTTTATACAATTATTCGTATAAATTTTAATCATGTGAAGATGTTACATAATTTTTTGGAACTGGAAGATTTGTATTTTTAGACTTAGAAGTGCTTTTCTTTCGTACTATGCAAGATTTTATATAATTGGATTGGATAATATTTGTTGATGTCAGGATGTGAGAATAACCATACAAGGGGATACTTCGAGGTGGAAGTGAGAAAAGTAAGTGTCGTAGGGTATTTTTGCGTTGGCGACGCCGTCAAGAATTCACAATGCAAATGCATCCCGTCGATTAATGCACTCTCGAGATTGCGATACTTCAACTCTCGTAGCCTACGATCCGTCAAACACCTGATACGAGAGAACGAAAAATGGAGATTAATCGAGTATCAGTTAAACTGCGATCAGCTCGAGTGTCCTCGTCCAGATAATAGTTCATGATTAGATAATTTCTTGGACAGATATGTTTCCAAACATCCAGCTTTGTTAGCTAATAATCCTAATTTTCCTAAATACAACTGAAGATCCGATATGATCACTTTGTGGATAATGCGGAACTAAACTCTTTTAAATTGCAGAACAAATTTCGTTTTATTATTTATTAGATAGTTTACTATGATGTAAATACAGACTGGATTTTCATTATTAGATAGCGAATTTTCATTAACATAATTAAAGAACTGGCACCTACATAAAGCTTTATTGCGCCAATTATATCTTATGACAACAAGTACGTACTTCACCTGCGATATTTTCTATACTGTTATGTATTATGTGTATTTTGTATATTTTTGCGCCTTTTCATTTTCATAAATGCATAAAATATCCACAATTTATTAATTACCTCTAGCGCTATATGCTAACAAATAATATTATAATGTAAAGCCTCTGCCTGTGAACTGTATCGACTAGGAATTATATTCCCGTGATTTTCCAACGTGCAACTAGCTCTTCCATGAACCGAATAAACACATTAAGTTATAGGTTTCCTAGTGTTAGGGAAGTGATACATTTACACTGTACATGAGAGTGTGTGTGTAAGGGTTAGATGGCGTCAAGGTCTTAGTGGAGACAAAAGACTGTTGCCAGATGTTAGAAGAATCTAGGATAGTCGGTTGGCGACCAGCGTGCGTGCAAGACGTTCTTCAGAGAGTAATATAGATGTATAACTGTTGTGTGGGAAATATAGTCAATAATTTGTATTCCCAAATCCTCGAATTTCCTTAACACCTAGAAACCTAGGAAAATTAAGCATTTTAGAAAACGAGAGAAAAAGGACAGGAACGCGAAAAATCGGTGAATTAACCGCTCAACTCCGTTTTCTCGAAGGACTGAAACAAAGCCAGGAACTACGAATTCTTAACCCGAGTGTTCTTTTATTCTTCCCGTCTTTCCCGCCTTTGTGTGTACTGGACCGGCGTCTACCATTAGTGCGGGATGAATGCTCGTGATGCAGAAGTGGAATGCAGATGAGTCCGCGGCAGTCCTGGCGAAATGGTAGATATAAAACGAACAAAGTGCTGGTGGAAAGCGTGTGGACGAAATAGAAACGGGGTGGCGGGATGCGGAGAAAGAAATGGGTCGAAAGTCACGGAGCATTTTTGAGCAAACGCGTCAGAAACGCCGTCAAGGAAAATGCATCGTTGCTCGGGGACCGCGACCCCTCTTTATCGTCCAGCAATCGATGGTCACTGGTAAAAATGACGTGATCATGAGACACCATGAACGTAGCAACCATTTGCAACGAGAAATTTTACCAAGTCTGGCGAAGTTTGTGACTTCCGTAAGCTGGTTTGAAACTGTGTGTTAGTAATATATTATAAAATAGATATATTTGAAGAATTATTTGAATTATATTTGAAGAATTATTTATTCCAGACTATAATCATCGCATCTACTTTTCGTCTTATATAATATCCTATAAGAATCGTAATAATTATTTGTAAAATTTAATTTTAACGCTTGTGATACATATTGTAATATCGTAAAGTAATTTGAATTAGAGATCGGTAGAAATTAGAAAACCGTATACGTCGTCTTTCTGTGGTTCGTTTACATTTAAGAGCGCCTATGTGACTAAAGTCACCTAGTTCTTACAGAGATTTTTTTTTTTTTTATTTATTTGTTAAAATTACAATCAATTCTCGCGTTGAGAATTTTCAGTAATTTTTCTGGCGTGGCGCAATGACATGGCTGATTATTTATAATAAGTTCATACTTATTATAGATAAGTATAATTTATAAATAAGTGAATATTGCTTAATTTAGATAACTAAATGAATCTAGCGTTTAGGTCTAGCGGGTAGTGCCTCTTCAGCCTGCGAATCTGGTCCGTCGTATCAAGTAGTCCAGTGATTAGGGGGTTTCGGTGTTTGTTGACTCTTTTGCTGTATCTGTCGCTATATTTTGCTATTTCCTCTTTGACTGTGGGTATCTTGAGGTCGCGATGAATTGTTTCGTTGGTAACGTACCAAAGTGCGTCTATTAAGGATCTTAGCGTCTTACAGAGATATGAGAAAAACAACAAACAACGTTAGAGCAGAAGGACGGTTTCGTGTTTCAAGGAGAGACGACCGAAAGGTCAGAGTGTGCGAGTCGAAAAGTGAGCGTGTTGCGAGAGTCAGAGTTGATCGAGACATCGAAGAGTACAGTTGACAGAATCGATCGAGTTGTCAATTGTTAGAGTTGCTAGAGAGATAGAGAGAGAGAGAGAGAGAGAGAGAGAGAGAGAGAGAGAGAGAGAGAGAGAGAGAGAGTGTTAGATTCATTGCGACGAGAGTTGCCAAATAACTGTAAAGTTTTTTGATATAGATACGAGTATCGCATTTAGTTTCAGTTAAACAAACATCGTTTTCTGTCCAATTTATATTTGTATATTTAATTCACTATTAATAAATTGTAAGTAATCGGGAAACAATTTATATCTTTATTTCCCACGATACTACAATATTACAATCCAAAGTTGATAAATGTACGTATATTTATTTTGTGATTCGCTTATAAATCTGAGGTGATTTTAGCGTAGGACGTGTAGGGTGCCAAAGAAATACTCGGCGTATTCAACAGTATATTTGTTTACAATCCTCGCTTTCGACTCTTTCCGTACTACTCTCGATTCCAATTGACGATTCTCACTTCTCGGTTACAACTCAACTGTTTTCTTGATTCGTTTCTTTTTGTCGCCCCATTACGCACGCGTTCGTTAGGCGTCCACGATCGTTGCCACGTACGCCTTTTTCCAAACATTCGGCGGAAGGACCCCAACAATACCGATGGCTCACTAAGCCTGTCGACCTTACGCTTCGGTGATACACTTTGTACCGACGAAACCGTTTTTAAGTTTCGTTGTCGAGTGCCGCTACAAATCCAACGTACTGTAGTATCGTGGAAAGATTTTCTAAGAAATATCCGACGAGCTATATACAATGTTGCGAGAAAGCCTAAGTACCGACAGGCCGAAAAGGTCGGAAAATTTCAGTGGGCCAATTTCAATGGTCCTTCGGTTAAATAGTTACTCGGAAAAAGACGTTCGTAACCATGATCGCGAACGTTTACTGAATACATGTGCAGTGGGGGTATGAAAGGACGATAGAGGGATGCTTGAGGGAGAGAGACGATTAATTGCCAGTTGTTAATTTTTTTTTTTATTATTTAATTTGTACTTTACAATTGGACCAGCATTTGATAAATTTGTCTAACTTAATTGCTAAATAACATGTGGATGGTTACTCCCAACGGGATAGCATCTTCGAGTTTGACTATTTTATTTCTTTAGTGAGATCAGTGGGGTGTTTTCTTTTTGGTCTTCTTTCTATGAGTGTTGCTCGCTTCAGCAGCCAGCTGGTTTGGATGTGTTACCGCTCTTTCTTTGTATTTTTCTACGCACCTGCCGATTTCTTTTTTGACCGCTGGTATTTTTAAGTCTTTGCGTGTATCCTCGTTTCTGACATATCATGGGGCGTTGACTATTGTTCTCAGTATCTTCGATTGTAGCGATTTTAGTTTATTTATGTGGCTCATTGCTGCTGTCCGCCATAGTCCGCTAAATTGGTTTTATTATCGTTTTGTAGATTTCTAGTTTATGTTGTTAATTGAGAATTTATAGTTGCGAGGAGTTACTTGAGTCGAGAGAGAGTTACGAGTGAGTTGCGAGTTGGTTAATTATTAGTTGCCGAGTTGTTATGAGTCGTTAATTATCAATTTAGTTGTCTTAGTTATATCACATTACTGCATTAAGTTCACGTTAAATAACCATCGTTTCCTGTTTAAACCACTGTAAATAAATCCATCTATCAATAAATTGATCATATAAAGTAAAAATCACTGGAAATCCTAATTTCTAGTCATTCTGACGATGATTCTATAATACGGTTGTATAATTTTGTTCTAGTATATAAAAATTTCGAATTAAATCGTAAAATAAGAGATTAATATTATAAATACGATGTGTATTTTTACATGCTTGAAAAATTTATCTTTTCAGTAACCACTGATTTCTTTAAATCAGAGATAAATTGTCGCTCTTTAAGATTTTATCTTATCGCACTTATTATTTTATTTTATCCTACTTATTTTATTCTATAATAGATTAGATCGCAAGATACAAGATTAATATTACAAACTTTCAAAAATTCAATTTTTCAATGACTATCACATCCTCTGCTCTCTTTTATACCAAAAATAACGTGGGTCGCTCTTTGAGATTTTCAACGTAGCACACTTTTGCAACGAGATTATCTTACATATACTAGAAGATTTCCATAAATTGCAACTACCAGAGTATCAAGCTCATTTTTATCTTGAAAAACTGTGTTACCTCTCTAGCTTTTCTATCCTCGTTTTTTCTCCTTTACGTTTATCCTTGCGCTTGAGCGTAGGATCGCGACGAAAGAAACAAATATCCTGTGTTGGAAAGATCGTCGGCAAAGAGAAGCACGGTGGCCACTCACACTAAATAACCGATAAGCACCCGGAGACCATTACGGAGGGTTACGCGGTGTTATCAGGAAAGTTCTAAACGCCGCGAAGCACGAGCATTAAGTGCATCAACTTGGTGTATTGCGTCGTTATAGTTCACAAAAGCGGGCTTTATACGCCGCCCGTAAACGTCGGAGTGTCCCTCGTAAAAGTGGCGATTCAACGATCCACCGTATTAAGTCTATACACATCCTCAATAAGCGATCGTGCCCTTGCATTTAATTTCCTCGTTCTTTGTCTAGCACCTTTGGCTATGCGATATCACAATGTGAGTGTATCTTGGGTAGAAATGTTTGGATGATTGATTACACGAGAAGGAATGATTAAGAAATGACTACTTTCAACAGTGTTCTTGCTTTTCTGAAAAGAATCTCGTTTTTGATTTGCAAGGAGTGCTTTGATGTTTCATTAGGAAACCACGTAACTTTGAGATAGTTTTTGAAAGAATTGAATAGAATGTAATTTGATGAAGGAAAATTTCCTGAAAAATTATAATGTCCAGTGTGAAGATATAATAAAAATATATCATATTACTATTGAAACAAATATTTCATAACATCGAGTAGAATTATTGTATTAAATGTGAGGATATAATGACACAGGCATCGACTAAAAAGAATACTCTATGTTCAAGCCAAGAAAAAATTTCCAAAGGAAGAGTTATAGTATCAAATATGACGATGAATGTGAGAATAAAAATGTATGTAGGTAACACGATTCTTGAAAAAAGTATAATGATATCGAGAGAATTGTCGCATGAAGTGTGAATAATTAAAGAATTGAAGAGAATATTCAACCGTAATTTTAAACACCGCAAAAAGTCAGTACGTTAAATTAAAAATCTAATTCAACTGCGCAGCCAGCCTCTCGGCATCTGACCACAAACGACCTACTCTACTTGACCAGCTCGTAACTCCCACTCATACGTTAATAAAACCACCGTAATCACGCTTTTTCGTATTTAAACATATTCTTCCTACAAACTACGGTAATACGTGTATATACAAAATATTAATCAAAATTCAAGATGGCAGCTTTTTATTCGGAAAATGAAAATCGACTTTCAGTGAAAAAAGTTTCAAGGAAAGTACCTAAGGAGTGTATGTAATTTGCACGTTTATAGCAATGTCGTCGACATCGAAGTGTGGCGAACTTTATAGGTGAGTGCAATAAATTCCATTGGTCTCGCGCTTATGAAGCATAAAAGGTTTGCTCACAGTTCGCGTCGCCGCTTTTACGTTCGTGCGCTGGCAAGAAAAATATCCTTGCCACGCTCGTTTCCTCTTCGCGGCGGAACTAAACTAGTATTGGTACCTGCTAAGTAGCACATTACGCGTAACGACTGTAAAGAGCCGCGATAAATCTTCGCGGTGATATTATAACGCGGCGGAACCGACGTCCGACGGTTTTTCGACATCGCTACTTGTCCTTTGACATTTTTTGCGAGCATCGCTGAAACTCCAAAGGAATTCTGGAGATATTTCCTCGTCTTTTAAAAAACCGCTTATGAGGAAATGATACGTTATGTTAAATAACAAATTGAGATTAAGTTGGAGGGGAGTGGATAAAGAATTAGATGGAAAAGTTTCAATCTTTGGCTCACATAAGTAGTGGCAATTATTTTTCTATTATTTAAATATTAATTTAGACAAATATGTGAAATGACAGTGAAAATCGTCCATTACCTTAATTTGTTAGAGAATGCGTAAAATATCAAACTTAATTCATCTTACTAAAATTATTACCATTCCATCATTAAAGGTTTTATGGATTTTGGGAAGCTGCAATAGAGTCAAGAACCCCTGAAAAATCCTCAGATTAAAGTAAACAGTATAAACTTTACCGATATTATACTCTTCTTACATCCAACTGTTAATAAGCTTATCGACAATCCTCAAACAATTCCAGCATTAAGACGAGCTAAGGCTACTTTCTTGAAAATACTCGACCATAAAGACACTTCGCTTTGAGTGGGACACCGGCAGTAACCGTGCAAAGAAGATAAAAATCTAAAACAAGAGCTGACGTGGCCACGAAAATCGGGTTGGCGGTTGCCATGAGACACTGATTAGTGGGTGTCTGCAGCCGGAAAATTTGAAAATAAGACGCGGCGTTACTTAAAGAGGCAGCTCCTTTTCACGGAAGAGAAGAGAGTAGAGCGCGCGAGGCCGCTCGAGAATAGTCCAATTCATCTGACGAGCTCATTATACCGAGCACGGTATACGCCCGTTCCCCGCCAAGCTTCTCTTTCTCCATCCACTCTCTTGCTTAAAGCCTTGAAATTACAAGCACCGTTTTCGGTACGCCAGCCAGCCGGAGCTTCTCGTCGGCCGGATCCTAATTGTAAACGAGTGCAAAACAGAAAATACAGGACGAAGCTTTCAACACGTTACTGGGGTAGAGGGGGGGAGTAGATGAGCATTATAAAATAAGACAGGGCCGGGGACAATAGGTGTTTTCGGTCGACGAAATTGCTGGTTTCGTTCCTCGCTGCTGCTGCTCCATTCTCCTCCTGGAAACTTATAATCAGAAAGTTGGTCCGAATTGGCTCTGGTCTAAACTTCCAAATAATTCTGTATACTAGTTAAAAAATAACCATAAGAATACAGTGAACTAACGTATTTTTAGTGGTAGTATTTTTCAGTTTACTGAGCATTTCTTTTTTACGGGATATTGATAGAACATGTTTCGTTTGATGTTGAAATATTTGCACGGAAACTTGAAATTTTTATTATTCTAGACGTAGATTTGTGTAGCAATTGAAAGTTTCAGATCATTTATTTGATAAGAATAAATTATAATTAATTACTTTAATGCAGAAAGTATTCTATACAAAAATTTATATTTTTATGCATTATTAAAGAAATGGAAGTTCCCCTAGTAAATTATAATGAGTACTACTTTGGTCATTTTCCATATTTTTTCATACGATGTGTAATCCATGCAGTTTTACACCTTCAAATTTCCCATAAATGTGTAAAAGTCTGCAATCCAATAACCATAAATTTATATCTACTCATAAATATTTCGATACTTGACGAAACGTTCTCATATTTCGTCTTATACAACCAAAAAGTATTATGAAAAATTAATGTATTAAAATAAAATTAAAAAGATCACCTCCCCCAACTAATCTCCAATCTATGAATTTTCTAAAAATCCAAAAATTCTTCTAGCAAAAGGGAAAATCTCTTTCGCTCCCTATTTATAGTCTAAAAATCGAACTACGACAAAACTCACTTCCGGGCATCGATTTTAGAGTAAAATTACCTGTAGATACCCAAGAGACACAAGACGATATCCTCCGGCATAGAGCTGGCTGCAATGTTCATTGCAATCGAGACGAATAGAAATTTATATCGGCCAACCGCGTATTTACGCGGCTCTTTAAAGCGCCATTCTTCGTTGAAATGTTTTTGAAATGGCGAAGGCGACGCGGCAATGCTCCAGGGCAATCACTGAAAGGATTCAATCTGGTTATTCTTTTTCCTTCGATCTTGTTGAGTAACAACCAAAAGCTTGTGCGTTTTTTCGTACACGATATACACTTATGTTAGATACATCTCCACTGCGATTAGGATAATCGGTTCGGATGATGATAGAATTCTATAATTTTTTTCTTTTTGTTTTCTTTATGTGGTAGACTTTTTACAATCAATTCTCATTGAGAATTATGAGTAAATTATATTTTGTAATTAACGACGCCACGTAACTTCGCTGGAATTTATCCGAACGACTGGATATTTACTTTTATTTTAAGAC
The DNA here is from genome assembly GCF_011952205.1 of Bombus bifarius. NCBI lineage: Eukaryota > Metazoa > Arthropoda > Insecta > Hymenoptera > Apidae > Bombus > Bombus bifarius. The sequence goes on along the minus strand of NW_022884576.1, from coordinate 176,991 downwards.
AGGGTTATTTTATTTATCGTGTTACTCGTTACTTTTTTCTGTTCTTTCCTTGTCCTGAGAATAGATTATTAAATTCGTGTATTGATACTTTATTAGACTTTTTCTGAAGAAGATGGTGAAAGTTGGAGATATTCGGTTAGGTACAAGACGACGCCGCCCGTAGCCACGATAGTCGAGAACCTCAATTTTGTAACACCAGGTTAACCACGACGGGGCTAACTTTTTCTAATTTCGATAAAAGTCGGAGGCGAACGTGTGTGGAACCCAGCTATTTATTCGATTAGTCAACTTTTCTCTTAACGGCATGGGAACTGTTAACTTTTCTAATTTCATTCTGATAATTATCATGATGTAGGGGATGTTCGCGGAAAGTGATGAAGTTAATGGAAGTTTTTGGAATATGACAATTAATGTCTACAAAAAAAATTCCACTCCTCTCCCTTTTTAAATTAAATTACAAATCATCAATATCAAATCAGGGAACATTTTTTTATTACAAATCAGAGAACGTATAACTGCTATATTTCAAAAATACTCAAATATTTGCTTATTTTTTATGAGCTATACTTACTTTAACTATAAGATTTATAAAATTAAACTTCAACGAAGAAGAAAATCACAAGAATATTCCGATTACCCGGCGTAATCAGTAATAAAATTTCAACATTTTTATCATAAATCTTCTCATCATCGAATATATAAATAATCTACTTCTGTAATGCGATTGATGACAAAATTTAATGAGTGATATTGACTTTTCAAATTAAAACTATCGAACAAGAATTTTTTATATGTTAGAGATGAAAGGAAACCGGAGCCGTTCCTTTGAAATTTTGCGAAAATCCTTTAATGCTTTAGCCTAGATTCTGTCATAACCGTAATTAAGCAATTGTTGTCATTCAATCTGATTGTAATTGTTCGAGATTTGTGATAGCGAGGTGACAACTGGTCGCCGAACGTAGCCACGGTCACGGGATGGACGTTTTACCTAACGGAGGTGTGGAGTGGTTGTGTGGTTCTCCCTGGAAATGTGGCTGTGGTGGCATACGGCCTCAAGAACGGGCCTAGCCACGTGTGATTTTACCTCGGAGGTGCCAATATAATAGGACACACGTTGTATTAATAACCAAACTTCAGGCAGAAACTGCCTAGCAACAGCGATTGGAACTTTCTCGATGCTTCCAACGAGTATAAAACAAACGAACGCAATCGTAAAGCGTGGAAAGTTTTCATCAGTTTGTGATTCGTGCGATCTCCTTGGAAAGTTACACATAGAGCAGTTTATACCAAGCGTCCCAGCAATAGTATTTTATGCTTAAAAATATTCTACGCTTAGTAAAGAGTTATCCCGTTGATCGTGCATTCGTTATCGAACCCAAGAACATTGTCAATTGCATCTTGCGTGTCTAAACACCATGGTTCTTCGTTAAACTTTGTAAAAATCATTTTTGTACCTGTAAGTATAATCTCTGTTGTACGAAACGATGGCTAATTCAAACGAAGAACAGTTACGCGTCCTAAGTTCTAACGATAACCCGATATATATATGCCAACCTAATACAAATCTTTTCATAAATATTATATATCGAAAATGTACGAATGACCATGGGTCCCATTGGAACACAGCGAATGCATGCAGCGAAGTTTGACGAAGCGAAGAACGGCGGATGGAATAAGCGGAGGAAAGAACTGAAAGTTTCTCACGTGCGTGTTTTATGGCAGATATCGACAGGGTTCTCGGCAGCCAACAATTGAACTGCCTTCAGAAACTGGCTTTTTGTCGGGGAAAATAACGATAGGAGCCGCTTTTATTCTCGCATACGGCCATCACGTACATCTTTTTATCTTTATTCCCTTGGTTAGGTGTCTTATAAACTTTCTATCTTCTGCGGCATTTGTTCGTGCCGAACGCTCGGACCTCTCAGATTCGCAGTACAGATAGAAAATTTATAGATGAGTTCCATTACACAACCAGGTTTGTATGTTCGTGTATTTACCTTTGTAACTATTTTCGAACGAAAAATCGGTCTTCGTTGTAGCATTATTTAGAAGATGAGTATAAAAGCATGTAAAATGTTTTATGTACTCTTAGCAGCAGTAGAAAGTAGTGTCGTGGAGCGACAAGATTTTCTGAAGTGTTTGGAATAGAGAGATAAGTGTTTGTTATAGTTAAAGGTATATAGAATCGATAATTTAATAAAAATGTTGATAAAATAGATAGCACAATTTATAACTAGGGTGTAGATAAAGAAAAAGGTTTTTGTACAAAAATTAGGTTGAAAGTTTATTCATTGGTATTACATTGGTATTCATTTCAAGATTTTCAGCTGAAAGGATCAATATTATCAACATTTATTGCCAAACCGTACCTTCATTGAGAACCTTGAAATATTAACAATATTATTGATTATCTTTAAGGCATCTCATACAAAAGATGATGCAGATTTCACACAAAATGTGATCACTGATATAAATTATCAGGGAAACGATTAATCTGGCAGAAATATGTATTTCTTGATGATAGAAAATATGTAGGAAAAATTTGTACAAGTCATTCGCGAGAGTTACAAGAAAGTAATGAATTAACAATTATTTATTGTCCACGTTTGTTTCATTTAAATGTCATTGGGTCAGCTGTAAACTAATTAAATAGTATATACATTGAAATTTAATAAAAATCTGGACGAAAAAACAACATATACAATAAAAAACATACAAATTTATCAGTGATGAAGAAAAGAAATGCAATATAATTTATCTTACAATTAGCTGAAGATCTTAATACATAATTTGATGCTGTAGAAGTAAATAGACGAAGGAGAAAAAGTGCATCTACGAAGTATCTAGGATCACATGGCTAAGTGGTTAAGTACCCTAAACGAAGCGTCTTTGGAAGCAAACGGCCATAATTAACATTCCCCGAGCGATCGTTCCGAGTCCGTGATCGTCCAAGGCCGGTCGTTTATTAATCCAAGCCGCTCGTCCATTAAAATCATTCCACTCGATTCCTCGTTAAGTTTACACGTGACTGGGAAGTCGACGATCATCGTGTGTTTTCGCTTCTTCCCATGGGACTCGAATCAAGTATGGAACGATCCCGGGGTATCATCTTGACTAGCCTCGACGATGTTTCTGTGGCACTACGAAACACTTTAGAATCCAACCAATTATTCGGTTTATCATCAACTGCTTTATACAGGGTGGTTGGTAACTGGTGGTACAAGCGGAAAAAAGTTTTTTTTTTTAATTTTTCCATCGAGACAACGATCTACAGTGAGATCCGTTATAACTAGACGCGATAAAGTGCACACGTACCGAGCGAAAATTCAAAGTCGATTTTCTCGAAAACAAAGCCTCAAACGAAAAATTTTTATTCTATATTTTCGACTTCTTTTTTCGCGTAGAATCACCCCCTTTCCGCTTGTACCACCAGTTACCAACCATCCTGTATACAGAGTGTCACAAAATATATGGGATATATTTGAGGAAACAAGTGATTTATTTCCATAAATTCATTCATCGCAAGAAGATGATATAAATAATGTAAAATTCTAAAGTAAATTTGAAGAACAATGTTTGTAATATCATCACTTTTCTCTACTTTTCAATTTATCGAAGATCATTTCGAAGATTATTTATCGAAGATTCATATCGAAGATTATTTATCGAAGAAATCAGTGCGATAGAAAAGTTCGACAACTGATTCATTGGTATCAGTACATATTTCTAACTGTTTATCAATTATTTGTAACTTGAAAAAGTAACCCTTCAACGATATCTCTTCACTTGCATCTCCTTCATCATTTTAATGTTTAGAATCGATATCTTGAATCCTATAAATATCCTCCACATATTTTGACCTGTTATGACACCCTGTATACAACTGTAAGAAGAAACGAGATGCAACTTCGTAGGGGGAACCACGTGAAAGGAACGTGTCGTGTTCTCGACGAAAGAACAAATTCGTTCGCCGTAAAAACGTTGGAGGAAAAACTTGGAGCAACGAGTGGAAACTTTGCTAATTCCTGACGACGAGGGCTCGCAACGTCATTATCGAAGTTACCCACAGATAGGTGGAGTAGAGCAGTCAGGGCTGCGTGCCTAAGTTTCCGGTTAGGGCTTCTGTAATTGGTAGTGGCAGAGACAGAAGGGATGGGTTGAGAGGAACAGCCAGCTCTCCAACTATTGTGTAACACCGGGACTCGCCATATTAATCCAATGTGTCTCAATGTGTAACGTGCTGATAATCGTACTCGAGCGAGATCGAGAGCCTCGTTGCGGAATTGTTCGAGAATACCGGATCGATTTCGAGGCTGCAAAATTGAACCCTATCGGCCGACTGAACTGCAGGTCGACGATAAAATCCCTTCTTAGATTGTTGTAGAATATTCCATCTATACTGCACTTCTTTTCTTTTTTCTTCTTACTTTCTATATACCCTTGAATTTTTTCATTTATTATTTCGAGAAATTTTACTTCCAAATTCTGGCGCTTGATTGTCAATTGAAATAACGAGTTTGTCCAATTGGTAGATATTGTTAATGTAATAAACGATTGAGCGAATTTTAAGTTTCGTTTAGATTAGTCAAAATATTTGATCAGTTTCAAGCAACTTGAAATTAGTTTTGAAATGATCAAGTTTCTCTGGTTGACCTCGTTAATCTTGTCATTTGACTTCGAATATCTTGGAATTTTGGCTTGATATGTTGCAAGTTTTCAGTGAAGTTGATATACCTTCAACCAGTTCTTGATTTGAAAGAAACAACAGTTGTTAGATAATATAACTGTTTAGAATTCGAACAGGCCGGAGGAGCAAGCTGTGATTGAACACACGTAAGCCTGTACATCCTGTACATCCTGTACTACATCGCGTTTACGCAGGCCTGGCTTGAGCATTGATTTGCTATCGATGACGACTGATTCAGGTCGAAGTCCATTACACGAAAAAGTGTCCCGCGAATATCATTTCGTAATATTCCCCGTGCAGCGTCGCCCCACATCAGCGTCACCAGCTGAAGGTATAAAAGGATTAGAGCATACTTTATTAAGAATTTCGGTAACATTAATCATTGTAAATAAGAACACCGCATTCTTTCGCCATATCGTAAGTGTAAATCCAATAAAAAGTCTACGTATTCAAACAAGGTCGTGAGTCGATTGTACCTCCATCCACACAACCCCCTGTGCCCTTTTTAGAGTAGTACCACTTAATATATACAGTTCACTACGAAGCTAAGCAATAACGTTGCTTCTAGTTTCGTTCCTTGTCTTCACCTACTTTAAATGAATTTAACAAGTTGGTCGCACAGCGTGATTCGGCAAAGTTTCCTGTGGGGTACAAATCCGACCGCCGGTACGCAGAACGTAAATAGAGCGACAAGCAGGAATTCATTGTTTATCGCTTTCGATTCATTGTAAAGAAAAGATTATTTAGTTCTGAAGTGGAGAAAGCGATAAGCTTTCCGGCTGGAGTATTCCGAGGGATCTCATGACAGATATCTCAGATCTTTCGTTTAGTCAATGAAGCATACTTGTGAGACGTACATCAGTAATTTTGTCATCCTCAAAATGTTCAATAAACAGCATGAAAATATATTTGAAAGTGAGGAAGGTAGTGATGACGAAGTCTACAACTATTGTTCAAAATCACTCCAATTGTGTTTGGAATGTTTTAACAAATACCATGCGATATAGCACAATATAATATTTTATCCAGGATATAAATTAATAAAAAGTATGGTATAATATGTTTTTTAATATTTTTATGTTGTATATTGTAATATCGTAAAGTAGTTTGAACCAGAGGTCGGTTGAAATTAGAAAAAACCGTGTACGTCGTCTTTCTGTGGTTCGTTTACTTTTTTTTTTTTTTTACAAAGGAGTTTAGTGAGTCCAGAAAATACAGAATTTAAGTACATTATTCACAATAAACATGAATTTTTGTAATGGTATGTTAGGCAAAGGTACCGATACGCGGCGGTACGACGTAGCCATGCTGTATTATATGTCGGCGCTTTACATTGTATTATGTGTCGGCGCTTTACATGGTTCGTTTACATTTAAGAGCGCCTATGTGACTAAAGTCAACTAATTCTTACAGTGATGTGAGAAAAACAATAGACAACGTTAGATCAGAAGGACGGTTTTGTGTTTCAAGGTGGGACGACCGAAAGGTCAGAGTGTGCGAGTCGAAAAGTGTGTGTGTTGCGAGAGTCAGAGTTGCTCGAGACATCGAAGAGTAGAAAAAAAAAAAGAAAATACATAAAAAAGCTCCGCTCCCCAGCGACTTAAACCCAAAAATTGTATTATACAACGAAAAATGTAAAGCGCCGACACATAATACAGCATGGCTACGTCGTACCGCCGCGTATCGGTACCTTTGCCTAACATACCATTACAAAAATTCACCGTTTATTGCGAATATGTACCTAAAACTGTATTCTTGGACTCAATAAACTTTAAATCTCTCCATCGAAGAGTAGAGTTGAAAGAGTTGATCGAGACATCGGAGAGTAGAGTTGAGAGAATTGATCGAGTTGTCAGTGTTGTAGAGTTGTTAGAGTTGTTAGCGAGAGAGAGAGAGTGTGTGTGTGTTAGATTCGTTGTGACGAGAGTTGCCAAATAATAATAAGTTGTAAAGTTATTTGAGATATATACGAGTATCGCATTTAGTTTCAGTTAAACAAACATCGTTTTCTGTCCAATTTATGTTTGTATATTTAATTCAGTGTTAATAAATTATAAGTAATAGGGGAAAAATGTATATCCTAATTTTCCGATATTACAATATCCTGTATTTAATTAACTCGAACAAGAAGAGCGTCATCCATACTTGGGTGACGGGACCCACGGAAGTATACCCGTCACATAGGTATGGGTGACGTGGCGACCAACGTGTTAAAAATACATCGAATTATGCAACAAATCCATGAAAAAGAAGTGAAATTTTTATATTGAATAGGTAAAATATGAAGATAAAATTTCTTTTATAAAAATCATTTTCATAAAATAAATAAGAAGCCTATTTTTTGAGCAGCTTCTATACCAGCAAAGTGGTAACTTTAAATCTCCTTATAAAAACAGGTATCCAACATCGATCATAAGTACGAACAATTTGGAATGATTCGTATCCATTATTTGAAATCAGATTCCTCGAATTCAAGCGACCACGTGTAAAGTAACTTGACTCATACGAGCAGAAATGCAGAGTCAAATTATTTGAAATTCAAGCGACGCGAAATCAAGTAACTCAGCGAATTTGAACGAGACTTAAGCTCTATCAAGGCGGTTGAACATCTCTCGGTCGAACGTTTTGCTGGTCACGAGTGGACCAATGAAAAACAGGAGTGCCGATTCGGTCGAAATAGATTGAGGAAAGGCGAAACGAATTTCTCTGGCGTTTCGGCGTAAAGTGCTCGCCAGCGCGGGAACGCAATCCATCACGTCACTCTAAACGCGAATCTACCACCACTTTCGCTGTTTTTTAGAGGATCAGCCTGCAAACGGCAACCGACCGACTTTCATCACTAGGACGAATGTTTTGCGGCTTTGCGAGAACGCGTCCACCCGCCAGCCGTCTCTCTCTCTCTTTCGTCTATGCGTAAATGTACTAGTAAAAGCCACGTGAGTCGTGCTTTCAAGTTTAACGACTGCGATGTTGCTGAATAATTCTACGAATATGCTATTATAAATCTAAGCGTTTTGCGGTCGAGGCAGGTGATCGATGTGGAACTGTACAGAAATGAATTTGGATCTAAGAATAAGGTTTTATAATCGTAGTTACGTTTCCGATGAATATTTGGGAATAGTGTATTCACTCAACATTGTGCATTGTTTTCCTCTTTTGTATATATTTACTTCGTTTAATGATTTTTCGTTGAATATGTAGCGGCACATGAGTTGGAGGACAATTCAAATCATGTTGTTGTTTTGCCTCGGAGTATCAATATCGTTAGGAAACACGTAATGTAATAATAAATAAACTCCGGACAAATAATGTCGCCGCCACGTGCAACCGTCGAACAAAGACGAATTTGAATTTTCCGATTCTCCCTGGACCAGTATAAATAAACGGACGCGATCGCAAGCGAGTCAGTATCTACGAGTATCTACAGAATATTTACGAGTTATCAACGAGCGATTATACACTGTCTTAGCGAATTTGTTAGTACGAGCGTCTTAACGACATTACCTGTAATTATTTCTCTATTTATTATTTTAAATACACTTGACGGTTCCAATAACGAGTTACATCGTTATTTCGATAACCATCATACTCAATCTTCTACAAATAAATTGTCACATATTGGCTGATATAAATTATTGTTATTGTATTATTGTGAATATTTTTATTCTTATTTCCATTTATTATGCAAGAAAGATCGCAGTTTAGATTTCGCCTCTGTTTCTTTTTTCTACATTTGGAATTTAAATTTTCGTTTTCTTGAAATTATTCATAAGTATTGTATATATAAGTATATATACGTGTGTATATATACATATAATTTAATTATCCATGATTATTCGATAATTCTTGTACCAAATAATTTCATGGACTCGCGCGGAAGAGAAAAGAAACATCGCGACTCACGATAGCAATCGAAACAAATGGGTGACTCGTTTGAATTTTTGAAAATACGGGAGAAAAGGCCATATCCTCGACAAGGAAACCGTTCCCTGTATTTCACCAGTTTAAACGAAACACCGAGTCTCCTGTAGGGACTAATGTACATAACGTTTCTTCCTTTTTCCTTGTTTTTAATAACATTACCCATGTAAGATGAGAACATACAAAAAATCATCCGGGATGTTTTCGAGAGTAACATTGCATGTGTAAGAACTCGGCGAGTTGTTAAAATTAATGTAGAGAAATGCAAATGAAACGTATTTCGTTAATTTTTGTTTTATTCAAAGCTTGATTTAATCTGTTAATTCCAATGTTCCGTAACTAGATATTTCTTTAATTGCTTTAATTACAGAATTAAAATTTCACTTTGTTAGTCGTGGATTTTAAATATTTTCAATTGTAAATACGCTATGTATTATACTAATCATGTTTTATTTTCAATAGAAATAAAATAATAGGCAAAACAGTAGGGGATGCGTAAATATAAAGAATTGATAATTAAAATGAAACCTGACGTGTACAATGTCTCAATATAGGAATTTAAACTTCTTTATAAAAAGACTCATAACCTTTTGCAGACGAATTAATTCACCTTGTTAGATTAACAGATTCAAAATGTATGAATATGCTAATTTTTTATTTTGCCACTCTATTTGAATTTTTGACACTTGTGACTTCCATTCAATACTAAGTTTGTACACACCGCAGATTTAAGTTAGAGGATTTCTCAACGCGAGAATTGATTGTAATTTTAATAAATAATAATAATAACACTATCTAGTTTATCTACATTCGTGACATGGATTTCATTGTCTGCTATCCACTTAAATAAGTGCGTGGCTGCACTCCAGGACAATGCTGGAACTTGTTATTAAAATACACGCAGCGCAGGAAAGTTTAATAGCGCCTCCTATATATGGAAATTTTGCACGGGAAAATGCTACAGCTACAAGCTGTCCGCTTGCAAATACGTGGCTAGTAGAAAGGTTGGATAAAGGGTTAAAAATGGTTTATGCAAATTTTGTCAACCAGTTGTTTAGAACGAACCATTGCTACCATTTATTTGATATATATTTCAAGATCACCAAAGACTTTACTAAAGATATATTCGATTAATATATTTATCGATTAATATATTTATAGTATAGTATATAGTATATTTATAGTACGTTGCTTGTTTACATCTTTAGGGAAGGATAAGTTAATAAGTAAAGTTAAAAGAGGATAAAATTATATCACACGAGAAACAAAGGTTAAAAAATATTGTTACGAACTAGTTTGAGATGGAGGTGTAGGAACATATCCTGCTAAAATCTTTCGTTAATAGCAAGCTTTGAAAATCAGCTAATTTCTACCATCTTCCTTTTCCGAATTGATCAAACGTGGAACGATCTACATATGTATATATATAGACTAACTATATAATTTTACCGAAGTTCACTTGATGCTGCATGAGTTTCCCAAAACTGGTGGTTAAATTTTGGGCGGGTAACCGAACGAAACGGTGTATTCTTCAGAAAGGTACGGAGAGATAAGCTTATCAGCGAAGCCGAAGTTGGAAATATCTGCAGCTGACTGTGGTTCCGGTGGTCTTATCCTCCTGTGAAAGCCGCTGGCCACCGGTTGCAGCGAATAAAACCGACGTTTCATAGCGTGGCCCCCTTGGGCAAAAACAGGACATACTGACCGACACTTTACTACCGTGAGACTTCCGGGACCGCACGACATCCGGCTCCAGTGTCTCGTGAGTCACGCCTCGTTTCCAACGTTCACAGAAAGAGACTGGGAGGAATTGATTAAAATGGCCGTTCCGTACATTCCTTGATAATCAAGAGTTCTGCAACTTCGTAGAATGTGATATTTCCTTTTTTTGAGGTAATATGTGTGGCTAATAGTAGTCACAGTAAGAACAGTATATGAATTTTATCCAGGTGTACATATTAACGATGAATTAGTAATTACCGCCTTTTTATGGAATTGTCAGTCTCTAAATTTAAATTATCTATTAAAAAACGTAATTTTTTTATTTACTATATATACCGCTATATATATTTGCTACTTAACACGTTGACTGCCACGCGTGTTTTCACTGAAATCTCCGTCAAACCACTCGTGCCACGCAGTACCAAGCGTTCTTCGCTAGGTACTCCCATCGATATTTTAGTAATGCGAGTCGCTCAAGTGGTGGTCTCAAGAATGATCTCTCGTTTCGTTTGTTCGCAACATTAAAACCACTAGCTGTTGTCGAATATAACGAAGGAAAGTGTGGTATAGATTATTCCGACCAAATGGTTTCTTATACCACCACAATTAAAAAAGGAATCAAATGGTACAGAAAACTTGGCATTCAACTCCTTCTGGGAATTTCTGTTGTAAACGCTTTGGCGGTTTACAAAACAAGGAAGAATATAAATATTAGAATATTTGGAGAATTATTAGTTGCAAAATTATTAGGGTTGTCTAAAAATACAAAAAATCCTTGTCTTCGACGGAGTCAGTGTAATATCGCCTTTCGGAAAAATGATTCCGGAAGAAGCATTAGACGCGCATGCAAACTATGTTATGCAAATAAAGGTCGTCGAATGGACCGAACAAGGACACGAGAGAATTTAAAGAAAACAACAACTTATTGTCCAAATTGTCGTGTCCAACCTCAGCTACGTATAGAAAGCTTTAAAGTTTTACATAAATAATTTTTTTAATAAACCATTTTCGTATTACTTTTATAACAATTCGATAGTTTTATTATTTCCTCTGGAATATGTTTTCAAATACGACGGTCCTTCGCAAGTAGTCGAATAAGCGTCATCCGAATATGGGTGACGCGGCCCTACCGGAAACTTTGCTGTCACCCGAATACGAGTGTCGTGGCAGTCAACGTGTTAGATATCATTGATTGTATTAACACCAGAAGTCTTTCTGTTAGTTTAGAAAATCCTTTAAATCTTACAGATGAAATGTGAATTCTGCAGAAAGATTTAATATTTGCACTAATGACTAGACATGATTGATGTAGTAAACTAAAATTTATTGTTTCAATACTAAGAAACTGATAGGAGCTTAAGAGAGTCAGAAATTCGTAGGTTAGGCAGGTATTAAGATCACTCATGCTTGAGGCTTGACATGAGCAGGAGCTAAGATAGATGCTATTAAGCTATTAAGCCATTAGGCTTCCCTTCCTTCTTCCTCCTCTTTATTTCTTTTTCCATTCGACTAATCCTTTCCTCCCTTCAGTTTCATTTCATTTTCTCCTCCTTGTCTTCTTCTTTGTCTTTCTAATTCCTGTATAAAATTCTATTTCATCAAGTGCAGATTCTAAAACACTGTAATACAATATTAATCCACCACCACTATAATAATGAATAAATGAAATACGATAAGTAGTATAAAATTCTATTATATTCGGTAAATTTAATAAAATTCTAGTGGATTAAAGATTCCATTAATTTACCATAAGAATAGTGATTAATAAATACTATATTATATCATCCTTCTTTCCATTCTCTTTCTTTTCGTTCTGCTCTTCCTTCTCCACTATATTCTTCAGGATTTCAAACAATCGAGGTTAGTTTCTACAAACCTCAGATTTTTTCTAGAAGTCTTCAACCTCTTAATGTCTTACTTAAACATTAAATTTCATATAATCGGCTCACCTCCGCTATATATTTGTTAAACTCCGCGGAACAAGGTTCTGAAAATAAATAAGTGTTTACGAACAGTCGAGTCGGGTAACCGGGTGAAATTAGTTTTCTCTAGCCTTCTCCTTCGTCCTTCTCATGGAGCTTGGTAAGATGAAACTCGGCACAAAGGACGAACTCAAATATCACGTTTAATTAGGGAGCGTGTAACGCAAACAATGGCGAGGACCGGGAGTGCAAATTGAACTGCGGCCGAGTCGCGTTTAGAATTTTTACTCGACACTGGAGACGCTGCGTTCCGGCCAGCAACTCGAGCAAAGTTCAGTTTCCTTCCTTCTAGATGGAACAATTATTTTTTTATATCAGTCCTTCTGCGTTTCCAACTGTTTTTTTTTGTCATTATACGTGCAACGCACTAACTAAAATTATAGTGATTATATTAGTAAAATTTAAGATCAACCTAGAAACGTGTACACAGTTAGCCACGGAAGTATCTAAATACTTATAGAAACCGTTATATTATATATTAAATATATGTGTCATACGAAACATTTTGAAATTCGTTTGTGTATGTATGTAGGAATGTAGTATCGTGTAGTATCGTGTAGTATCGTGTAGTATCGTGTAGTATCGTGTAGTATCGTGTAGTGTCGTATAGTATCGTGTAGTGTCGTGTAGTGTCATGTAGTATCGTGTAGTATCGTATAGTATCGTGTAGTATCGTGTAGTATCGTGTAGTATCGTGTAGTATCGTGTAGTATCGTGTAGTATCGTGTAGTGTCGTATAGTATCGTGTAGTGTCGTGTAGTGTCATGTAGTATCGTGTAGTATCGTGTAGTATCGTATAGTATCGTATAGTATCGTATAGTATCGTGTAGTATCGTGTAGTATCGTGTAGTATCGTGTAGTGTCGTATAGTATCGTGTAGTGTCGTGTAGTGTCATGTAGTATCGTGTAGTGTCGTGTAGTGTCGTGTAGTATCGTGTAGTATCGTGTTGTATCGTGTAGTATCGTGTAGTATCGTGTAGTATCGTGTAGTATCGTGTAGTATCGTGTAGTATCGTGTAGTATCGTGTAGTATCGTGTAGTATCGTGTAGTATTGTGTACGGATTGCCTGGGAGATATCGGGTGTGTGTTATCAGCGTTGTCAAGGAGTGTTGCCAGCGTGGAAAAAAGAGAACCATTGTAACGGGAATAGTGAGTGACGGTAAACATAGATTGACGGAGCATCAAACGATATTGTAACACTCATGCCGTTACCAAACCTACTAGCATTATATTATTTCCTACATGTATATACGTTTTCAGATTAGTTTCAAACTTTGCAAACACAGTCATAGCCGTCGCGTCCAGTTATAGTGCTAATAAAATTTCAAAATGTTTTAATAATACGTACAATATATAAGTTGAAATACTTTCGTGAACCACTACAAGTATGACAGAAATTAGCATATTACCAAAACTAATAAAAGAGCTTCATCGTTATAATTGTTATAATAGTAACAGTAGAAATAGTGCATCGTCATCTCGAGATGGAAGTCGAAATACAAGAATAATTTGTCGCTTATATTGACAGATTAATATTTCGACGTGAACCACGTTCAAAATAGCAGCTTCGTACGGATTAATGAAAAAGGGACGCGAATATTTGTCGTCGTTAGCTTCATCCACGAAGAGAAATAACACGGGACAAATTCGACGTACGAATTTCGAAGGGGAAAAACTGCAGCTTTTTCGTGGATTTTTAGAGGTAGGCTTGCGTCACGAGGTTGATATTATAGGTAGAAAAAGCTTTTCTCCATGGTCCAGCGACCGCAATATATTTATTATCCTGCACGAAACGCGGGATGCGGAGACTGTTACACGTGTATGGTCGCCGCCAGCAAAATTAGAACTCTTCGCAGGGTGAATTTAGTCCAGAATCTCTCGTCTTCCATGGGTGTATCCACCCCCTTTCCAACGGCGACACCGAAGTCTGCACTGGAAATCCAAGGTTGTTTAATTAAGAATTTAATTCAGACGTTATTTGTTCGTTCCCTTGCAGCCTTTTTACACTCTTTGGACACGTTCGTTGATTCTCTTCGAAATTAATCGCGAATAAAGTATGATTGATGACGTTTGCGAGGAATTATTTCCTCCAAAAGTCTCTTTATTCCTTAGCATATCAATCTTAGATGATCGATGTCTTTTATCTATTATGGTCAGATAGTGGTTTCTTATAATCGTTGTATTAGTCTCGATTCTAATACATATTTCTATATGTATATACAGCAAAAAGTTGCAATTCATTCTGTTAATATGGTGAATGCTTCGCTTTTAATAGTTTGTATCTTTTTACATATGTCGATTCTACGTAAATGCATAAACATTGGCTATAATTGAAGATCGTGTGCTATAACTGTTATTTATTTAACATGCAGGTAATTTCAAGTGTTATTACAGATATATTATATTGTGTAGTGACCTCATCTTATTGTTAGTATATTAAAAGTTATCTGAAATTCTATGTGGTTGCCTTCCTACTAAGGGTTTCCTTGAGTTGAGTAATTTAATAACTTGTCACCCGATAGCATTCTACGTATACGTATTTTAAAATTTTCTTCATTTTATATATATAATAATATATATAATATTATATACTGTATATTATATATTGTATATAAAATGAAGAAAATTTTAAAGTTTTATATATATTATATACAATGTATAATATTATATATATTATTATATATAGAAAATGAAGAAAATTTTAAAATACGTATACGCAAAATGCTGTTAGGTGACGAGTTATAAAATTAGTTAAATATATAATAAAGTTCCACTATATTAAAACATAGAATATAAACACATATATCCACTATATAATTCAAACATAGAATATAAAAAGGAATCAAGGTAGCAAAGATCAGAAAGATTCACAAAAATCTAAAACAAAACCATCATTTCGAAATTTATCAATCAGACCAAACAAAGAAGAATGTGCGCAATTCTTTCGTTTATCGAGCAAATGAGCGCGTACAAATGTTATTGAGCGTGAAACGGGGGGACGCGTGAATTATTCATTTCGCTGAGCGTGTTAATGTAATCCAACGTGTTAAAGTATACGCGTTCGAGAATCGATCCTTGGTTAATCCCAGAATATATCGTAAAGCTCGCCGCGGCGCCCGGCTGACCCAGATTTCCCGCATGGAACTTTTGGAACTGGCTGGCCACGGCGGGGCGGTGTGCAGCAGAATGTTGAAAATTTATGAATCGTTAAAACGACGTTAGCGACGAGACGTTTCTAACGTGCATTCCCGACCGCCGGTGAACATCCGCCGACACCGAGTCGACAAACTCGTCGCTCCCGCCGTATAGGCAAATAGGATTGAGGGGATCGGATTAAGGGACGTTAAACGACGCACCCCATCTTGTCCCGTCTCGACGCTGAAAACGCCTACGAATCGAATTCAAGATCTACGAACTCGATTGTTTCTCGTGACAAAGTGTTTGCACAAATTCCTGAGATGATGACATTGTTCGATCTGGTTTATATTATTTATGTTTTCGTACTTTTCGATATTACGTATTTTTCAAACATTATAGCATATGAGAAGCAGTATTAGCGATTTATAAATTGATGTATTTCAAAGGGAAGTGGAACTTGTATTTGTTAAGATGTTAACTATTGTAAAGATTGGAAAATCGAAATTTATAGTATGCTAAGATTTTGAGTAATTGCAAATTAAAATTTATAGTTTGATTTATGGGAAAATTTACGTTATTGGACGGATATTTTCTGTACACGATATTTTTGCCCAATTGGAGAACAATATTTTCTTAAATAGTTCTAATACATGCAAATCACAAGAAAGAAGAATGAATCACAGGGGACGCTAAAAAGCGAGGCGATTTTATAGCATAAATTTATACATATCCAATAGTAGTAGTATATAATTCATCTTCTTTTGAATATCTAATATCTTTATTCATCATTGCCTTCCAAATATAATCTGTTTCCATCATTTCTTAAGTATCTAAAATATTCATCATCTTCTTCCTATTCTTCGTCTCAGAGAAATCAATGAATTATATATTGTAAATTTTTAATGTGAAAGTTATGAATAGACTGCAGATATTTATACAAGTTCGTATTTTTACGAATAGAAATTTCTGTTTTACCTGCTAAATGATACAAAATCTACTTTGCTTTGGATATATATATATTTTTAATATTTTTAAACGTTATATACATATATGCGTATCCGTATATCTTTTAAATATATTCACAAACATTTGCACTCTAGTTATAAATAATTGAAGATAGTTTCGAACAATAATATAAATGATCTTTGTCCATGTCGACATCTTACTAATACACCCTAACTAAGAATAATGGACATGTCAAGTACGGCCAACAGTTACCAATCGTGTTCAAAAGATTACGTGTGTGCAACATTATTTAAGAGATTGTCAAGAGTAAGAAATTGAATCCAACTATTTCATCCTTCAATGGAAGAAATTGAAAAAGGTAGCAATCTGTTGGTAAGAGAAATGAAGAGTAAAAAGAAAAAGATATTATCTAACCGCAGAATCAAGCTTGGACAGTGTTCCATTTCTCTAACACGTCAGCTACGATTAATCAAGAAACCTCGACGACACTTACTTTAAAAAGAAGACAAGGAAGAGAAAAAGAAGATACTTCTAGCAACTCCGTTGCGAAGCTGGGATTGTTAATCACGAGCGACTCCGTGAAAGTTCGCGATCAACGACGCCTCGAAGTAAGAATTCACCCTCGTCGTCTCGTTCTCTTAATGGAACATGTTCGTTATAATCGTAGCTACCAGAGAGAGGAAAGAGAAAATCGAACGTATCGCATTATTAACACGTTCCATAGAAACTCGTCGATTTCTCAATCCTCTTAGTACATCTTTATTTTATGAATTTCATATTTTATTTAAACTCTACTTCTAGACGAATACCAATTTACTAAGGCATATGTCTCATATTAATTTAGATATTTCTGAATTTTTATTTTTTAATGTTGTTCAAAATAATTTCATTTTCTACTTGCATTTATTGATATAATTATTGAATATATTAACCAAATTTTTCTACTATATACCTTTTATTATTCATTTCTTATAGCAGCTATCCAAGTAGCAGAATAATATTAAACATACGATGTTGCTAAAAATCACAATATAGGTACAATAATGATGTTACAATGATCTCGCTGGAAGGGTAATACATGATTATACTCGTATCGAAATCTTTTAATAAAAATGAAATAATTATGATAGAACCGTTGAATAAGATCCTTGTTTGTCTAAACAATACACACCGACTTTTCTATCGAAGTTTAACTTCGTCCAAAATTTCCACCAATAAAAAGTTTTCTCTCTCGCATTATTCTTCTAACGTCGAGTCCTTTTAATTATATTCTTTCACAAATTAAATTGAGAAACTATAATCGACTATGATCTTCTTCTCCGATAATCAAACAAAATTCCAGTAATAGAACGCTTTAAAGCGTATAGATTTTAAAACCACAGTCTCTTTCTCGAATGGTATCGCGTGAAGACTAAAAGGGTTGCGAAAGCGTCTTTCAATGTGCAATTACGAGGATTGCGCTGGAAGTTAAACGATCACAGCTATTAGCGAAATTAGTAACTCCGTCTTACGCCGCCGAAACGATTTTCCGATCATCCTAAATGACACTATTCTGAATTCTTATCCCGTATCTCGAACACTCAAATTTTTTCCCGAAGAAAGCGATGATTTATCGCTGTATCGTAAGATGTAAAGGGTATTGGAAAAGTTTCGCAGTTATCCGCTGAAGAGTTGTCGAAGTCTCGCGGAGGAGCGATTAAAAATTGATGATCGACGGAAAGACGAGAATCCTTGATATTCTTCTTCGCCAAAGGGAAAAACACTCGATCGAGGAATCACGATGAATTAATAAAAGTTTGCGGTCCTGATACGAAATTGTGAATTCAAAAATTCTCTTACTCATTTATGCGGTTCGTAAATTTTGCGATAGACCATAAACGAAACAGAATAACCTTGAAAATAGTTGTATTTAAAGTTTGAACGTTGCATCGCGATATGTGTGTTTGCACATTGTAAAAAGTATAAAAAATTTAATTTATCAAGTAGAAACTCAGTTCGGCGTTTAACTTGCTCATTATCATGAACGATGATGATTCGCTGGGCCATAAGTGATATCCATATGTTATTGTTTGTTACTGTTTTAAGTTGCATCGCGATATGTGTGTCTGCACATTGTAAAAAGTATAAAAAATTTAATTTATCAAGTAGAAACTCAGTTCGGCGTTTAACTTGTTCATTATCATGAACGATGATGATTCGTTGGGCCTTAATTGATATCTATATGTTATGGTTTGTTACTGTTTTAAGTTGCATCGCGATATGTGTGTCTGCACATTGTAAAAAGTATAAAAAATTTAATTTATCAAGTAGAAACTCAGTTCGGCGTTTAACTTGTTCATTATCATGAACGATGATGATTCGTTGGGCCTTAATTGATATCCATATGTTATGGTTTGTTACTGTTTTAAGTTGTATCGCGATATGTGTGTCTGCACATTGTAAAAGTATAAAAAATTTAATTTATCAAGTAGAAACTCAGTTCGGCGTTTAACTTGTTCATTATCATGAACGATGATGATTCGTTGGGCCTTAATTGATATCTATATGTTATTGTTTGTTATTGTTGTAAGTTGCATCGACTACAATCGTAATTAGCGACATATAGAAAGTGGTTAAGTATGGTAAATAATTTTATTGGCTTATTAAGTACTATAATAATGAACACTCGTAAATACGGGGATTATAGGATTTTATGATTATTATATAACTTTAAAGGTGCAAGCAGTGCAACCAACGCAAATATTTCTTTATCAGATTACTATATTGGAAGTGTTTGAAAACTTGTGGAAGCTGATTCACGATGTACCCTGTATATTATGTATATATTATGATTTTGATCATTTAATACCATATCTTTTACATCTTTCAAAACAGTTTATACAGAATATAAGTAATACATTGCTCGTTCTCTTTAAAGCTCCTCCAGATTTTCAATTATTCGCGGATGTAACGATTTCTTTGAAGTTTTTAGAGCAGCAACTTTACATCGTTAAAAGTTCGGTATCAGTGACAAGAGATTTAAAAAAGTTGAGTACCAAACCAGAGAGGTTCAACATAGGAACGTCAGAGCAACCTTTATTCGGGACAAAAAATTTCCACAGCGTTTAATTCCGCGTTCGTGCCTTCACAATTTTTCCTGAAATTCTTCCCTGAATCTCTATTTTTCGATGCTCTCGAGCACACTCGTAACCTTTTAATCCCTCCATTGAATCCATCGTGTTCGTTTCTCCTTGCAAAAAAATAAGAAAGCTGGCGACGCTAGCGATTAGCGCGTGTGAACCGTCGCGAAGAACAAATAAAAGACATGAAAGAAAGAAATGAAAGCGAATTCCAGCGAGAAAAGCGCGGTCGTTGATGATTTTCGGTATTTATCGTTCATATTTTTTATAAAAAAATAGATTTTATTATTTAATTTGTACTTTACAATTTGTTCAGCTGGACATTTGGTAAATTATTCTAGCTCCATTGCTAAATAACATGTGTATGTTGAATATATCACATGTGGGAGTTGGACTATTTTATTCCTTTAATAAGGTCAGTGGGGTGTTATCTTCTTAGTCTTCTTTCTATGACAGTTTTGCTCGCTTCAGCAGCCAGCTGGTTTGGATGTGTTGCCGTTCTGTATTTGTATTTTTCTGCGCACCTGCTGATTTCTTCTGTGACCGTTGGTATTTTTAAGTCTTTGCGTATATCCTCGTTTCTGACATACCTCGGAGCGTTGACTATTGTTCTGAGTATCTTCGATTGTAACGATTTTAGTTTATTTATGTGGCTCATTGTTGCTGTCCCCCAAATTGGTTTTATTATCGTTTTGTAGATTTTTATTTTATTTTCTATGTTGACTTTAGAGTTTCGACTAGTTAGCCAATACATCTGTCTCCTTTTTATCCGTGTTTTGTCTATAATTGATTCAGTATGTTGTTTCTATGTAAGTTGTGTGTCTAAGTGGTCATCGTTCATATAACAACTTGTCCTGAGTCGGAGCGATGAATTTAATTTAATAATAATATCCATCGAACTTCTAGCTTCCAGTGTTGCCGTTTTTCCTTCCGCTTGACTCACGCGAAACTATGTCAACAAAAGAAGCTCGCGTGATCAGGGGAAAGAATATAACGAAATTTGACGATTCACCTTTCGATGCAATAAAACGATGCGAAACAGCGGAGTTTCATGGAAATTTAATTTTTAATCGCATCCGATCTATTCGTCGCGCGTCAATCTCAACGAGAGCGTATAAATTCCGTTGGTGTGCTCGCGGTACAGATGACTCTGCAATTCACTCTAGCATTGATGATGAAGAAAGAAATGTTCGAATGATGGGCACTAAAGTAATGAACGAAAGGTTTAAAAATAATATGAATGCACCTCTGTATATGAATTTTTGTAGGAATTAACCATAATTTCGCTACAGATGGTGATTCATAAGGGACATGTTGTAGCTCGGTAATTTAAAAAAAAGATAGTTTAATATTTGATTCATTTATACAGGATGGTTGGTAACTGGTGGTACAAGCGGAAAGGGGGTGATTCTAGGCGAAAAAAGAAGTCGAAAATATAGAATAAAAATTTTTCTTTTGAGGCTTTGTTTTCGAGGAAATCGACTTTGAATTTTCGCTCGATACGCGTGCGGTATGTTCTAACGGATCTCATTGTAGATCGTTGTCTCGATGAAAAAATAAAAAAAGAAATTAAAAAAATTTTTATTCTATATTTTCGACGTCTTTTTCGCATAGAATCACCCCCTTTCCTCTTATACCACCAGTTACCAACCACCCTGTATATTCCTTAGGACTATTTTTTACGGGTCTATACAACTTTCGAAGTTTGATTATTTTTGCATTGTTTGTGAAATTGTATATTGCTTGTGTATTGTTTGTTTTATTATCGAAATGTATTGCGATAATATTAACAATTCTTATTCTATCGTATACTTCTTTTCGTGTGATATGTTAATGCGTTATGCGAATTTTTTTTTTTTTTATTTATTTATTAAAATTACAATCAATTCTCGCGTTGAGAATTTTCAGTAATTTTTCTGACGTGGCGCAGTGACATGGCTTATTATTTATAATAAGTTAATACTTATTATAGATAAGTATAAGTTATGCGTATTTGAAGGAATCTTCTTTGTCCGAACACTACGATTCAAAAGGTCTAAGGATAAAGAGTTCTTGGAACGTCAGTTTTTCAAAATCAATCTTATCGTATCATAACGTTCTGCTATACACAATAAACAAGTAAGACTACGATAGTTAGAAATAAATTGACATCATATCGAAGAAAAGTAAGTGTCGATAGTTGGTTCAACGAGACGTGGGAGTAAACATAAACAAAACGTGACTGCTGCGACTGCAGCTGTGGCTATCATATTTTGTATACTATAGATACTTCTAAAGTATTTATTATTTCTTTTACCCAATACTGCAATTGGAAGACCAAAAGAAATCTTGCGTCACTGAAAAATTTAGATGAATCACCCTGCATAATCCTGAACTGATAAAACCCTTACAGCCCATTTGTGCAGACAGAGGATAGAGAACCGAGAAGTATCTGGACCACTTAACAACACACTTTCCCGCCATTAAACGAAAGCCAATCTTAGGAACAACGATAGATTACAGTCGCCAAATTACCCCGCTTTATTTAAAGAACGAATTATCCGATTGAATCGATTTCTTCGATATAATACGAATCGTAACCACAGCTGCAAGGTTGTCGAATGGGGTAATTGATCCGAAAGAAACTGAGATTCGATATTGAATTAACTTTTTTCTTTCACTGTTTGTGAATAGTAACACCCCAGTTTCGAAACTCTTTCAGTTAGTTCGAATCGGAAACTTCGCCATAACGAAATTATCGTTAAATTTCACTGAAACACTGATTAAAAAGATTGTTGATTTTTGTGATTTGTTTTTGTGTATTAAATGATAGTTTAATTCAGTTACTTTAATAGTTATTTCAAGTAATTAGTCCCAGTTTTCTGGAATTTGGTTTATGTCTTTGGTTTACAAAAACTAGTCATACATTTTCTGTGAAAATTTCTGAAAAAAATATATTTATTGAAAAGCTAAATTTCGAATAACTTTTACACTGTTAAATGTTATTATGTTATAAAACACGAATTAAATTAAACTTTATTTTTCCTGACTTAAATCCAATCAATTTGTGTTTCGTACTTTTATCATACAATATGATGAACATAGTAGCTTAAATATATTTGTAATATTAAATTATGTGCAATATTGAAAAGTTTATAAAATTTGTAAACCAAACACTATTTCAAAACCGTTAGGCTGAAGTAAAATTGTTTATAAACGTAAATAAGATGTCAAAATCTCAAGTCTTATCTTTGTGCTAAGATGAAGTTTTGATAAAACCAAGAAATAAATACAATCTTGAGCAAATTGGGATTGATTATTTACATAATTTAACATACGAGAGAATTTTATATTAACAGTTCCGAATTACATAGAGGAAAGAGTGGTAATATGGTCTCTGTTATGCCTCGAAGTTTAATATACGCCGTCGTGTTCCTAACCGTCTTCTTTGGTACTACAGTGTCAGACGGATCGTCTTACATGACTGGCGAGATATATACACTGTAGCGATAAGCGCATAGTTGTCGTCAAGCAGCGAATTCTAAAAAACATCGATTCGCCTTCGGTCCGTTATTTTACCTACACAAACAAGGTGGCATACGTGATCATAGGCGCGGACGTTCGCTAGACCCGAGCGTGGTGGGGGGTCATTTCTAAGAGAAGACAAAGAAAAAACTCGAAGGGCACTGAATGTCATACGAGGAGTCAAATGGAATGCATCGAGAGATTCAGAGAAATAAAATCAAGGTCGCTTAGTCAAACGAATACGTCGAGAAATACTGTAAAGTCGAGTCGAATTATAATAATAAACTAGTTGTATCATCGTAAAATCATTTGTAACGTGTTAATTAATTTAATTTTAAATATTGTTAAAAATAGAAGCTTATATTAACCCTGTTAATTCAGTGCTATAATCATTTGAACCACCTCTGTTATCCAAATTGAAACAGGAGAACGACTGATTTGCGGCTTCGACTATCAAAATTTTTTTTTTATTTATTTATTAAAATTACAATCAATTCTCGCGTTGAGAATTTTCAGTAATTTTTCTGGCGTGGCGCAGTGACATGGCTGATTATTTATAATAAGTTAATACTTATTATAGATAAGTATAATTTATAAGAAAGTATTGTAAATAAGTAAATATTGCTTAATTTAGATAACTAAGACTATCAAAATTGTAGCGAGAATTTACGTCTCTCGCTGACGCGTTCCCTCGCGATCGCGTCTCTCCGCGGACGGTCGTAACAGTCTCAGAGTCTTATATTTCTACCTAAACTCTGGTTCATAATTTAAACTGTTTCAAATTGTTGCGTAAAATTTTCTTAAATTAATAAGCTCATCTGTGATGAAAGGTGAAAGTAAAAGAAAAAGAATAAAGTCAGTTCTGGAACTTGTACAAAAGTGACAGTAATATGGCCCTCTAACAAAAATCATAAAAGCATCTTTTAGTAATATTTTGAGATGGAAAGTAAATAAATAAAGCGAATTCTTCTGTTTATATACAAAAGTCACACACGTATTCTTCTTTCCTTCGCACTTTTGCATTCACTCACTATGTTATGCCGCCTTACGACCTGTTTTCCATTTCCCCTTTTTAGCTCGTAGAAATACAGAGTGGTTGGTAACTGGTGGTACAAGCGGAAAGGGGGTGATTCTAAGCGAAAAAAGAAGTCGAAAATATAGGATAAAAATTTTGTTTTTAATTTTTGCATCGAGACAGCGATCTACAATGAGATCCGTTATAACGAGACGTGATAAAGTGCACGCGTACCGAGCGAAAATTCAAAGTCGATTTTCTCGAAAACAAAGCCTCAAACGAAAAATTTTTATTCTATATTTTCGACTTCTTTTTTCGCGTAGAATCACCCCCTTTCCGCTTGTACCGCCAGTTACCAACCACCCTGTATAACTTTCTTGATCTCGGAGAAAAATTTATCCGAGGCATGTGTGTATTATAATGATCTGATTACAATATAAATAAAAAATGAAATAGCACTATAATATTTCAACAGACATAGTTTCGGGAATTTCAACTATATTTTGGAAAATATCAAAGATTCAGTGATCGCACTTGTGTATATCGATTCTACGTACCTTTCGCAAATATATTCCAACACACGACGCTTCAGCTCACTCAATTTGCAAGAAATATTCCTTTTTCAGGATGACGAAAAACGGAATGTTTTTCAAGTTATATTATTTATGCTTCTCATTAGCGAAAATAATATAATAGAAATCTGTTTCTCTACATACGAATGTAGTAGATGCAACAAATGACATGTTTGTTTTTTAATATAGAGAATCACAAGGGGCCATATTACCACCCCTTCCTTTACTAATTGAAATAGTTCAAAGCTAATTATTTATCGTTATATATAATAGAAGAAAATAATTAACTCCATTATATTATAGCAGAAAAAAATGTGTAATTAATTTCATATTTTATCTCCATTCTCCTATGTCAAAAACATAATTAAATGGTTATGGTTCTATACCAACAGCTACCCAATACTCTATCTTAGCATCAATACGAAACTTGCCGATCTCCAAATTATAACGAGTATTCTATATGTATACTACAACCCTTTGGAGCGTGATCATGTAACTGAATAATTTCCATCAGTCAGCTGGCCTCGACTTCCCCAGAGAATTACGATTAACCGTAGTATCGAGTCGATGTTGGTAACTCTATCAGAGAAGTTCTTGGTGAATCATCTTAACTAACACCTCGATAGAAATGTCAAGTTTCATATAACTCGACATACGTTCGTGGAGATCATAATCGAGAGAAGACATCAGTTAAGATTCGTGGATGCAATTCACGATGATTTTAACTAGGATGCAAAGAAACTTCTTTCAAGATTCCTATAGGTACGGCCGTGGAATGTGTTGGACAGTTTTGTGATAAAATACTTGCACGTTCCTCTGACTTGGAATGGATGCTCGTGGTATGCTTTAATTTACTAACTTGGCGACGTAAGTTAGCCTTCTGCGAGTTTCTAAGTTTAGTCTGGCCATGAAACGAGAAAATTATTCTATTATATGTTTCTATGCTGGTAATAATATCTTGAAAAAGTTTCATATTTCATTAAATATATTATCGTAACGTGTGAATTATAGAGAAGTGAAGTTCAATTGGAGAATTTTGATGGTTTATTGGAAACTCGCTATAATTACATTTAAATATTATTCAATTACCATTAATCCATTTGCAAGAGTTTGAAATGATAAAAGAGAAATTCACAAATATTAGTGCAATCAGAAGTTGAAATAGCAAACAGGTATGTTATTAAATACAGTGGATTATATTACAGATAATAATATTATGAAAACGATTCATTAAGAGAAGTACATTACAGTGTATACATTACAGCTCATTAGAAAACAAACATTTCACTGATGATCATATCTTTGTCAAAAATCTGTAAGAACTATATAGAGATAAAATCTCTGATATGTATTATCATCTTAAATTTACATAAATACGTTTCCGTGAAAAACTTACAGAACAGTGTACATTTGTATCAAACAGAGTTTGGAGTTCTTTCGATGGAGTTCGAATATTTTGTCCCGCGAGAGCGAATAGAGAAAGGTTGTTTGCAGTATTGCTCTCGTGAACATCACGAAAAGTAGCAATTGCAGCGAAATTCGCGGTGGAAATTGCGAAACTGGAAGCTCTTTGATAGGGTTTCGTCCAAGGAATAAAAGTATCTGTTGCAATGCGAAAAAGTAATTTTTCAGATCATGCTGGTTGTAGTTCCGCGATGAACTTTTAGATCGTTTGGTAACCATTCCGAAAGAATACTCTTTAAAGTTTCTTAAATATTAAAAAGGCTATGATAATTTATAGATAACTCTACATATTTTCAACAAAATTTACGAAATATCGTTTTTAGGCTATTATGAGAAGATATTGGTAGAAATTAGTTCATTTTTACCTTCGTTGTATATGTTGTATGTATATATTGTATATATATATATATGTATATGCATAGTACAGCACATTTACAACTTTACAACTTTACATTCGTACCACTAAAGAAAGTACTCGAATTTAAGTTTAATTTGTGCTTGTATTTTAACTTATTAATATTATTGTACGATGTTGGAATCTACAATTATAAAGAGACATTAAATATAAAATATCTAAGTTTTCTCACATATATTAGTATAATGTTAAACCTAGAAACTAAATAGATATTAATTAATAAAGTAAAAAATTGTAAACTGTACATAAAAACTTTGGTGTCGAGAAGGACGAAATGGTTTTACAAGTAATCTAGATTGTTTTCTTTCGCTTAGGATTAAGTATACAATCGAGATCGAAATTCGAGTACTTGTATTCCAGACCGCAGAGCAGAAAAATAACTTGGTCCCCATTGAAAGAGTAGCAGATCAAACAACTTTAAGAGAATGCCTTTCAGGGACTGTTCACGATTTAAATTAGAAAGCAGCCTCCGTTTTGACGCAGCTGAGAAAACAAACCGACCACTCCTATCTTCAGTGTTCATCCTCAAACTTGTTAAAACAATTCGAAATCTCGAGCGGGTTTTCGTCGAGAAAAAACGTATAAACTTGCGAAATTTTTGTTCAACTTTTCTAATAACATCAGAGTCGGAATACTCATCACGCTTTGATGATTAATAAGTCACGTAACAAAAGCAATATTTTTGACGACCGAACTGGACCTGGTGATCAAGATGGGCAAGCGATTTTAACAACATAATAACAATATTAACGAATTTATCGATAGACTTCAATAAAATTCTGTGATGTATGAGCCTTTCAAAGATCAAACTTGTCAACTCCACTTTTTTCTATCAAGTCTTCAATTTCATTATTCAGCTATATAATTAACATTGGACATCTTAAAAAACAAAGAACTATTTTCATAGATTTATTTATTATAGGAAGACAGCTTGATTCCTTTGTAAACACAAATGTAAATGTTAAGAAATAGTTCTTGTACTTGGCATTTTAATCTGCAATTCAAGTTACAGAGCTGGTCAACATGACTTCTAAGGTACTCATACTTATTGTTTAGTATCCATCAACAGAATTGAACAATGTAAATTGTTTGAAAAGAAAGTTGGAACAAAGCGTTGCATGAACGCAACATTAGCCCTTAATGGATTAATGCACGCTTCCTTCCAGACATCAAACTTAACCATCCCAGTATTCGACCAAGCTTAGTTATGAAGTTAGCCTAAACTTTCGGCAACCTCTTATACAAAGTCCACGAAATATCCTGGCGAAACACACCGATTAATTCTCCATCAACGTTCTTAGAATCAAGACACGAAGCTCCGAAAACTAACTGGATTCTTTCAGCCTGATTGCCTCGATCGGTCAAATTAAGTAAATCAATTTGTACATGTCGCGGGACGTGTCCACAACACGTCTGATCACCTTCTCTTCAAATTGCAACGCGATTTGGAAAGCAGTCAGAGAGTGGGACAGACACGTCTGCGAGGGACACCGCAATGCCACAGACGCTCGTGACAAATCTCATGGCTGACTTGCAATTGTAATGTTTAATCAGACGTGTAATTATGTCTACGGTCGATGTTGCCAACCACTCTCCAGACCAGAGACGAATGAAATTTCCCTCGCATTCAGCCAAGTCGAATATTCGCGAGTACGTGATTACGCGATTTACTACGGTCCGCACACGCTGTTTCCGGCTCTTTCGCGCGGCCCCCTCACTTCCGGTCCTGCCTTTTCCCCTACGCCCTCTCTTCGAGTAACGAACGTTCGCCAACTCACCCCCGAAATGCTTTTGAACGAGACAGTTGTTTAAGAATTTAATTGGTGAGTGCATGTGGTTGTTGAACTTTGATATTTTCCTTCCTGAGAAGTGTTTTGAAGAATTTTTTTAGGTTTCTCTGTAAAGTTTCAAAGTTTCTTTAACGACTGTTTAATGTTATTCAAGATATTTTCTATGGCTTTCTAACGCGTTTGTACGCGCCCGAACATCCGCAGGTTCGTAAAAGGGTTGAAGGAGGAAAGGAGGTATAACCCAGAAAAGTTATCACAATGTGGACTGTATTGGTTTTTTGGATGCGTGACTATTAACACTTTGACGCCAAAGTGGTCATTGGTGTCCGAAGTGCTTGAACTTCATACAATTGTAAAAATTGAATGAAAATTGACAGTTAGGGCATTTTGGATATAACCGATAAATAGAAAATACTTTGAAATAAGAAGTGTCCCATTGAACAATTAAACATTTTTACTAGAACATCAATAAAAAGAAAAACGAGAACAAATCTTGCATCTAACGGTGCACTGTGTTTGCATCCATATCTTTGAGGGGTAATCCACGAATATTATTATGAACACACCTTAGAAAATAATCGTAAATGCTGTTTTATAATCATATAATTGAAGTTAGAAGTGTGAACATACCTTACTATTATATATAGAATGAGCAAATACTGTTTACCAGTATCTTGTACACGTTTCAACAATATATTGTGAACGTTTTGCTTACGACGAAACAACGAATGCGAATGGTTTGTTGAAATAAATGAAACCTTGTTATAATATGTCGCTATCAATTGTTACCAAGGTGCCACGGTAGTCACCCGTGACCACCAATAAGATAAACGGTCCATTGGGGAAGAATGTTGTCTTACATCATCAATTTATTATTATTTTGTCATTGTATGCTTTGAATAATAAAAATACTTCCGTGGCGTTCTGAGCGAAACATGTGATTTTGGCGTGGCAGACAAAATGTTAAGGGACTGTCCCTTCTGGATATAATCCAAAATATCAACTGCTATGTCGTGTCCGGTGGTCAGACCACGACCTTCGGTTTTCGTAAACTGACAGACGACTGATTTTTCCTATCTGATCGTAGACAGCGCCAAAGTCCCCAAAAAGACCTGTAGTCTCTCCTTTGCCTCGCTATGGACTGCTCAAAATAGGGGTGAAGGGTAAAAATTTGCTTCTTTTACAGAGTGGTTTATAACACCGTCTGCGCTTCAAGGTTTTTCGGGTCTAGACACCTTTTCGGGCCCGATCGACAGTATCATAAACTCTTACGAATTCAATGTTTCTGAACAGCGTTTTTATTAGTCGTTAGTCTTTCACGAGATTATTTATTATTTTATTGCGGAAAATATTAAATATTTGAGGAATGTACTATACAAATAGTTGACTATTTAAATATTTTAGGTTTCTTTTCATACTTTCGATAAATATCTTTGAACTATATACGTTTTCAAAATGGTTTCAAATGCGATCAATATGCAAAATCATAATAGTCGTGTCTCACTACAGCAGTAATGAAGTTTCATTATATTTTGTATAACGTACGTAATATGTTCATAACAAGTTTTACAAGTATTCAAGTGCTTTCGTGAATCTCTGAATATTACATTCTTCGATTTTAAACTTTATCAATATAATCATTACAATCATGTCTCATTGAAGTGCTAATGGAATTTCGAAAGTTTTCGTGTCACACATACAATTTTCCATTCATTGCCAGGCAAATCTAGAGCGTCTTGCCCTGGGCGGCAAGATTTTATTTTAAAGAAAACATGGAATTTCACACAATCTATACATTATTATAAAAATATTATTGTACATAAAATATTATTATATAAAATTTCCGTTCATCCTTTCTAATAATTTCTAACTAAGACTTATTCCGTGACCAATTGCAATCGATCTAAACTTGTTCTTTTCCTTTTTGTTTTATTATTTAATTTGTACTTTACAATTTGTCCAGCTGGACATTTGGTAAATTTTTCTTACTTAATTGCTAAATAACATATGAATGGTTACCCCCAATGGAATACCATCGTCGAGTGCTCTAAACTTGCAGCGCAAAATACGAGATATGTCATAATCTGAAGTCTCGTCGTATATGAAGATGGAGATGAAAGGAAAACCGGAGCCTTTGCAATTTTGGGAAAGTCTTCTAGTGCTTTAGCCTAGATTTTATCATAGCTGTAATTAAGCAATTGTTGTCATTTGTAATTGTTCGATATTTGTGATAGCGAAAGTGGGTTCGAGGTGACATCTGGTCGCCGAACGTAGCCACGGTCACGGGATAAACGTTTTGCCTGACGAAGGTGTGGATCGGTTGTATAGTTCTCCCTAGAAATCACATAGAATTGTACTTTGGAGATGTCGATATAATGGGACACACGTTGTATTAGGAATCAAACTCCAGACAGAAACTGCCTAGCAACGGCGTTTGGATCTTTCTCGATGCTTCCAAAGAGTATACAACAAACTCTTGGCAGAAACTGCCTAGCAACGGCGATTCGAACCTTCTCGATGCCTCCAGCGAGCATATAACAAACAAATGCAATCGTACAGCGAAAAAGATTTTCATCAGATATTCATTCGTGTGATCGCCCTGGAAAGTGATACATCGAGCAATTTACCGAGTGTCTCAGCAATCGTATGTGTTTAAAATTATTCTACGCATAGTAAAGAGTTATCCCGTTGATCGTGGATTCGTTTGAACCCAGGAACATTGTTAATAGCGTTAATTAAATTCATTATTCGTAAAACCTATTAATCGTTAATCTCATTATTCGTTAAATTTATTATTCGTAAAACATATTATTCGTTACTCTTATTATTCGTTAAACTTATTATTCTTTAATCTAATCATTAGTTAAACTTATCGTTTGTTAATCTTATTATTCATTAAACTCAATATTCATAATATTTTGTAAAATCTTGTATATTCGCGTAAATATAATCTCTGTTTCGTAAAACGATGGCTAATTCAAACGAAGAATCGTTACGCGCCTTAAATTCTAATGTTAACCCGACAAATATATATGCTTACTACGAGATATCTCGTGGTTGGTAGTGAATGGGCTAAATATTTTCGAAAAGTACTGTACGAAGATCTTTCCCGTGTATTTAGAATTTATGTGGCACACTCATCATGTTAATAACGTTACAAGTGTGCGCACAGCGTATTAGCTGGCGGTTCAAACATTATTGCGTAGATAGCATCGTTCATAAAATCCCGTGGGATCCCGTACAGTTGAAATTTTCGAGATATATACGATTTTCTTGTCAATGTCACCTATTCTGGTCGCAACTATCGCGTCCGCCCGCAAATTTTCCATCGAAACATACGTGTTCAAATTCGCTAACAAGTCGACACCGAATGGTAGACCGTAATTTTGATACATCGATGAAAATGATAGGTGAAATTTATCTGGCTAGGACATGTACCACTACTCATCCGAATTTGTAGAGTAGCTGGATTTAATCGTTGAGATATTAGTGTGATATGGGAGATATCGAGTGGTTTTTGAATGTTCGGTTCTGTTAGTGCATGTTGAAGTGACGTGATGGGTTATAATCGTGGCTTTTACGGTGGACGTTCATCTCAAATAGAGTAAATGTTTCGTAATATATACATCAGGAAATTTTGTGAAATAATAAGAATTATTACTATCAATGTGATATCTGGGTCATTTGCAATGAATACTAATGTATGAATATTATAATTTTATGTAAAGTTTGATTTAATTTGATATAGATATATAAAATGAGTTTCATGGTACATACAGAATTTCGTAATACGCAAAGTGTAGCGGAATTTTAATAGTAATTCGTATTATTGTAGTTTCAAATTCACTCGTTTTAAATATGATGCACATTATAGCTGAAAATGAAATTTGATGTAGAACAGAATAAAGTAAATGTTTCAGAGCATTGAATGTAACAATAATATAACAATCCACGTTTCAAAAACCATTTTTAATTTATATATGCGTATATCATGGTTAAACATATAACTTGATGCAGAATAAAAAAAAAGTTCCACGATATATCACAAAATCCTAAAAAATGATAAGAATTATACAGTACGATAAAATATTAAAAATCGTTTAATTTATTATCCATACATTATGAAATTTATTTTAACGTATAATAAATCTAGTTAACATTTTAGAAGCACTTTCTGAGTACTATGAAGGATCGGAATTCAACAACAAATGTCAATTGTTTGAAAATACACTACATTGGCTCGGTTCCCATTCGATAGAAAGTTTAAAAATCTCCATTTGTGAAAGTTTCTCTTAATTAAACGTTGGCTGAGACGCACCTTGACAGCGGAATTTTATTAACATTCTGGTCCGTGTAAGGAGAGACTAACTCTTCGTAATTAAGATGAGGGTACGATTTCAAACGAGGAATAAAAATATCAATAGAGAGCACTTTATATTTTCAAAGCATAGTTTTTATGAAATTTAATGAATAATCGATAAATTTACTGGTCGAACCTCTGGACGTTCTTTACAATAATTTATTAACTAATGATATAAATCCGTCACAATAATAATATTAGGTTGTCCGAAAAGTGTCTTTCTTTTAGAGACGCGTCTTTTACAACGATGCATCTTTATACAAACATGAAACCTAATCTGTCGAACGTTGTGATCTTTATTTTGATAGAATAATATAATTCGATAAAATACTATAAAACGGGAAATGTTGTGCATCCATTATTTCCTTATAAAACGTAAAAAACTTTTCGGACGACCTAGTAATATTCTTTAATATTTTAACGTCAAATAATTGTAATCCATAAAAATTTATTTTTGCGCAGAACGAAGATGAACGAAATGGAGCAGATCCCTGAAGGCTGAGAGCGAGCGGATCCTCGATATGACCGGCTGGAGAATGCGGCCGACCGCATCGGCGCTCGGCGTCGTCGCCATTGTCTCCATCATGATCACTGCCATGCCGTCTGGTAAACATTCTACTGTGTTTTATAATATCGTTTTATTTGTACACAACAAAAGATGTAGATATTTTTTCTTGGAACATGTGAAATCTTTATTATATATATTACATATAGATTTATTGAATCTTTTCTATTCCTCTAAATAATTGTTTCAATTCGGTGACTATCAATTTAGAACTAGGAGTCAGTAGATTTCCAAACGTTTGTAGTTGAACACCACATTAGAAACAAGGATTCTGCAACGTGTTTCCTTTATATTTTTAATATCACACTGATGAATCGAAATACTTGTTAGAGTTAGAAGTTTGCTCCGTGCGATAATTTAAGCAATTTCTCCTGACCCTGCTTATTGCACAATATATACCGTTTAGCACCTAATTTCGGCCTATTCAGAGACGCGATTCTAAGTGTGTTCCTTGAATGAGATGGACTGAATTGGAGCATAATGAAACTCAGCTATTTGGTGAATTTTACTGACTAATGAATTTTCTGAATTACGTGAGCTTGGTAGTACATTCTCGGCTTTTGACATCGATTCTGAACTACAATTTTCTTCCTGGTTTACCTCTTCCAAGAGTCATCCTCCTGATCGAGAGTCTTCAAGATTGCTGTTTAGCGTGCCTCCATAAAAACTGTGGCGGATGAAAAGAGAGTTGTGCGTTTCGTCCCGGGACTACCGGTGGACTCGTCAGTAAGGCTATGCCCGGTAGTCCCTGCTTTAGACGTAGAGGGAGTCTCGCTAGGTGCGGTATTTGTATCAATCGCTCGTATATTCGACCGCTAGCGAGTTAGACAGACAGACTCGTCGTCGTAGCCCTCTAGTGTTGGCGGTTGGTACCCGCGGATCGCCCGGGAGGTGTTGCACCGCGTTGATGCCTCGACCTGTCAGCGTCCTGTTGATACCGATCCGCCACAAAACAAAGACTAATTAGCATCTCCGTGAAACTTCGTGATCCTTTCCCATCCGCAGGAATCATGAAAGGTGGCCTCTTAGATAGATGACTATGTCAAAAGTAGACAAAAAGAAAAATAGTGAGAAATGACCGTTTGGAATCCTTAATATATGACACGGTTGTATGTAGTAGGAATTCAAATGATCTTCTAGGCGTGGAGTTTTTTTTTATTATTTAATTTGCACTTTACAATTTGTCCAGCTGGACATTTCGTAAACTTTTCTAGCTTAACATTTTACCGACCAATAGCTTATTAATCGGCTTTTTGTCGCCGACAATCTTTCTCATTATTTGAGCAGTAATTTGTTATTTACTACTAAGGTACCTTGCTCAGTTGCGTTGCTTTGTAAGCTCCCACAGCTTTATACCAATTTGAAAAACTTACCGTTCGCGATGAACGAAAAGGATGGTATTGGAGAGTCTAAATCGAAACAGAGCCGGTGCCAGGGAGAATCTGCGCCCGTGTCACGGTGACCGTGGGAATGCAGCGAAAGGATAATTATATCTCACATACCTTAGCCATCAAAACAGTAACTAAGCAGTAACGGAATCCCTATGTGCCCGGCATCCAGCGATAACCCCTCCACAGGAACCAAACCCTTGATATAAAAATACCTCCCAAGTCAGTACTCGACATTCTATTCTGTTCTGTTAAAACATTCTGTATCGTTACTCTGTCAGTTTCTAATAAAATTTGTAATAACGATCATAATTGAAGTGCGAATATCTCACCTTACGTGCGGAACGTGAAATTACCCCGAATCGACGTGACACCCGAGTTGCTAAGCTGTTGAACCGCTAGCGGTTAGCAAAGTGTTAATTGCCGAATAACATGTGGATGGCTACCCCTAGCGGGATACCATCTTCGAGTTTGACTATTTTATTTCTTTAGTGAGGTCAGCGGGGTGTTTTCTTTTTAGTCTTCTTTCTACGACAGTTTTGCTCGCTTCAGCAGTCAGCTGGTTTGGATGTTTGCCGCTCTTTCCTTCTATTTTTCTGCATACCTACCGATTTCTTTTTTGATCGTTGGTATTTTTAAGTCTTTGCGTATATTCTTGTTTCCAACACCATGGGACGTTGACTATTGTTCCCAATATCTTCGATTGTAGCTACTCTAGTTTATTTATCTGGCTCATTGCTGCTGTCTCCCATCACTATGGGAATACCACTGTATTCCGTATGTCCAAATTGGTTTTATTATCGTTTTGTGGATTTTTAGTTTATTTTCTATGCTGAGTTTAGAGTTTCGACTAGTTAGCCAGTGCATCTAGGCGTGAAGTGTCCCCTTCATGCAATCGCCCAGGTACTCTAAACGAAATACCACAGCCGTGATACAAACCGTAGTAGCGATGATCGCTAACAATACTTTTGCTTCAATATTAATAATTTTAAAGAGTCGGTGCCTTCCTTTGACACCTCAATTATTATTTTACAAACAGAATATCGTCCTATAATCTATAATTTTTC
This sequence comes from Bombus bifarius, assembly GCF_011952205.1. Classification (NCBI taxonomy): domain Eukaryota; kingdom Metazoa; phylum Arthropoda; class Insecta; order Hymenoptera; family Apidae; genus Bombus; species Bombus bifarius. The sequence continues at coordinate 141,315 of NW_022884576.1, read as the reverse complement.
TTAAATATTCCATCAATATACATATACAGGGTGGTTGGTAACTGGTGGTACAAGCGGAAAGGGGGTGATTCTACGCGAAAAAAGAAGTCGAAAATATAGAATACAAATTTTTCGTCTGAGGCTCTGTTTTCGAGAAAATCGACTTTGAATTTTCGTTCGGTACGCGTGCACTTTATCACGTCTCGTTATAACGGATCTCACTGTAGATCGTTGTCTCGATGGAAAAATTAAAAAAAAATATTTTTATTCTATATTTTTGATTTCTTTTTTCGCGTAGAATCACCTCCTTTCCGCTTGTACCACCAGTTACCAACCACCCTGTATAACAACACTAAGTACAACAATAGGTACTCGATTCATTTGCATCTTTCAACAGAATGGAATTGACGTGATAGTGTAATTTTACCATCGTATCACTGAATAGACTCTTCTATCGGTTTTTGTCGGTGACGCGCAAAGTCCGACGAATTTTCGCGACGAACGCGATTATTTACTCCGGTCACATGTATCGCTGCGTAAGCGATTCTGTTCGGCCGGCCGATAAATGCTTTGACCGTTCACCGTGCTCCATCGATCGAGTGAAAAAAACACATAACACGAGAAGAGATCACAGTTCGTCGCTTTTTATGACACTGCCCACCGCGTCGGCCGGAAATAATCTGTGAAATTCGTTTACGCGCAAACAACTGACCTACCAAAGATTAATCACGTCCATCATCGAAGATAAAACATCGTACCGGTATTTTGTGACCGAGTTACAAATATTAGTCTTGTGATTTATGTCGAAAAGCAATTAAGTTCCTGTTACCCCTTAGCATTAAATAGCAATCGTCTTATTTCTAAATAAGAAGATTCTGATATTATTATTATTATATTAATTATCCACCAAAAATGTTTGAAATTATATTCAATTTAAGTTAGATATAGTACATTCAAAATAGTGTAATATCGTAAAATAATTTAAATTAGGGTCGGTTGAAATTAGAAAAAAACCCTGTACGTCGTCCTTCTGTGGTTCCTTTACATTTAAGAGCGCCTATGTGATTAAAGTCACCTAGTTCTTACAGAGATATGAGAAAAACAACAAACAACGTTAGAGCAGAAGGACGGTTTCGTGTTTCAAGGAGGGACGACCGAGAGGTCACATTATGCGAGTCGAAAAGAGATTGTGTTGCGAGAGTCAGAGTTGATCGAGACATCGAAGAGTAGAGTTGAGAGAATCGATCGAGTTGTCAGTTGTTAGAGTTGCTAGAGAGAGAGAGAGAGAGATAGAGATAGATAGATAGAGATAGAGATAGAGAGAGAGAGAGAGAGTTAGATTCGTTGTGACGAGAATTGCCAAATAACTGTAAATTTATTTGATATAGATACGGGTATCGCATTTAGTTTCAGTTAAACAAACATCGTTTTCTGTCCAATTTATATTTGTATATTTAATTCATTATTAATAAATTGTAAGTAATCGGGAAAAAATTTATATCTTAATTTCCACGATACTACAATAGAATATATTAAATTTATGATTCTATTAATTAAACCATTCTTTAAAGATGTATAAAACAGGGACAAGTACAAATTGGAAATACTATTTATCGCGAAGTGAAATACCATTTCACTTTGGACGCTTTGGAGAAACACGGCGGATAATCGGTGTTTTCATCCGTAGATAAAAGCAAGAATAAATGAAATGAAAGAATTCAATGAATTTTTCACGGTGTTGGACATTCTATGTAACCTTAGCTAATTAATTTAACAATGCCACCTTGTATACTTAATATACAGTAGGGAACAAAAGACAATGTAAATGGTAAATTTAAGCGAAGAACACGATAATTTTACAGAACAAAAATATTCTGCAAGAACAATGAACAGATACAATATACAGTCCAGATATCACTAAATAGTACAAAATATCTAGATCTAAAGTTACTAAAATTATATTTATCAATAACAGTATCAGCTTCGAACATTTTCTGTCCACCACTCTATAGCTAATTTTTGGACTTCTCTGTGATGAGAAGTTTCCTGAGTCCTTTCATCTTACTTCCAACTTTACTCCCAACTTCAATTCGGAAAAACACTTCTCAATACGCTAGTGTTTTTCGACTGAGCTAACTTCTCAGTGCTTGAACGAGTCTACGATTCTGCAAAATGTTCTCCGCTCATTTCCGTAGCTACGATCGCTCTTCAACGATTTCCTCTCCGCAACTTCCGATTAGCCTGACGTGTAATCGCGCTGTCTCTGCTTCTCGCGCGAGCTAAGCTCGCCTTGCGGATCCATAACGTCGCGGTAAACATTTTCCTTCAATATCCGCAATATCCGCAGTGTAATGAAAGAGGCTTGCGCGAAAAGAAAGAAGAGGAATCGGTCTGATAACGAGGGAAAAAATTTTGGTTGCGAACAAACGAGAGTGGCAAAAATAATCCGCGAATTTCGCCGGCGAGCACGAGCTGCAAATCGCGAAAAATTATGATCGATGTGCACTGTTCCGCAATTAAGCGAAGTTACGTGACTGATCGCCCTTTCTTCGGCCAGCAATTACGGCAAATTAGTACAACTTTTTCGCACGTCCTTCGCTTCTTTCGTCCGTCTTTTTTTCCACTCCATAACATGCCATTTTGTATAGGAATTATAACCCTAGCACGCGGTCTAAATGATTTTTACAATTGGTTCTTCGATAGAGACATGCTCGAAATGATGTGCTCTAGCTACGACTAGACTGCGAATAAAGACAGCTAAAGAAATGGAACCTAAATAAATATTTGTTTTACACTCCAAATATTATAGCGACCACTTTACTTTGGATATTTTGTGCAATTTTGTATATTATATGTCGGAGATGAAAGAACATCGGGACATTCCCGTCTGGAATGTTGGGAAAAAACCCAATACTCTAGTCCAGACTTTTACTATAGCTACACTTAAGTAATAAAAATAAGAAATAGTTTTAATGTTCCAATCTGACTTTATGACGATGGGTTCGGGCTCGAAGTGACGTAGCGGGTCACTGGACGTAGTCACGATCACGGGAGAGACGTGTACCTGACAGAGGTATGGAATGATTATATGGCTCTCCTTAAAAACAAAGATTGACCCGAGAGATGGTGACAGAAATATATAAGGGCAGTTTCATTTGGATTACGGGTTAGTTAGTTAGTTAGTCGTTGGGCGAATTGCTGATTGAGTTATCGAGAGAGTTATCCGAATCGTGTATTACGTTGGCACTCATCATCCCCTGGACCGTGGATTCGTTATCGAACCTGAATTCGTTGTCACCATCATCTCGACCATCCTATCACCGCTATTACTCATGGCCTCTTGTAGTGTCCACATTTGTACCAATAAACATTAGCTACATCCGCGATGGTAAATTGAGTAAAGGTTCATCGAACGCCCCCAAAATTCCAACCTTAATCCAACATATATTTATTCTTGGTGTATTTGCATATTTAAATTTCCAAGTAAATGCATCAACATCCTCAGTCTAATGATGACAAAAATTTCAAGTTACCTTACAAACAGTATTTATTTATTAATAGACTACAGATTATAATACATTTATGGAAAATTTATAAGTGAGACAATACATATGATATGTTTTTTTTTATTTATTTGTTAAAATTACAATCAATTCTCGCGTTGAGAATTTTCAGTAATTTTTCTGGCGTGGCGCAATGACATGGCTGATTATTTATAATAAGTTCATACTTATTATAGATAAGTATAATTTATAAGTAAGTATTATAAATAAGTGAATATTACTTAATTTAGATAACTAATTGAATCTAGCGTTTAGGTCTAGCGGGTAATGTCTCTTCAGCCTGCGAATCTGGTCCGTCGTATCAAGTAGTCCAGTGATTAGGGGGTTTCGGTGTTTGTTGACTCTTTTGCTATATTTGTCGCTATATTTTGCTATTTCCTCTTTGACTGTGAGTATCTTGAGGTCGCGATGTATTGTTTCGTTGGTAACGTACCAAGGTGCGTCTATTAAGGATCTTAGCGTTTTCGATTGGAAGCGTTGAAGTATTTCAATGTTGGAGTTACTTGCTGTTCCCCATAGTTGGATTCTGTAGGTCCAGACAGGGCATATGATATGTAAAAATAGAAAAAATATTCGAAGTATAGTACCGGTGATAATATTTCCTAGATGAAGTAAATCTTTATTTAATTCCATTTCTCTAGTTATATTCATAAAAATACGATTTTTCACAGTATCTAACCATTAGTTTGTTGGACGTTGTATTATGAAATTTGGTATTACAATTGTGATTAGAAACAGCACATATCGACCTATCAGATGAAGATCCAGTTTAGACAGTAACTCTGAAAAGCAAAAAGCTGGTACTCTCTTTGATCTTCCGTGAAACATCGCCGAAAAGAGAGTGTAGCGCCGTAAATGTCCTCGTTTCTTTAAAAATCGTGCCAACATTTCTCCAATCTTTATTCTCTCCCTTGCAATAGTAACAAAAATTTCCATGATACTACTTTGTATGATTTTACACAGTGGTATCCAAGTTTCTTTTTCTTCTTTCACTGTCTTTGAAGTTCTACTACTTTCAGATATATTCGAAAAATATTGGAACTGAATCCTTTTACAGATAAATTTTAAGACACGAAGAAGTATTATTTTCTTATGCAAGCATACACTTCAAAATATCTTGCAAATTAATATGCAACCATCTGACCTAACAATAAGATTTAAGATATTTCTTCCTTCTCCTACCTTTCTTCAACATAGTTGGTTGTGGGCCGAAAATAATGGATAATCATAAACGCATACCTAAAAACTTAAAGCTTTTGATAATTTTTCTAATAACCTAAATTAGTTATCAAAATTATTAGGTCATCCCATAAGTTCGTACCGACTTTTGTGTATACATTTCATGTGTCGATTTATAAACATACGGCGATAAGGGACCAATGCACTTGAGCTTAGCTGATCGAGAACAGGCTAGAGCAGATTTTCGTGGGTATGAGATCGTAATATAGTGAACACAGTGACTTCTAACAGTAAAAAATCACGAGTGAAATGCGTATCCATTTTCGACATCTCATGTTATATGAATTTCGGAAAGGAAGTTCTGTAACAATTGCCACGAAAAACATATGTGCTGTTTACGGAGAAAATGCGCTTTCATCTGGCACCTGTAGGAAGTGGTTCCAACGTTTTAGAGCTGGGAATTTCTGTTTAGAAGACGAGGAACGCTCCGGGCGTCCTCCTCAGACAGACGAAGATAAAATTCGGGATCTTGTTGAAAAATCACAAAGTTTGACAGTTCAAGAGATGTCAAATGTTCTGAAAACACCTAAGACAACGATTCATAGGTGTTTAAAAAAAATAACATATATAACCGCTCGAAAAACGGCACGAACTTATGGGATGAGCTAATAGATAATTTGTTGAAAATGGCAACGTTAGTTCGCGCTCGCCATCCATATGCAAATGCGCTAGTTACAATAAATAGTAACTAGAAGATAGTTCTAGATACAATCGATAGGTTTAAGATGTTCTTTTGTTTTTATCCCTAGTTCATGTTAGAAAGTGCAAAGAAGGTTTTCGGCTCAGAACGATGTGATAGATTTATCCAAAGAATAAAATAATAGCTTTTTGTGATCCTACCTCTGAATACAGAAGTAACAATATAATTTATTTTCAAAATTTTTACCGCTTTACCTGGATTTTTTGAAAAATTCTTCCAATTTTAGGTTATGTTACTTTCCAAACCCCCTCTTTTTCTCTCGATCAAACAACGGAACTTCTTTCATAGAAAGATAAATTAACATTTTCACGTTCGGTGACACCAACGCGTTGTCAAGTGCAGGCCAAATGTTAGTGTCTGCTGATACCACGTTGGTGTCACGCGCAACTCAACTCTTTACGCAAAGTTTATCATCTTGAAATTTTTTACCAGAAAACACCAGCAACTTGTTAAAGTTACTAGCATATTTATGTGGATGGCAAAGTGTTAATGTACTGCATAAATAGATCAATGTACAAATTAATAGTCACGAAATCAAAACTGAATTATTGACACGAGGTTGGAAATTTCATGAAGTTGTGTTTCTGATTTCCATTTTTAATAGCAAATTTTTAGTTTTACAAATAAATTCGTTTATTCAACATCGTCTTCCCTGATAAAACTAAATAAATAAAAGTAGGAAACACCATCCAATGGAACGCATTAAAATGAAGTTTCCAGAGTGTGATGATATTTTTTCAACGGAAGGGAGAACACGCTAGACCGCGAGGAAAAGAAATTAGATGGTAGCATTGTTACCACGGGCGACAGCCGTCTGGAATTTTTCCGGCCGCCATGGCGGCTATTTCGTTCCGGAAGGGCATTCCAGCGAGAACGTTTCGTGAATGCCGGCCACGGAAGAATGCGACGAAATTTTAATCCGCGTTATAATTCCTACGGTAAATGGCGTGAGTTTCGCGCCAACGTATGGAAAGAATGCGCAACAAGACGAACTACTTCCTCTAGAACTTCCGGTAATTCTCCTCAGGCGGCACTCAAGCGAAAGTTGAAGAACGTTGGAATTAATTGTTGCAGAAGAATAAAGTATAAACTATAGAATTTCGATTAAGGATAAAGTAGATGTTCGTTAGAAATCACGCGTGCTTATTCATTCTGGATTTCTGAAAAATTTAGTTTTAAATTTTTCTTAAAATAAGATGACGTTTTAAGGAGAAGAATCTAGACGAAGAAAATGGAAGGTCGAATGTATGTTAAGTAATCAGGATTTTTGAATTTAAGATTCATATGATAGCGCAACGTTAACGACTACCTATATAATGTAGTTGTTGAGCCAGAAAATTGTCAGACGTTCCGTACAAATTTAACTTCGCTCATAAAATTTGAGTTCTTCAATCTCGTTTAATATATTTTATCGTAATGCGACTGGAATAAATTTATTCTTCTTTCGATCCGCAGGCTAAAACGATATTACCCTCTAGATTTAAACATTAGATTCAGCTAGAAATCAAACATACGATAATCACTTATTATTCACGTTATAGTACCACGCCAGAATAATTTACTTATAATTCTCAATGAGAATTGATTGCAAACTACTTCCAAATAAAAAAAAAATTCTTCTTTCGTCCCGAAATATATATGTCGGAGATGAAAGGAAAACCGGAGCCTTTCCTTTGCAATTTTGAGGAAGCCTTCTAATGCTTTAGCCTAGATTTTATCATAACTGTAATTAAGCAATTGTCATTTGTAATTGTTTGATATTTGTGAAAGCGAAAGTGGGTTCGAGGTGACAACTGGTCGCCGAACGTAGCCACGGTCACGGGATAAACGTTTTGCCTGACGAAGGTGTGAATCGGTTGTATTGTTCTCCCTAGAAATCACATAGAATTGTACTTTAGAGATGTCGATATAATGGGACACACGTTGTATTAGGAATCAATCTCCAGACAGAAACTGCCTAGTAACGGCGTTTGGATCTTTCTCGATGTTTCCAAAGAGTATACAACAAACTTTTGACAGAAATTGCCTAGCAACAACGATTGGAACCTTCTCGATGTCTCCAGCGAGCATATAACAAACAAATGCAGTCGTATAGCGAAAAAGATTTTCATCAGATATTCATTCGTGTGATCGCCTTGGAAAGTGATACATCGAGCAATTTACCGAGTGTCTCAGCAATCGTATTTTTGTGTTTAAAATTATTCTACGCATAGTAAAGAGTTATCCCGTTGACCGTGGATTCATTTGAACCCCGGAACATTGTTAATAGCGTTAATTAAATTCATTATTCGTAAAACCTATCAATCGTTAATCTCATTATTCGTTAAATTCATTATTCGTAAGACATATTATTCGTTCCTCTTATTGTTCGTTAAACTTATTATTCTTTAATCTAATTATTAATTAAACTTATCGTTTGTTAATCTTATCATTTATTAAACACATTATTCATAATATTTTATAAAATCTTGTTTATTCGCGTAAATATATTCTCTGCTTTGTAAAACAATGGCTAATTCAAACGAAGAATCATTACGCGCCTTAAATCCTAATGATAACCCGACATATACATATGAAGTTCAATTCTAAGATAATTCAGGGATCGATTCTGAAAATCGAGTTTATTGTGAAAATACATGAATGAAATACAGGAGTAAACAACAATTAATAATTAACAACAATTAATAACAGTAATAATTAAATAAACAACAACCAATTAATAACAGTAAACAATAAATAGCAAGTTCTGTGCAATGTCTACCTGAAAATCGGGAATCGATTTTCAACGTCCTGAGCTACCGATCTTTCTCCGTCAATCTTCAATGTTTTAAATAATTACTCTTTCTTCTGTGATCTTGTCCATCTCCGATGTTGATCTCTGTCCGTCCGTTTGGGAAATGCGTGTCTCTCAAAATGGCTCTCCGGAAAACAAAGAAAGCCGCTCTGTCCGTAAAACAAAAGAAGTCGTGCTGTCCGTAAAACAGAGAAAGTCTCCTTGTTTATCCGCATTTGAACTCTTAGAGAGTTTACATACATGCTGTTCTCATTATCATCAACCTAATTGTTAACTTATTATTAATAACTAATAACTTTTCTTATAGATAGTAATTATATATAAAAATGAAAGAAAAATATAGGAGAGAAATATAAAATATTCAAATCTGAATATTCACTATAATCTATTACAGTATAAGTTGTTAAATAAGGCTACGTAAAATCCATTAGCAAGAACACATTTCTCAGCGCTAATTAATCCAGTATTACTACTTTGCGCACATAATATATCGCTCTATATCCTTATCTACATATTAAGTCCCTGACACTCAAATGTATACATCAAATCCCTCATCCACATGTATTTTACGTTAAATCCGAGTATCACAGGTGTATCATAATTTTCATTAATCTCATATCACACATAGTTGAATAAGAACAGAAGACATAGCGGAGAGACGTACAAAATGGAAGTTTGAGAAGAGTAAATCGTTGGTACGTGCTCGTGTAAAGGTTGGAAGAAAGGAGTCGATACGCCAACTACCTGGCATAACCATGGAAAAAGAGGCTTGGGTCGAGTTCTCGCTCGCGAGATATTCGTTTCGACGTGAAATTACAAATGACGCGTATCTCACTTGAAAGTCTCGTGGAAAGTATAGAGTGTGTGCAGCGGAGCCGCCCGAGGGCTACGATATTCTCTCTTCTCCTTGTTATCCGCGCTCGAGTCACGCGCTGTAGGGAGACAGAGTTACATATTCATAGAACGCAAGAACCGGGTCGTTTTAGTGAGATGATGAAACGTCATTTTTCGATAAGTACTAAAAGATGCGCGAATGCGATTATTTAACCTATTTAGGTTGCCGGAAAAGTACCTTTCTTTCGCAAACGTAATTTTTTTACAACAGTGTACCTTCATACAAACGTGAAACCAAATCTGTGAAATGTCGCGGTGTTTATCTCAACAGAACAAAATGGATCGTACGCAATTCGACAAAATAATATAAAACAAAAACGTTGTGCGTCTGTTACTTCTTCATAAAACGAACGAAACTTTTCGGACAACCTAATATAACAACGAGCATTTCCGACAAGCCTGTTTATTTTGCAAGTAATTACAGAAGTAAAAGAAGATCCAGAAATCTTGGCTTCAAGGAAACTCTAAACTCTGATCGCAAGAGACATTTTGTTCTGGAAGATCGTGGTTGTCGGAAATTTTCCACCGATGAATATGAAATTTCGATGGCGACGATACGTTTCTGCCTGAGAATCCATAGTTTTTTTTTATTATTTATTAAAATTACAATCAATTCTCGCGCTGAGAATTTTCAGTAATTTTTCTGGCGTGACGCAGTGACATGGCTGATTATTTATAATAAGTTAATACTTATTATAGATAAGTATAATTTATAAGTAAGTATTATAAATAAGTGAATATTACTTAATTTAGATAACTAATTGAATCTAGCGTTTAGGTCTAGCGAGTAGTGTCTCTTCAGCCTGCGAATCTGGTCCGTCGTATCAAGTAGTCCAGTGATTAGGGGGTTTCGGTGTTTGTTGACTCTTTTGCTATATTTGTCGCTATGATCCATAGTTTTGGGAATTTTTTAATTGATAAATACAGAAGGGACATGTTTTTCAACATCTGATTCAGAGAACTCATGAATTCTGGGAATTTTCGATCGATGGACATCGAAAAGAAAATTTAGGACCTTACAGTTTTTTGGAAAGTCTTTTATTGATGAATATGGAAACTTTGATACTGGTAGAGTTTTGTAGAGAATATACTATATTTCAATCATATTTCCGAAGTGAAGAGAACATATAGAATGAAACATTTTGTTCTGGAAATTGGTAGTTTACAGGGAATTTTTCAACCTATGGAAGGTTTGATATTTCTATATTTTTGTTGCATACAGAATAGTCGATATTTGTAGAGTTCTTTGGAGAATATACTACATTACATACCCGTTTTCAAACAGAGAGCAAATTTTTATCGCAATGAAACTTTTCGATCGGAGAATTCGTGGTTTTTGGTCATTTTTCGATCGATGAGTAAAAAAGGTTTAATATTTACATAGCTTCGTTGAAATAAAATGATGCAAAGGTATTGGTTTTTTAAAAATATGAAAAACTATCTTTGAATATACCTTGTTTTATTGACAAAAATTATCAGTAAAGAAAATAATTATCATAAGGCAATATGAAAAATATCGTCTTGTAATTTTCTAACTAACTTTGTAAGATTCTAACTCTGGAAAACACCGAAGTGATAATTTGAGAAACACATTTTATTTATGTTACTTTGCTAACAAGGATAGGTGAATCTTTTAATAATTCGATTCTTCTAGATACTTGAGGTGATTTAGTAGGACGTGTAGGGTGCCAAAGAAATACTCTACATTTTTTTTAACAATATATTTATTAACAATTCTCGGTCACAACTCAACTCTTCTCTTGATCCATTTCGTTTCTTTTTTGTCGCCTCTCAATATCCCCACTAGGCACGTGTTCGTAACCGTCCGCGACCGTTACCACGTACGCCTTCTTCTAAGTATTCCTTTTTTTTTACTTGGCAGAATTTTACAGTCAATTCTCATTGAGAATCATAAGTAAATTTTTTTGGCGTGGTACTATATCGTGTATAGTAGATGGTCATCGTATGTTTGATTCTAGCTGAATCTAATGTTTAAATCAAAAGGGTAATGTCTTTTTAGTCTGCGGATCTGATCCGTCGTGTCAAGTAATTGAGTAATTAGTGGGTTTTGGTGGTTGTTAACTCTTATGTTATATTTGTTACACAGCACCCAAAAAGCAGACTACCGAAGCGTCCTGTTTTGCGACCAAGTTTTCAGGACAGAAAAAATAAAAAAAAAAGAACAAAATCATGTGAAAGCTCCGCTCCCCAGCGGCTTAAACCCAAAAATTGTATTAAGCACAAAAAATGTAAAGCGCCGACACATAATATAGTATTGGCTACGTCGTACCGCCGCGGTACACATCACATCATTACCAAAATTCACAGTTTATTGTGAATACTAAAATGTATTTAAAATTGTATCTTGGGTTAAATAAACATCATTAAAAAAACTGAATTAACACACATAAATCACAATTCACTCCAACAACTTTACATAAAACCTAGTTACACTGATGCGTTAAGTACGCGACTGGTCTAAGGGTAGAAATTCGGTAAAAAGATGTCGACCATTCTAAGGATAGAGAATAAGTAAAGTTTAGTGACAATGTTGTGGCGGAGGAAAGCTAGGGTTGGGTGTGTCTAAGGCCACAAGATGAGCTGATTCGTTAAGGACAATTTTGGCTAGGAAAGTGAGGGCGATAGACATTGCTTTCGATTGAATCATAGGAATGTTGGTGGACTAGGAAGGGTCTCAGCCGCCCTCGAGAGAAAATTGCTAACGGAAGATACCGAACGTGAGGAAAACCAAGTTTCCCGTATCTTCCCGTGGTAAACAATAAATGTAAAGGATACCTGAAATAAAAGATCCTTGTTTGGTCTGAAGGACCTTAACTATGAAAATGACCAGATTTATGGTGGGTCCCTAAGACTATTGAGAGTACGCGATAAGGATGTGTAGACATCTGGATGCTATCTTGCCCGCGGTGTGTGGTCTTGGTCTCTGATGTGGATTGATGTCACAGTGGCAACGGTCGTGGACGCCTAACAAACGCGTAGATAGCGGGGATATTTTTTTTTATTTGGTAGACTTTTTACAATCAATTCTCATTGAGAATTATAAGTAAATTATTTTGGCATGGTACTGTAACTTGGATTATAAGAGTTTATAATATGTTTGATTCTAGTTGAATCTAATGTTTAAATCTAATGTTTAAATGCGGATCTGATCCGTCGTGTCAAGTAATTGTGTAACTAATGGGTTTTGGTGGTTGTTAACTCTTGTATTATATCTGTTACTGAATTTGGATATTTCTTCTTTAACAGTGTGTATCTTAAGGTCGCGATGTATTGTTTCGTTGGTAACATACCAAGGTGCATCTATTAAGGATCTTAGAGTTTTCGATTGGAATCGTTGAAGAATTTTTATGTTGGAATTACTCGCTGTTCCCCATAGTTGAATCCCATAGGTTTAAACAGGTTTTAATATGGCTTTATAAAGCATAGTGGGGATATTGAGGGGCGACAAAAAAGAAAGAAAAGATTCATTCCGTTCCGAGCTGCGAAGTGCGAAAGGTCTAGCGAAATAGCGAAGTAAACACATTCGAGAAGCATGTAAACTCCTTCCCGTACCATTTAGTTCGACGAAACTCGAGCCCAAGCGGTAGACATCGACGCGCGCTAAACAGACCAGACTGATGCTCGTAAACAGCAGTTAACATTCAGTCACGATCGTAACGGGCAAAAAAACAGTCCGCGAGCTCGGCTTGTTATGTTTACGTTTGGCGATATTTATGTTTGGCCCAAGTATTTGGTCGCGAGTCAGACTCGCGATATTTATGTTCATATAGAATTATTTTAATCTGCACGCATAATTTGGAACATCTGCCAATGAGCCAATAGAAGTTTTTTAATTTTAATTTAAGTTGCTTGGATTTATTTACGATGTGTTCTTTCCATGTTATTCTTCTGTCCAGGATCATGCCCAGATATCTGACTGAATCTTTGTTTGGAATTGGAATATTAGTTATGGTCACCTGTGGGTAGGATTGTTTTCGCAGCGTGAAGGTTATATGACTGGATTTATTTTCGTTTATTTTGAAATGCTTCCGAGTATTTGACGGAAGAACTGTAGGGATTCGATGACTCATTAGGCTTGCCGGCACTTAGGCTACGTCGCGGCCGTCCTTATGTTTCGTCGTTTTCTCGTAAACAGTCTACGATGCTATGCTTTGTACCGACGAAACCATTAGAAAGTTCTTTGTTGTCGAGGGCCGCTACATATTTGTTCAAAAATAAATCTAAAAAACATAGCTCAATAACATGAACACCCTCGTACCATGCGTTTAACATTCATATTAGATCGTCCGAAAAGTTTCTTTCGTTTTAGAAGGAAATAATGGATGCACAACATTTTCCGTTTTATATTATTTTAAACGCTAAGATCCCTAATTGATGCACTTTGGTATGTTACCATCGAAACAATACACCGAGACCTCAAGATACCCACGGTCAAAGAAGAAATAGCAAAATATAGCGACAGATGTAGCAAAAGAGTCAACAAACACCGAAACCCCCCAATCACTGGACTACTTGATACGACGGACCAGATTCGCAGGCTGAAGAGACACTACCCGCCAGACCTAAACGCTAGATTCAATTAGTTATCTAAATTAAGTAATATTTACTTATTTATAATACTTACTTATAAATTATACTTATCTATAATAAATAATAACTTATTATAAATAATCAGCCATGTCACTGCGCCACGCCAGAAAAATTACTGAAAATTCTCAACGCGAGAATTGATTGTAATTTTAATAAATAAATAAAAAAAAATATATTATTTTACCGAATTACATGTGATCCATTTTGTTCTATCAAGATAAAGATTACAACGTTCGGTTACAACGATGAACCAGTCTACCGCTAATCGTATGCATTCGATTTTAACGATTAATTTGTTTATACGATGAAACATCAGCACCGTGGACGTCATCGATGTTAGAGCCATGGATGGAAGTTTTATACCTTTGTTTATTGATGAATTAGATTAATCTCTTTACTACATTAAAATTCTTGTATTTTATTCCAAAGTATATTTACAAATATCCTTTTCATAACAACACATTTACTCACTGCGGTCACATTTTACAAGTCTCCTTTTCATAACAACACATTTGCTCACTGCGGTCTCTCTTTCCTTTTCTTATTTCTTTCTACTCGCCTAGAGAAATATACATATACGAATAATACGATATACATATGTTATACGTAATACAAAAAATATATGTGGCTAACATATGGCAGAAATGTAATAACTTCATTGACAAATTTTATCATGCGTTCGTTTAAAAATATCTATATATTATTAGGTCGTCCGAAAAGTTTCTTTCGTTTTATAAGGAAATAACGGATGCACAACATTTTCCGTTTTCTAATATTTTATCGATTTACGTATGATCCATTTTGTTCTATCAAGATAAAGATTACAACGTTCGGTTACAACGATGAACCAGTCTACCGCTAATCGTATGCATTCGATTTTAACGATTAATTTGTTTATACGACGAAACATCAGCACCGTGGATTCCATCGATGTTAGAGCCATGAATGGAAGTTTTATACCTTTGTTTATTGATGAATTAGATTAATCTCTTTACTACATTAAAATTCTTGTATTTTATTCCAAAGTATATTTACAAATATATAGTCTCCTTTTCATAACATACGAATAATACGATATACATATGATATACGTAATACAAAAAATATATGTGGCTAACATATGGCAGAAATGTAATAACTTCATTGACAAATTTTATCATGCGTTCGTTTAAAAATATCTATATATTATTAGGTCGTCCGAAAAGTTTCTTTCGTTTTATAAGGAAATAACGGATGCACAACATTTTCCGTTTTCTAATATTTTATCGATTTACGTATGATCCATTTTGTTCTATCAAGATAAAGATTACAACGTTCGGTTACAACGATGAACCAGTCTACCGCTAATCGTATGCATTCGATTTTAACGATTAATTTGTTTATACGACGAAACATCAGCACCGTGGATTCCATCGATGTTAGAGCCATGAATGGAAGTTTTATACCTTTGTTTATTGATGAATTAGATTAATCTCTTTACTACATTAAAATTCTTGTATTTTATTCCAAAGTATATTTACAAATATATAGTCTCCTTTTCATAACATACGAATAATACGATATACATATGATATACGTAATACAAAAAATATATGTGGCTAACATATGGCAGAAATGTAATAACTTCATTGACAAATTTTATCATGCGTTCGTTTAAAAATATCTATATATTATTAGGTCGTCCGAAAAGTTTCTTTCGTTTTATAAGGAAATAACGGATGCACAACATTTCCCGTTTTATAATATTTTATCGATTTACGTACGATCCAGTTTGTTCTATCAAGATAAAGATCACAACGTTCGACAGATTAGATTTTATGTTTGTATAGAAATGAGCTGTTGCAAAACACTGGTCTATAAAAGAAAGACACTTTTCGGACAACCTAATATTTCTTCTTCCACCCTCCGACCTTTTACTCTCTTCGTCCATCGTTCAGTAATAACCGACATAGGAAATGTTTCAAAAAATGTATCAAATATCAAGAAATGTATCAAATGTTACAAGAATTACCCTCTCCCTCGCCCTTTTCCCATTTCCGGAAACGAAACGACTCTCTAGTGTAACTTGTCTGGTTCACTTCTTTGTCGCAGAAGCGGACAGCGGCGCCATCGAGCCCAGCATCAATCATTTCGGAGTGGACGAGGAGGACCATCGTATCCAGGAGGACGAAAGGATCGCGAACCAGACCGTCGCCAGCGATCTAACCGCGGTCGTGTTTCGTGTGCACGTCAACGATACTAACAACGAAACTCCAGTAACGAAAACTATCCACAGCTTTCTCACCGATCACGAGAACCTCGTGAACGTATCGCGAATGGACGAAGTTAGCGTCGCGGAATTGCAAAGGGATCAAAGTAACCTGTTATCCGTCACGGTGTCACAGAACGATGTTCACGAGCCACAACACAATCCATTGGGATCAGACGCAAAGTCGGCAGAGCGCAACAGTTCTGAAAACAAAGTGGAACACGCGAACAATGATTTCGTCTCGTCGACTCGGCCGAATCGAGGAGAAATCGCGTCAAGTATCGTTCCTTTGGAGATCCGGTCGCCTGGTTCCAAGA
The DNA here is from genome assembly GCF_011952205.1 of Bombus bifarius. NCBI lineage: Eukaryota > Metazoa > Arthropoda > Insecta > Hymenoptera > Apidae > Bombus > Bombus bifarius. The sequence goes on along the minus strand of NW_022884576.1, from coordinate 124,970 downwards.
ATGACGACTACTTGCACGGCGTCCAGGTAGACGATGAGGATCTGTCGAACGTGGTAGAGCACGAGGACGAGTTAATAGATGGTTCCAACGTGGACAAATCTCGCAGAGAAAACTCGATTAGGTTTACAACCGTGTCAATCCGTGAGACGATCGTCACGGAGGTGAAATCGATCGAGCAGAAGAACGTCGATGACATCAGAGCGATCTCGTTCCAAGTACCTGCAATTGACAAAGAAGCAGAAGACGCGGACAAGCGACAACAGGATAACGAACACCCGAGAAACGTCATGGAATCAAGGAAGGATCAATCCAGGCCGATGAACAACCTGCTGTTGGCGGGTGGTAAGTCGACGAAGGCGTTTTACGAGATCAAACCGTCGATCAAAACCGAGATGGAGCCCGATCAGCTTAACTCTAGCGGCACTCAGCGACCCTTGCCCGGTAGGAAGTTCGTGCTACCAAGCGTCGACAGCGCCTTTGGCAAGTTCGGGCCTTACTTCGAAGACGGCGATCAGGAGATAAACATCACTGCCAGAATAGGCAGCACTATGCTGCTCGACTGCAAAATCGGCATGCTTGGTAACAAGGAGGTAATTTCTCTTTTTCCGTCTTCTGTTCTCCGCCTTCTCTTTTGTGGTTATACAAATACGGTTGATCTGAAAAATAATGGCTTCATATTTCTTAATTCATATTTCTTATAAATCGTTGTGTAATTGCTATCTAGCAATATTTTTATTAATATCTTGAAGCTGTGTTTGCATATCAAAGTATGTTTTATGAGCATCAAACATTATTTGCTATCTAGGTGTTATCGATTAAACTGATAATACCTGTTAGTCTGTTTAATTTCTTTTATGTGATAATGTACTTGCTCATTCTAGCAATTGTATATGAATTTTTGGATAAAAGACAAGTATCGTTGTTTCGTCTGATTCGAGTCTCTGTAATCACTTCGTATATTCAAAATTCCAATGAATATCTCGTAGAGAAAACATTGCAGCCGTACAAACAGACATAATATGTCAGGGATATTCTCAAGCTCACTTCAAAAATATATCCTTAAAAATCTATTCATTTGTTGCTCGACCGTTTATAATGTTATATCGATGTTGCAAAATCAGAGCTTGAATAAAATGAATGTTTAAGTCTTCATGCATATTGAATGTTTGAGTTAATGAATTAAAACAATATGTCCCGTTACTTTTTAGACAGACTGTATATATTTTGTTACATACAGGAGAAACACGATAAACAAGGGAATCATTGATTTCTTTTTATTATCCCGTGATGAGATGCTTTTTCCGTAAAGGCGTACATACGTAAGATTTGTTTCTCCCTTTTTATTTCCCGTTTCATTCTCCCCTTTCTTCTTTATAAGTATCACATATACATGCATATATCTGACGTTTCATAAAGAAAGAAACTTGAGGAGGAAATACGATAAACAAGGGAAAACGTTGATTTATCTTTATCGCCGCACGGTACGAAGTAATATTTCAGCGAAGATATAGAAAATATTCAAACTGACAAATAGAAAAAAATAGAACGTTGTATGGATGAAAAAATTGGACGTTGCAGAAATTGTATTTCATATAAAAACATTCGATCATATTCGCTTTCACGTAGGATGTTAGAAAGTTAGAAAATTCGATCGTCGATTCGCGGATCTTTTTGGTTGTTTCTCTTTCTCATTTTGCTAGTAAACCAGAGTACGAAATGTTCCGCTTTGTCGTAGCGAGAATTTATCTATTTCACGTCTCTCTGTCACTGTCGTTGCCCTTTGGGGTACCTTTATTATTCCGTTGCTTTTACGAGACGGCGACCGTAGCGGTGGCTGCTGATGCAACTTGCGAAATAGGATGGGCGATGTCATGATGAAAAACCGGCTGCAACGGTCTTGTTATATTTTTATGATCTCCGTGTCGCACGATAAAAAGGTCCCGCGATGATGAAGCGAGATGGAGTGGCGAGAACGTGGATCGATTTCGTGCCTTTCCGCTAGCTAAATTTCCCTTTCACAGCTCTATAACATTCGTTGCATACAATTATAAAATCGAATGAAGGGGAAAATATCGTTATACCTAGAACGCAGGTAAAAATGTTCCACTCGTTAGAATTTTCCTCGTGGTTTGTCCTTTTTATTTCTCTATTTCGTTAAGCCAATAAAGATCAAGTGATAAAATAATGCATATAGATTGAGTAAACATAATGCTGTTGAAGTAAAATATCGGAATTTCATGCAAATGCATGTTGCAATTGAATTAATCGAAATAATTCACATGTTGTTTTGTTGAGATAAAATAAATGTATAATAATAAATATTTTACAGAAGATTGCTACATAAATTCAATCGTTACAATTTCTGATGATATGCAGTTAAAAATGGGAATGGATTAAATATTAGTCGTATTTCTAATTTTTCACCGTCTTCAAGAAGGTTGCGATACAATTAATATGTCTGATATGAAATAGTCAAACAATAAAGAACAAATGAAATAGAAATTATTTCGTATCTTTTAGAGCTTTTCGAAATCGGCAATATTTTTTTGGCAAAAAATCTTTTAATTTACTTAGAATTCTTAATGAGAATTGATTGTAAAATACATACAAATTAAAAAAAAAGCTTTTATTTCACATTTTTTAGTGAATCGATCGATGTTACAGGGTCAATGTAAAATGGTTTTCATTGTCGTTAATAATTATTTATTCCTATCTATTTATTACTTGTTCCAATTCTTAATTATTATTAATTATTAAAAAATAAATAATATTAATAAAGAATAAACCATCCATACTTCGCCACCAGTATTATATTAGGTTGTTCGAAAAGTTTCTTTCGTTTTATCAGGAAATAATAGACTCACAACGTTTTTTGGTTTATATTATCTCGTCGAATTACGTACGATCCATTTTTTCTGTTGAGATAAACACCGCGACATTTCACAGACTTGGTTTCACGTTTGTATGAAGGTGCACTGTTGTAAAAAACACGTTTGCGAAAGACACTTTTCGGACAACCTAATATTTTGACCAGTAATAGAGAAGGACATTGTTATAACTTAATAGTATGCCATTTATCATTTTGCAAAGGAAGTAGGCTTATGGCTGAAAACGAATACACAGAACGACGTTTCCTGCGATGCAAACACGAGTTGAAGATTATACTGAGAAACGCAATTTCAAAACACTCGCCCAGGTTGCTGCTTCGTAATCGTATCGATATCGGTCCAACATTCGCAGAGGAATCACTGAATTAAATGAAACTGATGAACAACAAATTCTGTGCAATTGGGAATAGTTAACAATGAACTTGAATTTGAGAAATTTTGCAAACGGAACCGAGCAGTAGATTACTCCTGGAAGATGCAAAAGGTCTCGTTCCGATAGCTCAATCCAATTTTGAATAATCGATAAACGTACATAAAAGTTGGAATTTTGCAAGAAAATAGTTTAGAAAAAACAAGCGCAATAAAATTTTGTAAATGGATCAGCGGAATAACATGCCCTACGAGATGTAAAAGGAATCGTTTTCATTAGTCAAGCGGTTTCGAAGAAATCACCGAACGAGATCGGTGCGAGAATGTTAGTTAAAAAAAAAAAAATTGTTTACGATGACCAAATCGGAAAATTCTTTTTAACCGGAACAACCGAAAAACATGCCCTACAACATGCATAATAAATCATCCCGATTGGTCAAACCGTTTCGGAGGAATTATCAAACATACATAAAAAAAAAAATTAAAAATATCTATACGTGCTCAAACATAAATATTTTCCTCCTTTTCCGAAGTTGGTATAGTGAAATGTTGCGTTAATCCAACGCTCGTTTTTAATGGGCGACCGATTTTCAAAATTGGGAATGTACCGAAAATAGAGAAAATAGAAAATTTGGAAAATAGAGCAACGATAACGAATTACGATCGTATGTTACGATCACAGCTATTCGAATTTGTTCCACTATGTTAGATTAGAAAGTGTTATAGAGATTCGTACAATGACAAAAACAAAATAATAATAGAAAGCCAGACTATAATTCTTGCTATCTTTCAAGAACAACTATTTCGCTATTATTGAAATATATGTTAGCGTATTCTTCTTGCAAAGACATTCTTGAAACAGTACCCTATTTATTTCGTTCTAGAATTCTTATCGTGTAGTCGGGAGCACTTCCGGTGTCCTAGAAAACGTGGAAAGTTTCTGATTTCAAAAAGTCTAAAAGGTCTTGAAAGACTCGGAATTTCATACTGCAAAGACCTTTGCATCCTGAACATTTTTCGCTAATGTTTCTGAAGAAATTTCGTGAAACTGGATAGTTCTATTAAGTTGGTGCATATGAAATTTCATTTCTTCAAGTAAAACTTTAACCGAATTTCTTTAATGCGGTTGATATTTGACAAAGAATACAATTTCATATTTATAAATGTTTATAAACTTGTAAATAAATGAGTTATATAGATGTGACCTTTCAAACTCGAATTTCAAAGATACGAAGCTTCTCATGTGTTGAAGTAATAACTCAATTACATATTTCAGAACTCAAAGAAATCTTGCGTTCTCAATCTCTACAAGCGTCTCAAAACATCTTTAAGAGTGTCGTTTGATCAGGAAACGACTGGAAAATGGAGCTGCGAGCGAGAACGATTACAATTGCAAACATGATTCGTTTGTATCTTCGCGGTGTAACTGCTCATAAAATGTAAACAACTTTTCGCATCGTAATCAGCTGAGGAAAAAGCAAGCAAGACGAAAACGAGAAGATTAAACAGAAAGGAAAATGGGATGGGGGATGGAAAAGGAGAGAAACGGTCGCTCAAGATCTTAGATGAATTCATATTCCATAGAATACGTATTTCAAAGCCGATTCCGGCGACAATAACAGCCAACAGCGAAAAGAAGCATTGCCTATCGATATGACAGGAAAATATCGAGTGAATTTGTGCGATATTCAACCCAGTGTGGATCTAATGACAATATGAAATGGTCAAAGACTAAAGAGAAAACACTCCACTCTCCTCACTAAAGAAATAAAATAGTCAAACTCGAAAATGAGATGTTATTTAACAATTAAGTTAGAAAAATTTACCAAATGTCCAGCTGGACAAATTGTAAAATACAAATTAAATAATAAAAAAAAAAGAAATGACCAGGGATTTTTTACACGATAATTTGTAGAGGACTTGTGTAGAGGATGGTTAATCGTGAGATTTATAAGACGAGATTGCTTGTTGTTGAAACCGTCGAGTATATTTAAAATAATAAATAAATAAGTATACAGAGAATATTCGCTGAGACGCTCGTACTAGTGAATTTGCTAAAGACAATGTAAATCGTTGTAACTCGTTGATAACTGATCGATACTCGACAGATACTCATATTAGGTCATCCCATAAGTTCGTGCCGTTTTCGAGCGGTTATATGTTATTTTTTTTAAACACCTACGAATGTCTACGTTGTCTTAGGTATTTTCAGAACATTTGACATCTCTTGAACTGTCAAACTTCGTGATTTTCCAACAAGATCCCGAATTTTATCTTTGTCTGTCTGAGAAGGACGCCCGGAGCGTTTCTCGACTTCTAAACAGAAATTCCCAGCTCTAAAACGTTGAAACCACTTCCTACAGGTGCGAGATGAAAGCGCATTTTCTCCGTAAACAGCACATATGTTTTTCGTGGCAATTGTTACAGAACTTCCTTTCCAAAATTCATATAACATGAGATGTCGAAAATGGATACGCATTCCACTCCTGATTTTTTACTGTTAGAAGTCACTGTGTTCACTATATTACGATCTCATACCCACGAAAATCTGCTCTAGCCTGTTCTCGATCAGCTAAGCTCAAGTGCATTGGTCCCTTATAGCCGTATGTTTATAAATCGACACATGAAATGTATACACAAAAGTCGGTACGAACTTATGGGATGACCTAATAGATACTGATTCGCACAACTAATTAATAACTGATACATAACTGAACTGGTAACTCTTACGATCGCGTCCATTTACTTATACTCGTCGGGGGAGAGTCGGAAAATTCAAATTCGTCTTTGTTCGACGGTTGCACGCAGCGGCGATATTGTTTTGTCCAAAGTTTATTTATTCTTACATTACGTGTATCCTAACGATATTGATACTCCGAGGCAAAACAACAACATGATTTTAATTGTCCTTTAGCTCGTGTGCCGCTACAAATTTATCGTATTAATAATGTTAGTAAATTGACAAAATATAATTTGTAGGCTATATTTTGCTGTTGTACAGGGTGGTTGGTAAGTGGCGGTACAAGCGGAAAGGGGGTGATCCTACGCGAGAAAAGAAGTCGAAAATATAGAATAAAAATTTTTCGCTTGAGGCTTTGTTTTCGAGAAAATCGACTTTGAATTTTCGCTCGGTACGTGTGCACTTTATCACGTCTCGTTATAACGGATCTCACTGTAGATCGTTGTCTCGATGGAACAATTTAAAAAAAAAAGAACAAATTAAAAAAAAAATTTTTTATTCTATATTTTCAACTTCTTTTTCACGTAGAATCACCCCCTTTCCGCTTGTATCACCATTTACCAACCACCCTGTATATCAAATAAGATAATCAATGTCCTGTAATATTTTTAACTGCAGTAGAATTTATTCATACTGAAAAGTAATATTAGTTCAGCTTGTGTCTGCTCCTGAAAATATTCGTACCTTTTTCTCACCATCCATTCCGTGGATGTTGGAACGGTGGTTTGATAATTGAAAATGAGTTATTTTCTATACCATAAATTTGCTGATAAAAATTTCTTCCAAACGCTTTAGGCACTTTTACTTAATCAAAGCGTAAATCTCCTATCTCTGTAACTTAATTCAGAATAAACGGAGATGAATGGAAAAAACATATCAATTAGCTAGTCCAATTTACAATATACCTTGTCAAAAAATCATCTTCTATAATTCTGTTAAATATGAATCATCCAAGAGCCACTTATGATTTGCCTTGGGCGCAATAACCATTCATAACGTCAAGTTAGAATAAGTAGCGTTACGTGGAATAGTGTCGAACACTTTTCTTTAAACCTAAAGACTTGTGAAACTCTCGGAGATTCCATATTCATTATGAATTCCGCAATCGGAAACGATCGCATGTGATTATCGCGTAGTTTATTGTATTTCCTGAGCGCCATTTAAGCTCGTTTGCAGTTGATTAATTAACAAATCCCGTTTGAATTCCATAGGACATTTGCATAAAACGTTGTTCGTTTAATGGCGTGTAATTTTACCGCGTTTTCACGTAAATGTAAACGGGAATGATAGCCACCGACCTATTATCGAGCGTGATTGGCTGGACGCGTTTGGCGCGACGTCGACGGGGCGTTGTTATTTGATCGATTGGCTCAGCCATTCGCGGTACCATAAAATCGTATCTCTTTCAAAAGGAAAATCCCATCGTCAATGTTATTATTTTACAATGGACTATGGACAATGGTCCATAAAAGGGTGAGGCGTTTGGTATTTACCGAAAAGGTAACGCGAATCCATGTTCGAAAAAATGGTAAAAATGTTTTTACGCTTGAAACCTTACCGTTTGAAATTTGACATTATTTAATTTTAACATTTCAGTCTAACAGATTGAATTGAAAAATTTTATATCGAAATTTATATGTAAAAAATCTTGTCGAGGTGACTTTTCTCTTTTCTGTTTCTGGGATACGTGCTGAGTCACCGTGGCTAGATGATTGTAAGATTTGCTTATCGTGCTACACGTGCCGCGAGACACCATGACATCGGGTCGTCAGCCACACGTACATATTTCTTAACCCTTTCGCTTCGAGCGCCGCTTGTCACGTTTTTCGTCACGTCACTCATATCTATGTGACGAGTATACTTCCGTGGGGGCCGTCACCCAAATATGGATGACGCTTTTCTTGATCGAGTTAATTAAATATAGGATATTATATGTAGGATATACAACATAAAAGTATTAAAAGCACATTATACCATACTTTTTATTAATTTATATTCTGGATAAAATATTACATTATGCCATATCGTATGGTATTTATTAAAACATTCCAAACATATTTGAGGTGATTTTGGGCACTTCAAACAATAGTTGTAGACTTCGTCATCATTACTTTCCTCATTTTCAAATATATTTTCACGCTGTCTACTGAACATTTTGAGGATGAACAAATCACTGATATACGTCTCACAAGTATGCTTCTCGACTAAATGAAAGATCTGAGATATCTGTCATGAGATCCCTCGGAATACTCTAGTTGGAAAGCTTTCTCCATTTCAGAACTAAATAATCTTTTGTTTGCAACGAATCGAAGGCGATAAACAATGAATTCCCGTTTGTCGCTCTATTTAGCCATGCTGTATTATGTGTCGGCGCTTTACATTTTTCGTTGTATGATACAATTTTTGGGTTTAAGCCGCTGGGGAGCGGAGCTTTTTTATGTATTTTTTTTTATTTTTTCTGTCCTGAAAACTTGGTCGCAAAACAGGACGAACCGGCATCCAAATGATGCATATGCAAGTGTGATCTGTAGTCAATAATATATTTTTTCCTTATCGGCTGAACATTTTCTGTTGATTTTATTGACATATAGGATTAATCGCTTCTAAAGTTACGCATTGTTGAAACAACATGAAAACGTTTCACGCAATATATTTCAAACATCCAAACGATAGTATACTGTTTCATGCTGAAAAATCTGTTAAATCCATTGACAGTGAAACGATATTTCATATACGGTTCTTGCAAGAATTAGCAATAGATCGGCTTAAGGTATAATTGTCAATCTGTTAAAAATTAGAAATCGTGGGTTAGAATTTTCTTTGAAAATGTACTTTTAGGAATAGTTTAGACCCTTTTAAAATGTAAGAAATAAAAAAAGTAGTATTATGTCTGAAAATGGACTAATCGATTCCGAGGAAAGTGAAAATAATTTCAACCTGCCTAAAAGACGGCGAAGAAATATATGCGGCACATCAGAATCGGAATCGGAGTGAATTGAAGATAATACCAAGGACACCGATTGCAATGTAACATGGACATCTAAAAATTTCAAGCCAAAAATCCATCCATTTTCCTCAAAAAATTCGGGAGTAGGAAAGAAAATACGCAGATCCTCACCAATTATAAATTACTTTGAGCTATTGATTTCTGAAGAGCTCGTACAGTACATTGTAGATGAGACAAATTATTATCGGACTCAGAAAAATTTAAAAATATTGACATTCTCAAAAATAGCTTAGAAAATTATTTTAAAGAAAAACAAGAGAACTTTTATCGAGACGGAATAATGGCCCTAGCAGAAAAATGAGAAGAAGTTCTACAACCAGAACTACCTTAACATATGTAACATCTCGAAAAACGGCACGAACTTAAGGGATGAGCTAATAACAATATCTTGGAATCCAGGAAAATACGACAGTAGACGAACTGTACTGTTTTTTCGCGTTGTCATTGTTGATGGCACGTAATAAAAAACTAACAATACAAGAGTACTAGACTAAAGATAAATATTTACGAAGCAGTATTTTTGGCGAAATAATGTGCAGAGATCGCTATCTTTCATTTAAGGCTTAGGAAAACGTTTACACAGCAACCACGCACACTGTGCGTATTTCTGGCGCGCGTTTCCGTTCAGTGACAGAACTTCGGTGAACTGGACTGCCGAAGCGAAAGGGTTAAAAATCAATTTGATAGAAACGATCAAATAAGAGCACTTAAACTACACTCGTAACACTCACCGTAACTGCTAAAATTCGTCGCCAAACCTAATCTAGTTGCTATCAATAGATCCGATGGATGTTACTTCTATAGAAGACGTGGCACTAACACAGCTAAAATATCCATTTGAAAATTTGTATTTCAGTGTTTATATTCGACCAATTAAACATATTTGGCTGGCAAAATTGAAATATTTGAACTAAAGAATCCTATTGTTAGGTTTATTTAAATGTAAATAATTGCTTAACAAACCGATGCACGAAAAAATTTGCAAAAGTTCCTTGAAATTATTTAATCAAACTATAGAAACGCTTCCTATTCTCCGATTTCGACGAATATTGGATATGCGTAGAAATTAATATTTTAAACCAGTGTAGTGGTACCGGCAGTTTTTCACGAATATCTCGGAAACTAAGCGTATTCAGCCCTTATATATACAGCAAAAAGTTGTTAAAAATATCGACCTCTACAGCATATCCAAAGATCATCGAAATTGGAGGGTGGCCAGTGTTTCTACAGTTTCACCTATTGTTTAATTTTAATATTTGAATTTAACTTTGTGAACTTAAATATTTTAATTTTGTCAATATTTGTATTTAACCAATTAACCAGGTAACTGCGTTTGACGAGTATACACATCAAACAAAAACTTTATTTCGATGCGTTCGACGTGAATACTTGTCGTTGCTTGTATTTATTTACGTACTCCATGACCTTAGCTCATGAGAAATTTCTAAAACTAAATTCAGCAGTTAACACGTTGTCGACAGGCAATTTTACTGAGAATTTATTTCATAGCACCGGCTGTTATTTCGTAATTGGATGTGGAAGTAAAACAATATAATAATAAATAATAAATTTTATAAATAATAAATTTTTTTATAATAATAAATAATAAATTTTGTACTTTAATAAATTTTATTTATTATTCAACTTTAATATTTCTTTTTCTCTACGAGTTTTCTGGTTTGGCCCACCAATATCAGTAATCCAAGAAACTTCTTTATTTCATTAGTGGTAACTTCCATCTATGGTGCCGTTTTTGCAGAGGTTTTATGTAACTCTTTCATTTGAGAATGGTACAAATTGATTTGCGTAACGACTAAATAAAAAAAAAAAACAACTGTCAAAGGATAAAGCCGTTATCTCACTGATAATCGACGCATCACCAAATTCAATAGTTGCACCAGGAATGTTTAAATAATTCTGTAAACTTGGTGAGATAACATGTTCGTTCCACTCTTCTTCCAATTCGTACTGATTCTATCTGATTCTATTATAACTATCTGATTCTATCTGATTCTATTATATTCCTTTTTTGATATTTTGGTGGCCTAATATCAGATTTACTATCTTCTGATACAGTATCATTTTCCAAGCCACCACAATTTGATTCACAATCACTTCAACAATCAGATAAAACATCCGCGTATAATTCATTGAAAGATTCTTCATTGGTTCGTTCCGTCATCGTTGACATTTTTTTACAACAAAGCACGCAACTTGACTGGTCTTATAAGCGAGAGAAACAGCTTGAGGTATGCTGACCAACAATTGCACTGTATCATCTCTAACAGTGCACTGAGAAAACGACGCTGATGCGAAAAAAAGCGCATCACAAGTTTACTCGTAGCTAGTCGGCAACGTTTGGCCATGAAAACACCAGTTAAAACACTTTGACTGCCACGTTCGTCATATATGACCGGCCACGGTTTCTCCTGTGACGCCACGGTGGTCATTGGTGACCGGAGCGCTTGAACTTCTTACAATTGTAAAAATTGAATGAAAATTGACAGTTAGGGCATTTTGAATATAACCGATAAATAGAAGATACTTTGAAATAAAAAGTGCGCCATTGAACAATTAAACATTCTTATTAGAACATCGATAAAAAAAATGAGAACAGATCTTGCATCTAACGGAATATTATTATAAACACACCTTAGAAAATAATCGTAAATGCTGCTTTACAATCGTATAATTGAAGTTAAAAGTGTGAACATACCTTACTATTATATATAGAATGAGCAAATACTGTTTACTAATATCTTGTACACGTTTCAACAATATATTCTGGAGGTTTTGCTTATATATAGCCGATAAATAGAAAATACTTTGAAATAAAAAGTGCCCCATTGAACAATTAAACATTCTTATTAGAACATCGATAAAAAAAATGAGAACAGATCTTGCATCTAACGGTGCACTGTGTTTGCATCTATATCTTTGAGGGGTAATCTACGAATATTATTATAAACACACCTTAGAAAATAATCGTAAATGCTGCTTTACAATCGTATAATTGAAGTTAAAAGTGTGAACATACCTTATTATTATATATAGAATGAGCAAATACTGTTTACTAATATCTTGTACACGTTTCAACAATATATTCTGGAGGTTCTGCTTATATATAGCCGATAAATAGAAAATACTTTGAAATAAAAAGTTCCCCATTGAACAACTAAACATTCTTATTAGAACATCGATAAAAAAAAATGAGAACAAATCTTGCATCTAACGGTGCACTGTGTTAAAACACTTTAAACATAAATGTGGCTCATCGATACAATCTGGACGATAGGTGGTCACCTTTTTGGTCCGATTCTTAGCAATTTTTGATCCTGACTGTTTAACATTTTTTTATAACACCCTCTGCAAAATTTTCGTGCCAGATACGCTTGCTCTTCTTGTCGTTGCATTCCGTGTCGCAATCTTTGTCGAATAAGTATGTTTGACGGCTCTGATGAATGGCACTGTGTAAGCTGCATTGCGAGTGTCATTCTAAAATCTGATACCTTGATTTTTGTGTTTGTTGCTTGTTTATAGAGTATAATCGCGTTCGAAATTGATGTATTTAACAATAACTCTAAAGCTAATTTGATATACCACTTGAGAGTTCTTCTATGTGATGTAGAATATGCTATCATTCGATCCGATAAATCTACAGCACATTTTCCTCTGTTGTGATCTACCACTACCATTGGTTTATCACAAACATCATTTTTTTGCGGATCTGTACCATTTCAGCCGAATGTTTCGTCGAAATCATAACAATGTCACGCTTGTCTCTTCATCTTACTATTATATATAGAATGAGCAAATATTATTTACTAATATCTTGTACACGTTTCAACAATACATTCTGGACGGTTTGTTTACGACGAAATAACAAATGCGAATGGTTTGTTGAAATAAACGAAGCCTTGTTATAATGTGTCGCTATCAACTGTTACCAAGGTACCACGGTGGTCACCCATGACCACCAATAAGATAAACGGTCCATTGGGGAAGAATATGTTTTACATCATCAATTTATTATTATTTTGCCATTGTATGCTTTGGATAATAAAAATACTCCCGTGGCGTCCTCAGCGAAACATGTTATTTTGACGTGGCAGTCAAAGTGTTAATCTGTTTCAGTCTTCGTCTTACTGTCAGATGATATTCGTGATCCATTTTAAACTTTCCAAATGTATACAAAATCGCCCATTATCAGTAACATAATACGTAATAAAGAAAGTTATTTAGCAGCAGTTTCGTAACTGTAATGTAGAATTACTAACTCGAGTACAAATAACGTGATTGTTAAAAATTAATATAGGTCAGTAGCAAGGAAAGAAAATAGAGTATGTTTCATTTCGATCAGTTTTGTAACAGCTGAGAAATAGCTTGTACGCTCCCACGTTTGGTAAAGGTCAAGCAACCACAGGTATTGTTCACGTCGTGTTTGTTCTAAAATCGAACTCTTTTTTTTATAATTTAATATTCTTTGTTACGGAGAGCAATCTATTTATTTATTTATTTATTATTGTTTAGTCCGTGCCTTTCGACTTTGGACGAATTTTCGGTTTTACATCTCTTACATCTAATTCTCTTCTTATATGTCTATTAAAAATTAATATATCGGTACTCCATTGATTTCCTAGGAAAATAATTTGAAGTGTCTGTATCTAAAGGGTACATATATTGGTAATGGAACTAAACTGAAAGACAGGCATTTAAAATTAATTTAAATGACCTCTTTTTATGTTAATAAATTTTATTAACATAATCTTTTTATGTTAATCATAGTTACTTATTCGTAGATTCTTTGTCCATCCAGTCGAAGGTGGACTACGATGATTACTTAAAACTGCGAAAAATAACAAAATAAGAAATTCAACAAATGATCCTCATGTAAAATTATTCAACGCTTTGATCTCCCTTTAGCCTGTCAAAGTGCTAATTCGTGACCGGTCAACAATGTGCTAACTAATAAGACGTGGATATTTGATTTCGATCGATCGAAGTGTGGAATATTTGCATTAAAAGATTCTGCTTAAACTTAAACAATTACTCGTCAAACTCGATAACGCTTCATCAAGTTTTCGTATTCCTGTATTATGACACTCGTCACGTACGATATAAAACAGAGTTCCCAGTTAGGGAATAGGTAAATGGAACAAAAAAGATAGTCGTATCGCAGAAGGTTCGTTGAAAAGACGGGCGAAGAGAACGAGAATCGTAAGCCGGTCTTTCTCGAACGCTTAGCGTGAAATTGCACGGCGTATTCATTCGCGAACGATTCAGCTCTCAGGAGAGAAGGGGCTTCCCGATTCCTTGTCGCGAAATGATTAACTTTCGACGAGATTCCGCTTAATTCCACGGCTGTCTGTTAGAAACAATGCCAAGCTTCTTTTTCTCTCGGGAAAACCGGGCTATTCCTTTACTGAGAAATCCGTGATTTATGAGGCAATAACGAAAGATATTTCCTGCGTTGCGATTCAGGTGACGTGGGTGCAGCAGCCAAGCAAGGACTCGTTTCGACTACTCACGGTCGGTAGGATCCTGTACAGTGCGGATCAGCGGATCAGCCTCAACTTCCGGTAAGTGAAATCAACAAAATACGAGAGATATTTAGATAGATATGATGTATTGATAATTGGCACATGAAAATTGACATTGGTATTGATTTCGATACGGGATATGAAGTATGGTGAAATCGTAATATATTAGGTCATCCCATAAGTTCGTGCCGTTTTTCGAGCGGTTATATATGTTATCTTTTTTAAACACCTATGAATCGTTGTCTTAGGTGTTTTCAGAACATTTGACATCTCTTGAACTGTCAAACTTTGTGATTTTTCAACAAGATCCCGAATTTTATCTTCGTCTGTCTGAGGAGGACGCCCGGAGAGTTCCTCGTCTTCTAAACAGAAATTCCCAGCTCTAAAACGTTGGAACCACTTCCTACAGGTGCCAGATGAAAGCGCATTTTCTCCGTAAACAGCACATATGTTTTTCGTGGCAATTGTTACAGAACTTCCTTTCCGAAATTCATATAACATGAGATGTCGAAAATGGATACGCATTTCACTCGTGATTTTTTACTGTTAGAAGTCACTGTGTTCACTATATTACGATCTTATACTTACGAAAATCTGCTCTAGCCTGTTCTCAATCAGCTAAGCTCAAGTGCATTGGTCCCTTATCGCCGTATGTTTATAAATCGACATATGAAATGTATACACAAAAGTTGGCACGAACTTATGGGATGACCCAATACATAGTCCGAACAGGGCCGGCGCAAGTCAGGTTCAGCGCGTTCGCCGGAACCCGGGCCCGCGGTCTACGAAAATTACCCAATTTAAAAAAAGCAATTTTGTTTAACTTTTTGCAGAATGATGATACCATTGACAGATGCAAGACATTTTTTTTAGTAGCGATGATTTATCATAGTTTAAAAGAGTGAGAAAAATCATCAAAGTTCAATGTAACTCCATAAAATCCTCATATCCTGGAAGCTACTTTAGATAAAAAAACCCAGGCACTTTCAGAAAAATGTACTTTTTAGAGAAATTAAAGTACATCAATAGTCTTTTGCAAAAGTCATACATGATTACAGATTTTGTACTTTCATTGGATCTTTTGCCCCTTAAAAGCGAATTATGGATGCGAAAAAATAGTACTCGGATTTGTCTAAAAAACTGCTTATAAAAAGTATATAATATGTAACATGTTACATGTGTAAATAAATAATTTCTCGTTCTAAAATTTAAGTGTAGGATTTGAAGGTGTATTGAGGCCCCGCAAAAGATCACGCCGGCCCTGAGTCTGAACCCGTCTATTTATATGAACCTGTCAAAGAACAAATTTATATAGTAGGAGTTCGTTGAGTTTCTCCAGTATTTGCCATTTTCCATATAATAATAGCAGTTCGTGTTGAGATAAGCGTGTTGAATCGGCAGGATTCATTTTATTAAACAGCTAACTGGAATTTTAGTAAAATAGCTAAATGTTAAAATTGAATTTGTATTTGAAAATTTTAATTTCAGTTCAAATCTAAAAATTTGATCTTTAAAAGTTATATTACACATTTTCGCTACTAATTATTTTCTAAACAAAAATCAAATTAATTGCATCGACAAACTGAGGAAAAGTGTATGCATTGAAAGTATAAAAATTGTCACGCGAGATATCTATTTTAGGAGAACAAGAATATTTTGCATTCGTATAGAAAGAAGACAAAATTTCTACGATTTCGTGACAGTGAAAATGTGATTGAACTCATTACTAGTATCGATAGAAATTTCTATTTTTATCGATTTCCGTGTCACGAAATGCTATAAAGTCGTGTAGCTGGATATTTCTCGCTTTTATAGGTACGCTATAAAAGTCGAATACACCTAAAAATCGCGTAACGATATATGGACGAACGAAGTTTTCCATTTTTTGATCTCACAGATACCCGAGCAATTGGAGATTACAAATCCAGTACGCAACTACGCGGGATTCCGGCTTATACAAGTGTCAAGTTGCAACGCATCCGCCGCTGGTTAAAACGATTAACGTCGTCGTCACGGGTGAGTGATCTTTTGAAACTGTATCCGCGATTAACCGCCATTGTTTTGCTTCAAAATTTCCTTTCTCGTGCGTACGCTGTGAAACAATACGCCGTTAAATTGTATCGTCAACAGAACATTGATAAAAAGAAATAGCACAAGGTACTAGAATATTTTTTATCATATTCTATTCTATTCTGTCATATTATGATCATCTTCCATGATATACTGAATTAAATGAAACGAAAGAAAGACTCAACCAAACATTTTTCCGAGCTACACTTCCTCTAAACACAAACACCATTTCCAATAAAGGAAAATCTTTTCATAAAACCTTGCTGTTGAACCCTCCACAGGGTTTTTCTCATCTTCTTCCATGAATCTTCCCCAAATAACTGCAACATAATTAAGACTCTTCTGAAGATCCAAAGAGCCCCATCCAACGTACTTCCTGTATCCACTTACCCCATCCGTTCGCCATGTAATCTTCAAGAAAACAATCGAAAGGTAAAAGTAAACAAAACCACGTGCGCTCGATTCTATTCTCGTAGCAACGAGATGAAGGAAAGCATTCTTCCTCTCATCGTCTTGTTTTATTTTACCCCACGATTCATAACGAAGGGTTGCAGGAGAGCGCCCTATCCACGTTAACCAATTAAGGAGCAATGCGTTCCACGCAACATTTACAATATTTCCAAACAATTTACCTTATTAAAATTTGTTCACTAACATCGTAATTATGAAAGGAAACTCGCTCGATGCTTTTTTCGTCACAGCTTCCTCCACCTGGATTTTACAATTTTGTAAAATTCATCCACTTGCGCTAGAACGACGTGCCATGCACGTCAAGATGCTTTTCGTCGCTGCACGCTGCACGTCGGCTAACAGTTAGATCGTTCGTTTGTCGAGCTACAGTTGCAGAGTGCACGACGTCACATAGAGTCATCGACATCTTGGAAATATTTCAGAATAGATTATTAATAAATAAAAGGCTATCGTTGCCGTGAGTATTTATGCATACCGTGTAAAATTCTTTATGTAAGACCCTACCAACGCGCTGAGGCACTGCTTAACGCTAGAACTATCACAGCAGTCAAATTGACTGGTTTTACAATTTTATTTTAAAATTCTTACTTCATGTTATATTTTTATCCGCAATGATGTAATGACTTTCGCAACGATAACTAAAAGAATAATATAATGAATTTTATTTTGTTTTTTGTGTATTCAAACTGAAAATAATTTTGTATCAAGGCTACTTGTACCAATACCAGTCAAAATGTAAAAGGGTCCTGCAATCTGTTTGTCGAGCCCCAATTAACCAGTTTCTTCGTTTTGTGCAACTTGCCATACTTTTTTTGAATTTTTACTGCGTATCATTTGATATGATGACATCAATTATCAGGAAAATTCCGGATCGATAGCCAGATCGCCAGATGCTGACACTAGAAATACCACATCAGTGAAAATAACTGGTTCTACAATTTTATAAATGTGTCAACCCTTGTTTAGGGATCATGGTTGCAGATGGATTAATAATACCAAAAACGTATTACATAACATGGAATTCCTTCTTTAAGAAAGTAGTAAATCAATAAATATAAAAATATTCTATTTTACGTATTTTTTAAAAACCAGTCGTTTTAACTGGTTTTGGTAGAAATAGCTTCGTGTTAACTATCGGTAGTTCTAGTGTTAAAAGATTGCACTCGCAGACGCGGTGAGGCGTGTTATATCGTAGTGCACGACACGCGCAACTGTGAGTTTATTGGCAGCGCAAGTGGTTAAAGAAATTGCATTTACAAAATTTTTCTGATTTTGTAATGTGTAATAACTTATAATAATTTAAATTAATATGGTTTATGATATTAAATTAATATAATTGATAATAATTTAATAAACGTAAAATAAAAGTAATTTATAAAATTATAGTTAATTATTACGCAATGTTTAGTGGGTTTCGATAGAGGGAGAAAGAGGACGAGGGAGGGAAAGAAACTTGACCGAGTCGGAAGAATGGTTCTCAGTTTCCGAGCGACATTCGAGACGAAGAAAGGGACGTAGCGGGTCACACAAAGGAGCAAAGGGTTACAGAGCAGGTTTCGCGTGTCCCAATCCCCTTACGTCGCCAATTCGGTGCAATGGAAACCCGCATTTCGTCGGCTAAAGCGCCTCGTGGCCGGTAATCTGATCTGATCCGAAGAGGGGCCTGGTCGGTGAACAAAAGCCGCCGTAAGGACGAAGTAGGGCAGAACAAACCCGGATAGACTGACATTGTTACACGACTCCTTCTCCTCCCTTTTCTCTGTCTTCGTTCGACCATCTGGCGTCCCTGTTGCTCTCCCTAAATCGTCAAGCCCGACGTTTTGTCGTACCGCTGGAATTTCTTTGACCTCTCTTGCTCCAGGAACGATCTTTTTGGCCCTCGTGGGTATCTATACGGAAGAAATATCTAACACGGGATGAAATCGATATGGGACACGCTCGTTGACTCATCTCGATCAAATAAGTTTCACAGGAAACAATTTGTATGGGGATGATTGATAGGGCTTTCTGATGGAGCATAGTTTCGCGAACGACGCCATAGATCGAACTACTTAATTTATCAGGAACCATGGAAAGAGTTTCCTTTTTTTTATTTGGTAGAATTTTTACAATCAATTCTCATTGAGAATTATAAGTAAATTTTATTTTGGCGTGGTACTGTAACTTGGATTATATGTGTTTATAGAATGTTTGATTCTAGTTGAGTCTAATGCTTAAATCTAAAGGGTAATGTCTGTGGAAAGAGTTCTCACGGAGACTTCTTTGATCATCTTGTTTCTTTTTCTATTATTTATTAAAATTACAATCAATTCTCGCGTTGAGAATTTGCAGTAATTTTTCTGGCGTGGCGCAGTAACATGGCTAATTATTTATAATAAGTTAATATTTGTTATAGATAAGTATAATTTGTACGTAAGTATTGTAAATAAGTAGATGTTACTTAATTTAAATAACTAGTTGAATCTGTCGTTTAGGTCTAGCGGGTAGTGTCTCTTCAGCCTGCGAATCTGGTCCGTCGTATCAAGTAGTTCAGTGATTAGGGGGTTTCGGTGTTTGTTGACTCTTTTGCTATATCTGTCGCTATATTTTGCTATTTCCTCTTTGACTGTGGGTATCTTGAGGTCGCGATGAATTGTTTCGTTGGTAACGTACCAAGGTGCGTTTATTAAGGATCTTAGCGTTTTCGATTGGAAGCGTTGAAGTATTTCAATGTTGGAGTTACTTGCTGTTCCCCATAGTGATCATCTTGTTCTGTGTAACTTTTATCTTTCTTTACGATTTCTGTCTGTCGAGTTTCTACATCTCTTAACACGTTGACTGCCACGCGTGTTTTCAATGAAATCTCCTTCAGGCCACACGTGTCGCAGTAACAAGCGTTCTCTGCTAGGTACTCCCATCGGTATTTTAGTAATGCGAGTGGCTCAAGTGGTGATCTCAAGAATGATCTCTCGTTTCGTTTGTTCGCAACATTAAAATCACTAGCTGTTGTCGAATACAATGAAGGAAAATGTGGTACAGATTATTCCGACCAAATGGTTCCTTATGCCACCACAATTAGAAAAGGAATCAAATGGTACAGAAAACTTGGCATTCAACTTCTTCTGGGAATTTCTGTTGTAAACGCTTTGACGGTTTACAAAACAAAGAAGAATATAAATATTAGAATATTTAGAGAATTATTAGTTGCAAAATTATTAGGGTTGTCTAAAAATACAAAAAATCCTTGTCTTCGACGGAGTCAGCGTAATATCGCCGTTCTGAAAAATGATTCCGGAAGAAGCATTAGACGCGCATGCAAACTATGTTATGCAAATAAAAGTCGCGAATGGACCGAACAAAGACACGAGAGAATTTAAAGAAAACAACAACTTATTGTCCAAATTGTCTCGACCAACCTCAGCTATCTATAGAATGCTTTAAAGTTTTACATTCTAAATAATTTTTCTAATAAAACATTTTCGTATTACTTTTATAACAATTCGATAGTTTTATTATTTCCTCTGGAATATCTTTTCAAATACCTACGACGATCCTTCGCAAGTAGTCGAATAAGCGTCATCCGAATATGGGTGACGCGGCCCTACCGGAAACTTTGCTGACACCCGAATACGGGTGTCGTGGCAGTCAACGTGTTAAGAGATAATATTCATTAAATTTGGGATTACACAAAATACTGAAATATATACTTTAATAATTAAGTTTTATCGTTTTATTAATTAGTGTACCCTTTCAGGAGCTTTCATGATTTATATATTTGTTCCTATTACTTGGATTTAATATTTTATTAATTTCTACTTTAATAATAACTTACGATGCATTGTATTTCTATTCTATTATATTTTTATATATTATATATTTATTATGAAATCTGAAATTTAGTATCACACATCAAGTCTTCTCTTCTTGAATTCCTGGGGAATTTCATAAATTTAATATGGAAATAATATTTTTATAAAACGATAAAGAATGAGATAAGATTTTATCATTTGTTTAGAGAATGAAACAAAATCGAACCGTAACGAAAAATGAACGAATCAGATTAATTTCGGATAGCGAAATAAGTTTGGTACCGACGACAGCTGCACTTTCCGTGTTCCTCAAAATTGCGTATTTGTCACGTTAAAACAATAGTTACGTGAAGATGACTTCTGGAACATGTATGAAACCCATGGACGGGCAGAAACATCCCGTTGTCCAGTAATCGATCATCGATGCGATTAATACGATGATTGATACACGTTCATCGTGACCCCTTTGTTAGCTGGCCGAAGGCTGCGACAATATTTGCTACGACCGTGTGACGATGCCTGTTTTCGCTAAAGGACAGGATTTATTAAATTCTTTATTACATCGCTAGTTCTTTATTGAGAATTCTCAAGGGCTGCAACTAAGCCTTTTATGTCTTATTCGTTGTTCCTTTTCTGCGACATCGTTCGATGAAAGAAAAGATCGTGTCTCTTTGCGTTACAGATGACTATAATAGTAAAACATTTCATATTAAAGACAACTCACAATTACGTAACAAATTTTTTTTTTATTTATTTATTAAAATTACAATCAATTCTCGCGTTGAGAATTTTCAGTAATTTTTCTGGCGTGGCGCAGTGACATGGCTGATTATTTATAATAAGTTAGTACTTATTATAGATAAGTATAATTTATAAGTATTATAAATAAGTGAATATTACTTAATTTAGATAACTAATTGAATCTAGCGTTTAGGTCTAGCGGGTAGTGCCTCTTCAGCCTGCGAATCTGGTCTGTCGTATCAAGTAGTCCAGTGATTAGGTGGTTTCGGTGTTTGTTGACTCTTTTGCTATATCTGTCGCTATATTTTGCTATTTCCTCTTTGACTGTGGGTATCTTGAGGTCGCACGTAACGAGTGTTTCGAAATTGTTTCCATGCTTATTACACGGCATAGTTACTATCGTATTAATCAGTAAACATTTTAGTGTTTTCGATTCAGGTAAATAGGGCAGCCAGGAACACATCAGTCAGCAGAACACTGTTTATTTTAACACGTTGACGCCGGCGCCGATATTCTGCGTTTTCTCTGTGAGGCGCCGCAACGTCAGATTATACTGTTCAACACGATTTTTGCGACGAGCTGAAAAGGAATCTGAAACCAGTTTCTGCCCATCACCCTCAATTGTTGAAAAAATCGATTTTGAAAAAAATCGCTATTTTTCTACTTCGACCTCAATTTATAGCAAAATTACAAAAGCTATACGATTCCTGTTGGATTTAATGAATTCTGTGGACTTCGAAAAGTTCCTTTCGTTTCACAAAGAAACAATAGACGCACAGGATTTTTTGTTTTATATTCTTTTGATCCATTTTTTTTTAATCTTCCAATTTACATCGTATGATCCATTTTACGTTACGTGCAGTATATTAATACGTGTAATAAAATATAATATAAAAATGTTTCGCATCTATTGTTTCCTTCTAAAACGAAAGAAACTTTCCAAACAACCTAATACGTTGATATACGATAGCTTGGCAATATCAATTTGCATATTATTGAGATATGTATAATTTTGTGTGTTAGACTAGATTGGCCGCGTAGTAGTGACAAACGTATATGAGTATGAGTGTGTGGAAGTATGTGTGTGCGCGGTGTCTCGAAAAACAGATGAATGTAACTGTTTCGTTGGCAGTCTGGTATGGAAGATTTTTTTTTTTATTTATTTGTTAAAATTACAATCAATTCTCGCGTTGAGAATTTTCAGTAATGGTATGGAAGATGGTTTTCTTTTTTTTTTCTTTTATTTGGTAGACTTTTTACAATCAATTCTCATTGAGAATTATAAATAAATTATTTTGGCGTGGTATTGTAACTTGGATTATAGGAGTTTACAGTATGTTTGATTCTAATTGAATCTAATGCTTAAATCTAAAGCGTATTGTTTTTTTAGTCTGCGGATCTGATCCGTCGTGTCAAATAAGTGGGTAACTAATGAGTTTTGGTGGTTGTTAACTCGTATATTATATCTGTTACTGAATTTGGATATTTCTTCTTTAACTGTGGGTATCTTAAGGTCGCGGTGTATTGTTTCGTCGGTAACATTGGAGGATGGTGAGACAAAGAAAATACTGAGACGCGTGCAAATATATGGATGGTTGGTAACTGGTGGTACAAGCGGAAAGGGGGTGATTCTACGCGAAAAAAGAAGTCGAAAATATAAAATAAAAATTCTTCGTTTGAGGCTTTGTTTTCGAGAAAATCGACTTTGAATTTTCGCTCGGTACGCGTGCACTTTATCACGTCTCGTTATGACGGATCTCACTGTAGATTTTTAAAAAAATTAAAAAAAAAGAAAAAAAATTTTATTGTACATTTCGACTTCTTTTTTCGCGTAGAATCACCCCCTTTCCGCTTGTACCAGAAGTTACCAACCACCCTGTATATCGACGAAGAACCTGGAAATCGTTTATTAAATAAATCTATAATTATTTCAATTTAAATTCTAAGTGTAACCTTAGTGTTCCTTTACTTTTATTTCGGCAATTAAGATCCACAATTCTCGACACATATATCTGTAAATGTTAAGTAAATGTTAAGCTGACGAGACCAGCTTTGGCCTTAATTTTTCTCAAAAAGTAGAGGTCTGACGCGAATTCTGACCATCGTACGCAATTCTCTGAACATTTTTCTATAAGAAACGTTCATAGCGCGAATCAACAAATTTTTCAATTCCGTACAGGAAAAAAAGTAGTCATGCATGTTCGTTGGAGAACGACGGCGCGCGTAAGGAACACGTACGACGAAAATAGTGTTGGGACGTAGTTTAAGTTTTAGTCGTAAATGATGTTGAGTGCGAGCGGCAATTTCGTCGAACCCCCGACTGACGATTTCCAGGCACCCTGGCACTCGAGGCGCTAGTAACGTGTGCTGTACGGAGAAAACCTCTAAGGTGCGAGTTGACGGGACTCTGCATTAGAGTTTCGTTTCCAGGACCGCCGAAGGAAGATATAGTACCGGGCTAAGTGAGTGAGGACTATCGCGTGATTTTCCGGAAATCGGTTCCCTTTCCCTTGGTCGATCGCGAACCTCGAGATGGGCTTTAGCTAGGCGCTAGGCTTTGACCTGCCTCTGGGCCTTCGGCGGCCCAATTAGACGTTCAGGGCCGCCCACACTTAATGAGGGAAATCAGTGACTTCTGGGGGAACGAATACGCCCCAGCCACTTTTTGAATAGTCGTGACACTTTTGACAACGACGTGAGGTTTACTGAGAGTTTAGAATTGGCAGCAAGTGAAAAAAAGAGTAGTTGATGTACATTGCGAGTATTGTGGGTTGTGCGAAGTTTCTGTGTGGTGCGAAGTTAGTAAAGTTCTGACATAACAAGTTTCCTGAGCACACAGTTCTGCCAGTAAGTGTAAAAGTAGTCGAAATTTTCTTTTGTTTCTAGAAAGGCGGTTAGCATTTTTCTATTTTAATTTTTGCCCATCTAAATAACATATACCATGGATATGGAAATCAGTGATTCGTCTGATGAATCAATAATTGGAAGCAGGAGAATCATACAAAGGGCACATATACTCTCAAGCTCTTCAGACGAGGCAAGTAATGACAGTGAATCGTCAGCTAACGAACTAATCGACGATACCATGGAAGAAGAAGATTTCGAGTCAGATTCAGAGGAAGAGGATCTTGATGAAGAATGGCAGGAAATAAGAGAAGGAGGCCAAACCATGACTGAGTATTCGCAAGAAGAAGAGTTGTTAATTGAAGACACGGACTGCGACGACCCTGTTTCTTTATATAAGTTATTCTTCACGGACAATATATTAGAAATGATCGTTGAGGAAACGAATAAATATGCTGTACAATGCTTGGAAAACTCTGTATCTAATAGCAGAGAACACCAACTGGACTGGAAACCTGTTACAAAGGACGAAATGAACACTTTTATTGGTATCCTGCTTATCATGGGTCTAGTGCTGCTACCTAAAATTAGATTATACTGATCTGTATTCGGACGCATGTATAAGAAAAGCGATGAAACGCGGTCGGTTTATATCGATACTTAAATATTTACGATTTTCCGATAATTCCACGACTACGACCGAGGACCGTTTGTGTAAACTTAGAAATATTGTTGACGCAATTGTCCATACGTTCGAAAATACTGTTAAACCTGGTAAAAATATTGCAGTTGACGAAACCGTGATTCCGTGAAGGCGCCTCAGATTTCGGTAATATATTCCAGGCAATCGGCAAAAGTCGGGGATAAAACTTTATAAACCGGACATTCGGGAAGGTTACACCTATAGCATTCATATTTATGCCGGAGAAAATGCAACCAGAGTAGTGAAAACACATGCGCATTTTTCTTATAACGATGTTGAAAATGAGGTTGATCTATCCGATCGGATGTCATCTTATTATAGTTGTTTGCACAAAACCGTAAAATGATATAGAAAAATTGTAATAGAATTAATATGCGAGACTTGCCTCGTAAATGCATGGTATTAAAATTGTAAAATTTCGCGAAAAATTATCACCTTTTAGATATAGTGAATCCCGACAGAGAAGAAATGCCAAGTAAAGATAAAGTACTGACCAAAACACATTCACATTTTCTGCAGTGGTACCAAGGGCCCGCGAGCAAAACGAGACGGCGGTGTAAACAATGTTATAAACGCATTTCTAAAATAAAAGGTAGAGAGTATGCCGCGAAAAGAACCAAAAAAGTAACAACATATTGTGATCGTTGTAAGAGCCAGCCGGCACTCTGTCTAACATGTTTCAAAAAATTACATAAAAAAAGTAAATAATTATGTTAAGTTTATAATATCGAATTGTTATGTTTTTACTATTGAATGTCAGTTTATAATGTTGAAATAAAATAACATAAACCTGTTTTGTACAATCTATTTTGTGAAATACAAATGTGACCCACCGCGATGCACGCTGCCTCACGGAACTGATACGTGTGACCCACCGGTGATGCACGTCGCCATACGAGACTGGCACGTGTGACCCACTGGTGATGCATGCCAGTGTCACGTAAACTTAAGGGTTGGTTGATGAAATAAAATAGCTGAGTCGTAACACAACTATTAATTTTGTTTTAATTAAACTTTATTATGAATTCAGCAATCACAATGTAACACACACTGAATTAAAATAAATCACAATTCACTCCATCCACGTTATGTAAGACTTAGTTACAACGATACGTTAAGTACGCGACTGTTATAAGGGTAAAGACCGGTAAAGATAAGTTGACTATTCCAAGGATACAGAATAAGTAAGTTTTTCTGGCGATACTATGTCTGAGAAAAGCTAGGGGTGGGTGTGTCTAAGGACACGGGACTATCGGATTTATTGATGACAATTTTGGTTAAGGAAGTGAGGGCAGTAGACACCGTCTCCGATTGGATAATAAGACGGTTGGTGGACCAGGAAGGGTTTTAGCCGCCCTCGCGAGAAAGTTGCTAACGGAACATACCAGATGTGAGGAAAACCAACTTTCCATGTTAACACGTGGTAAACAATAAACGTAAAAGGAAATCTAAAATAAGAGATACTCGCTCGGTCCGAAGGACCTTAACTATGAAAATGCCAAGACCCCTGGTGGGTACTTAAGACTATTGAGGGTGCGCACCAAGAATGTGCAGACATCTGGGTGCCATTCTGTCCGCGGTGTGTGGGTTGGTCTCTGATGTGAATCGACGTTACACCGGCGTCAACGTGTTAAGGATCGTACTGAATAACATAATCGTCTGAATGTTGAGTATTTTTATTTAAAAGTAATGATGAATATTCTTAAAACATGAATAAAGTGTGCGCAAAAAACTGATACCAAAAATTGTTACTGTCTTTCTTATAAGAAAATCTCTGGAAGAATTAAAAAAATGGCATTATAGAATACTCTCTTAACTATAGTTAGTAAGTAGAAATACGTTTAGTTCCTAATGAAGTTCCGGAATACCTCGGTAAAAAACTCAACTTAAATATTGAATATTAAAGATTAAACATTAAACTGAAATTTAAAAAATTAGCTGGAAAAAAATAACTAAACTTGTAGATTATGATTACAAAGTTTGATTTAATTTAAGATTGTTGAAATTTTTAAAGACATATACACTTGAAAACCAAATTATGGTAATATTTATGAGGCACTGATAATCTTCACAGTAGCAATTGAACACAAAATTTCTACAAAATAGAGTCAATGATTGATCATAGATTTACTATATAAAGAAGTTATCGAATGGATTAGTTTGACTGGAGTAAGAAAACAATACAGCTGGATGAATTGATTCAGTGGACAGAACGGAAACAGAAGGGAAATGACGCAGACTGTATGAATGAAACACGACGTCCAATAACGCCAATGAATATTCAATTCCCATGAATCCCGGATTAAATTTATTTAAAACTGCATTTAATATTCATGAATATCCACGTTTCCGTTCGATCGTTGACAGTTCGTCATTGACTATCGATTCGAACATAACTTACTTTGATATTTCTGGAATATACTAACACAATTATTGATGGCTGAGGTATTAGGTTGTCCAAAAAGTTTCTTTCCTTTCATAAGATGATAATAGTTGAACAACAATTTCTGTTTTTATTTATTTTATATTTTATTATATTTTACATTATTTTATTGAATTAGGTATGATCCATTTCGTTCTATTTCTATTATTACTTTCGTGCATAATTCAGTAAACTAATATAAAACAAAAAACATTGTGCGTCCATTATTTCCTTATAAAACGAAAGAAACATTTCGGACAACTTAATATAAAACCTATACCACGGATATGAAAGGGAAAGAATATATAATACATATAGGAATGTTATATTATAAATTTATAGAAAACAGTATGATAAATACAATATCGTTGCACTCACGCGAAATCGAATATAATACCGCGTTTCGCGTATTCGTTTCTCACTAATTCTACGACACAACAACACAACGAACTTCACACGGCCACGATAAATTCAACTCTGACAGCATTTTCCATGCTCATTTTTCCCTTAACATACCTTGGTAACGCTCACAACACTCCTTGACAACATTAACATATCTTGACAACGCTAATAAACAATTACCCCTCACGCCACGTCCTTCCCTGACGTCACACTATCCCACATACACATAACATCATACACAAAAAATGTGTAATGCAGGGCGAGAAACAAATGTAGAGGACTATTAAACGTATTGGTATATAGTGATGAGGCGAATTGATACTTGGTGTAGTCGATATATTTAAAACTGTTAGCCGTACAGAATTAGTCGTCGTTCGCTAAGTGTAGCTCGATATGAGTATACAAAATAATGTTTACGTTCGTTTGATATTAACACTAGAACTATCACAGCAGTCAAATTGACTGGTTTTACAATTTTATTTTAACATTCTTACTTCGTGTTATGTTTTTGTCCGCAATGATGTAATGACTTTCGCAACGACAACTAAAAGAATAACCCTATACACGTTAACCAATTAAGAAGCAATGCGTTCGACGCAACATTTACAATTTTTCCAAACAATTTACCTTATTAAAATTTGTTCACTAACATCGTAATTATGAAAGGAAACTCGCTCGATACTTTTTTCGTCACTGCTTCCTCCACCTGGATTTTACAATTTTGTAAAATTTATCCACTTGCGATAGAACGACGTGCCACGCACGTCAAGATGCTTTTCGTAGCTGCACGCTGCACGTCGGCTAACAGTTAGATCGTTCGTTTGTCGAGCTACAGTTGCAGAGTGCACGACGTCACATAGTCATCGATATCTTGGAAATATTTCAGAATAGATTATTAATAAATAAAAGGCTATTGTTGCCGTGAGTATTTATGCATACCGTGTAAAATTCTTTATGTAAGACCCTACCAACGCGCTGAGGCGCCGCTTAACGCTAGAACTATCACAGCAGTCAAATTGACTGGTTTTACAATTTTATTTTAAAATTCTTACTTCATGTTATATTTTTGTCCGCAATGATGTAATGACTTTCGCAACGATAACTAAAAGAATAATATAATGAATTTTATTTTGTTTTTTGTGTATTCAAACTGAAAATAATTTTGTATCAAGGCTACTTGTACCAATACCAGTCAAAATGTAAAAGGGTACTGCAATCTGTTTGTCGAGCCCCAATTAACCAGTTTCTTCGTTTTGTGCAACTTGCCACACTTTTTTTGAATTTTTACTGCGTATCATTCGATATGATGATATCAGTTATCAGGAAAATTTCGGATCGATAGCTAGATCACTGGATGCTGACGCTAGAAATACCACATCAGTGAAAATAACTGGTTCTACAATTTTATAAATGTGTCAACCATCGTTTAGGGATCATGGTTGCAGATGGATTAATAATACCAAAAATGTATTACATAACATGGAATTCCTTCTTTAAGAAAATAATAAATTAATAAATATAAAAATATTCTATTTTACGTATTTTTTAAAGACCAGTCGTTTTAACTGATTTTGGTAGAAATAGCTTCGTGTTAACTATCGATAGTTCTAGTGTTAATTCACTATAAGAATGCTCGATACTGATTGTCCTAACCATCTCGTGTCCGTCTATTTATACTGGTCGGAGGAGTACCGGAAGTTCAAATTCGACTTCGATTGACGATTACGCGTAGCGGCTATGTTACTTTGTCCGGAGCTTGTTTATTGTTACCTTTCGTATATCATAACTGTGTTAACCCCTTAACCTACGATTTACGTTCGAGAATTTTGGGCCGATTTACGTTTGGTCCGATCATCTGCTGCGGACTATGCTCGTAATATTCACGTTTGGTCCGATCATCGTACTACGGGCTATGCCCGTAGTTGTAGGTTAAGGGGTTAATATCTTTTGATTTTCATCTCGCTTAGGTAATTTTACGAATCATTTCACTTCTTGGTGATCTTTTCACTCCTTAATAAAAAAAGCCGGAAGGGTGTTAATACTCCGAGGCAAAACAACAACATGAGTCATCCTCGATTCGAATCGTCCTATGACTCATGTGCCGCTACACAAAGCATAAAACATCATCACAAAATACCGTCACAAATGCACAACAATAAATTTGCTAATTTCTATGAAACATCATGAATTGGTCGTTTTTATCACTTTGCTTTCGATATAAATTTAATTACCACCGACAAATACGGCCTCCAGTATCTACAAGAAAACTGAGAAATATTTCCACCATCTTCGAGGACGATCGTAACCCCCAGTCTACGTGCTACTGGCCAGGACGAAAGGATTCTTCGACGGGGAAAGAACAGTGTTTTTCCTCGGCCCGCGTATTGTCGGAACCTTGCCTGATGAGCCTTCCTCTAATTAAAAGAGCCTCGAATTGCGCCATTCCGCTGACGAGACGGCTTTTAAACGCGCCGCTATCTGGAAGTGGCCGGCTCGTAGATAATGTACGAACCGCGTAGAGCTCGTGAAACTCCTTTTGTCTCGTAACAAACGGACGAACAATGATTTTAGCCGGCGGGAGGTGACATTCAGTTCAAGCTACTAGATATTTCAACTTACTTTCCCATTCTAAACGGTTGAATCTGACCGTGGAGAAATTTACGCGTGACCCTTTCCTCTTTTAAATTTATTAAAGCAATGAAATGATCGCCAAGGAACGAAATGATTCGTAAAAGTTACATAAATAGCATATTATTAAAAAGCATAAAGAATATAATTTACTATTGTTTTATTTCATAAAAACTCGCTAAATAACTCGGTAATATAATGAATATTTCTATGACAGAGGAAATAGGTATAAATAAATCTAGTAACAAGTTCCATTTTTAAAAAATGGCTGTTTCCATCCACTTTCCCATTCTAAACGGTTATAGCTGGCGGTGGACAAATTTATGTGCGACCCTTCCGGCTTTTTTTTTTATTAAGGAGTAAAAAGATCACCAAGAAGTGAAATGATTCGTAAAATTACATAAGCGAGATGAAAATCAAAAGATATCAAACAAATCCTTGGGGTTCCTTGAAAATATTGCGAATGAAATTAACATTAAATTGCATTAACGTAAAATTGGTTAATGAATGCCTCTAATTCTCTCTTTGCCTCGCCTATTTTCTCTTTGCATTTCTATAGACCAAGCAAACAAAAGATAAATAGTTCGTGAATATTACAAAAAATCTCTGGTTACGCGAGAAAAATAGCGTTCGCAGCGTAGGCTATATTTAATAGAACTTCCAACTGGATGGATATGCAAATCTTGTCGGACCGAAAAAGTCTTCGCGGTGAGAAAATAAATTGCTGGAAAATGAACGAAGAAGCTTGTCCACGATCTGACCTCGTCATTCGTCTGATTATTAAAATTCTAAACTTGATAACGATCCTCCGGAGATATTCCAGAATTCTCGATGGAGAAATAGGACGAGACAGAGCTCAATCTGAACGAGAGAGTCGTGCGTAGAGGAATATCCGAGTTATACAGCGAGTATAACGGAGTTTAATATTTCACCATCTAGAGCAGATCAATTGCTGAAACTGAAAGAGAAGCGAAGGATCGGAAGCGGCGTGGAACCAGCGCCATACTGAATCGCGGAATCCAATTTAAATAATACTTGCCTTTCTTCGTCCCCTTCTACCTCTTCGCGACTTCTGACGTTGTCTACCCTTGGGAAAGCATCCGTCTGGATCCTTGGTGCATTCTGTCTATTTCCCAGTTCCGTCGTGTTCGCGGCCATTCATTCTAAAGAAGCTTAAAAAATGATCCGAACGAGAGAAGGAAATTTTTCGATCGCGGCCTCCCTACGGCTTGTCTTCGCAATCCTGTCGACTCCGTTTCGCCGGATTAAATTTTCAGAGAATTCTACTCGCGTCCGTACGAGCAGATCCCCGTGAGCTTCCGCTCCGTGAATTCTCCTCCCGATATCTGCCAATATCTCGCCAAACCAACGCGGAGATCGTCTTTGCTTCGGATAAATACATCGGACGTTTGCAAGAGACTTTACTTTATTATTCGTGATAGCGGAAAGGGGATGAAGATATTTGTGGGTTTAAAGCAAGTGCAGATTGAATAGGAGGGTTGACAGGGGATTGGAAGCTCTTCTTTATATGGGAGAAGAGATTGGTGGGAATATTAAGATTTGTAGTTTGATTTTTCAGATTATTGTAACTAGACTACGGACGTTTATGCATTTTCATATTTTTATGAATTCAGTTAAAGGAATGGAATCTGAGCAAACATTTGTTCCAGCTATCAAACGTTCTTCAAACATTAGAAATATAAGAACTTCAAATATTCTAACATACAATGGCAACAAAAGGTACTCGCATACTTTCTTATTTTCCAATGACGTGATTATTTAACGAGTACAAAAGTTGCCATAGTTTTAGAGACAGAATATATAATGGAGTGCAATATAATAGAGTGGATAAGATGCGAGGTAGATATATAAGAAAAGAGAGATAGACAAGGAAAAGAGTTTAGATAGATATAAGGGAGGAGGCAATAAGGTGATAACGCCATATGACTGATAGAATGTAAAAAGCGTAATAGGTAAACGAGATGTAAAACAGAAAAGCACGGACTAAGTAATAATAATAATAATATTTAACAAGTTCTACATTTTATTTCTACAGTATCACATTTTTTTAATCATGTGACAGTATTACTACATAATACGAAATTTGAAATACATCGACCTAATTATTTGAATGCTACGATAAATACAAATTCAAACAAAAATAATGGTAACTAATTTTTGCAGCTATTGTATCTTGAAAAATGAAAAAGTATTTATTATCACGACAGAGTGTTTATTATAATTTTCTAGGATGACACATTTTATTATTTAAATATCTTTTGTTTATCTACAATTGCAAAAGTCTGAAATTGCATAAACAACGATACCATATCCATTTTTCCATTTCTTCATCCCCAAGTATTATAAAAACGTTTCCACTGACGTATTTTCATCCTTCTTTCACATGTGCAGCTCGCAGATTATAGAAACCGCGTCGACTGAGAAACGGTCGTTAGATACGATGGATACGATAGAATTCCGAGCACGATCCGACATCGATGGTTCGTATGTGCGATTATTTATCCGGTACGATCAATCCGCGAACGAGATTCCTGTGACATGATGAATCGTCGCGGCCATCTGTTTAACCGATCCATTCCGCGTGCCTTATGATAACGGGTGAACGTCGCCGATTTTTTAATGTCGCGAGTTTCCCTCGATCCATTGCGGTGTACAGGATTTTTCAATTCAAACGGCGCGACAACTGTGTGTTGGATTCATCGTGTGTTCCGATTGTGACCTCAATTCAGTCGAGACTTTCGCAGACTTGTCTGCGACTTTTGGATACAGTGGAAACGTCGCGACACGATGGCGTTTACATTTTCGTCGCGAACGCTAAGAGAGTGATTCTGTCGTCCTCGATATTCTTCGCTAACGCGCAGCTGCATATAAATTGAAAACTTAAGGCGGCAATGCGGATATTGTGGAAGATTGATCGGCCTATTTTAGGTCGAATCCCCCAGGGAAATATCGTGCAGCATGTTTTTAATTCGTTGAAAGATACCCTTCTGGGTTGATTGATTTAATCCTCAAATGAGAAGGGTTAATGGAGAACTCCGCTGTTAATACTAGAGCTTCGAGAGGACGACAGGAACTTGACACAAGATCGTAGACGTTGTATTAATGATCGATCCGAGCTGTCAGAGGTGTCTGAAAAATGTCTGAAAAAATTCATTTTACTTGTGATTATTCTAGGGGCGTAAGGCGGTCACGATGTTTCACAAGTTACGGGTATATTCTATTAATTTGTCCGAAAAGTGCCTCTCTTTTATAGACACGTCTTTTACAACGACGCATCTTTATACAAACATGAAACCTGAAGTGATATTGGGTGTAGCGCGTTAAATAATCCCTCGGTGTTACGGTCAACAATATATTTCAGGTGATCGTTGGACAAATAACGCTTAACCACGTTTAACGATTTCACAACGATTAACGTTTAACAATGATTAATAATAATTATGTTGGCTTCGCTTAACCTTTTGAACCTCGCAGCTCGGACCGGAATGAATCTTTTGATTCAAAAGCAAACAGATTATTTCTTTAAGTCCCCTCGATATCTCCATTACTTATTCGTTTATTAAAAGTCCACAATGGTTGTTGCGTATGCATTCTTCCGAATATTTGGCAAAAGAACCGTAGGGATATCAATATTACATTAGGCCTGTCAGCCTTACGCTTTGAAGGCATAGCGCTTTGTGTCGCGAAGCCGTTGGAAATTTCCATGGTCGAGTGCCGCCACATATTTATTGACGAGTGTCTTTTTTTGATCGCGTTGCGTATCGCCCTCGGTTTCGCTTACTACTCGACTTTATCGCTTCCTGATTCGATCGGATCGATTCGACTGTCGATCGGATTCGATTTGTAGCGGCACATGAGTTAGAGGACAATTCAAATCATGTTGTTGTTTGGCCTCGAAGCATCAAGATCGTTAGGATACATGTAATGTAAGAATAAATAAACTCCGGGCAAAACAATGTCGCTGCTACATGCAATCGTCGAACTAATACGAATTTGAATTTTCCGACTCTCCCTCGACCAGTATAAATCAGCGGACGCGATCACAAGGAAATCAGTTACAGTCAGTTGTCGATCGGTTATCAATCAGTTCTCAACGAATTATCAGCGATCTAATTAACGAGACATTAACGATCCTATTTTACGACTTATACACTAGACTAGCATCTCAGCGAATATTGTCTGTACATTAACATGTTTGTCGCCACGTCACCCTTATCTATGTGACGGGTATACTTCCGTGGGTCCCGTCACCCACGTATGGATGACGCTCTTCTTGTTCGAGTTAATTAAATACAGAATATACAACATAAAAATATTACAAGACATATTATCCATACTTGTTATTAATTTATATCCTGGATAAAATATTATATTATGCTATATCGCATGGTATTTGTTAAAACATGCAAAAACATTTCTGGTGATTTTGGACACTGAACAATAGTTGTAGACTTCATCATCACTACTCTCCTCACCTTCAAATATATTTTCACGCTGTTTACTGAACATTTTGAGGATGAAAAAATCACGGATGTACGTCTCACAAGTATGCTTCTCGACTAAATGAAAGATCTGAGATATCTGCCATGAGATACCTCGGAATACTCTAGTTGGAAAGCTTTCTCCATTTCAGAACTAAATAATCTTTTGTTTACAACGAATCGAAGGCGATAAACAATGAATTCCCGCTTGTAGCTCTATTTACGTTCTGCGTGGCGGCAGTCGGATTTGGGTCCCACAGGAAACTTAGCCGAATCACGCTGTGTGACGAACGTGTTAATTTATTTAATTATTTTTAAATATATTCGACGGTTTCAACAACGAGCAATCTCGTCCAATAAATCTCACGGTCAAAACACGTTAGTCCTCTACAGATTCTTTCTTTTTTGTCGGCCCTCAATATCCGTGCCGTTGCCACGCACACCTTCTCGAATATTCGGCGAAAGGATCATTGGGATATCGATGGCTCATTAGGCACTTCACTTCGGCGATATACAGTGTTGCCGAGTGCCGCTACAAACTTAAGCTGTCGAACGTTATGATCTTTATTTTGATAGAACAAAATGGATCATACGTAATTCGATAAAATAATGTAAAACGAAAAATGTTGTGCGTCCATTAATTCCTTGTAAAACGAAAGAAACTTTTCGGACGACCTATTACTTACGAAACCTCGCATGAAGTCATGATTTTTAATTGTTTCGCAAGGTATCAGTTTCTGTTATTACTATAATTCTGTGTCGTTATTACATATGTGTATTGTTGTTATATCTTTTGTATTTGTTTGAACTCTCTACTATAGAGCTTCTTAGTGATCATTCGCAGCATTCGAATTACGATGAGAATTATCACCTTCTTCTAATAATTTTGTCCTGAGTGCATCTGAGCAAGGCAATTGGTCCCGCGATTCGATCGCACGTCTAAAGTTTTCATATGTTCAGGACGTTGTATAATAATAGGATTGACAGTAAATCATCAGCGATTTCAATACCCATTTCCTTTAGTTTATCTACGTGGCTGAAAAAATTGTTTAAGTGATCAGACATATTTTCACTGCCGGACATTTTCGTGAATAATAATTGCTTCAGGAGCGTAGCCTTTCTCACAGGTCCTTTGGATTCGTACCTCCTTTAATTTATTCCATATTTCATGTGAAGTTTTGCAATGCTTCACATGACATAGCTCACTCGCTCATTTTTTTTTCTTTATTTATTTATTTATTAGAATTACGATCAATTCTGACGTTGAGAATTTTCAGTAATTTTTCTGGCGTGGCGCAGTGACATGGCTGATTATTTATAATAAGTTAGTACTTATTATAGATAAGTATAATTTATAAGTAAGTGTTGTAAATAAGTGAATATTACTTAATTCAGATAACTAATTGAATCTAGCGTTTAGGTCTAGCGGGTAGTGCCTCTTCAGCCTGCGAATCTGGTCCGTCGTATCAAGTAGCCCAGTGATTAGGGGACTCGAACTCATGGCAAGAATAATATCGGCTTTATCATCCCTTTTTTCCATAAAGAGGCTTCATCCGCTGCTTGGGATTATTTATTGTACCATTCGCATATTCCCATAAGTCATCTTTAATGAGTATTGCCCTCATTTGCATTTTCCACGTGTCGTAATTTTCTCTATTGAGTTTTTCGATATTTGAATTCACGCCACTCGACATCTTGTTACATTTTATATTATTTTGATAACTATATTATCACGTGAGCAATTATTACGTATTCGATAAAACGCCCTTATAGCATTCAACACTGAATCACCGATCACGCGCATTTTGTTTTTTAGGTTATCTTCTGCGCTCCTTAATATTCTTACTATTTATGATATTTTCAATAAAAATAATAACTAATTATCGAACCTGGGCCCATAACCTGTTGTTATATCTATATTTAGAGGTAGGATCGCGTTAGTTATTACTTTATTATTCGGATGAAAAACACCTCACTTCTCGGAGCCGAAAAACCTTTATTGCACACACTTGGAAGGGGCACGAACGAATGAACGAAAAGGAAGTCTTAAACTATCGATCTGGTCTATCGACCGTGTCTAGTAATATCTTCTAGTTACGCCTTTTTGTAACTAGCCGTCAGCATATAGATGGCGAGCGAGAACTCACGTTGTCATTTTCAACATGTATTTCGTCAAATCATATTATTTATAGCATTACTGTATTATAAGGATTAATTTGATATATAATAATTTAATAGCATATTTTATTTAATAATATAAATATTCTTTTAAAAGGTTCATTTTTGTTAAGAAGTTTCTAACGTTCTCCACTAGATCTTAGACTATGGTAATAAAAGAAAGATTCAGATTTCTCTCAGAGACAAGTGCTTCGTAAGTAATGTACAACATCAGATTAACATGTCGAGGCTTCATTTCTTATAACACCACTTTTTACGATAAGAAAGTCCCATATAACTTTAACTACAAGGATCTTTCTCGTTTCTATCATCGAAACTTATATTTTATTCGAGATACAAATCATGAATATTCTGCCTTTTAAAATTCACAAGAATACATTATAAAAATGTTTTATTATTGTTCCCTACGATTTATTCTTGCTAACATTATGTGTTTAATAAATAACTTTTTGGTAAGCTTCAAAATAGCTTTTCTTGAACAACTCGCTTAAATTGTTCCAATTTACTTTTTGCTCACACACAAAATTATGCAGCAATCTATATTTATTTATTTTTTATTACGAACTAGCTGATCGTTTTCGAGAACGAGAACTCAAAGAATTGCCAGGAGAACCGAGGATTTGTTTTTCGTCGAACGTTCGACAAAAAGATTGCAGTTGGCCATTGAGTTATTACGAGGAACGTGGCAAGAGATTCAGATAACCTGGCTGATTTCTTGTCGTCTTTCCATTTGCAACCGAATTTCGAATCTGGCTGTTCGTTTTGTTGATACATCACGAGACGTCGTATCTTTTTCTCGTTCAAGGGACTAGAACATTGGTCATTCGCCGAGAAGAATTGTTGAATTATACGAAATCCGTGCCGGAAAGAGCAGGAGCGTCGCAAGAAGCGAGAAGTTTCCCTTCTCTTCGTTCATCTGGCCACCCTTAAATTCTATCGTATATATCGTTACGCTTCCTCGTAACTATTGTCGTCGATAAAGTCGAAACTGTCGTTTCGTGTGCTGGAAACTGTCCCGACTTGGCCAACGATGTCTCGCTGAAATTGTTCCCTGATGGCGAATGTTACGAGACTGTTTCAAGTGTGTCGAGTCATGATCCTTCGCGACACAAGAGACTGCTGCCGTGGGAACAGCTTGAGATTATTTTGAGTGGATCTAATCACGAGAAATATATTGGCTTTATACGCGATTTCACCGATAACATAGATTTGTATAAATACTGACTTCATGTAAACGCTATCAACCTGTTACATCCCGTGACTTTCTACATAAACCAGACTTTATTCCTCGAGCAAGATTGCCACCAGATGTCTAAATACCCTTATTTCGGATCCTCAATAATCTTAAAGACCCATAATAAATTTTAGCATTTTTTATAGTTAAGCTCCTTAAGACCACGTAAGTATCTTTTAGGTTGCGAATCTTCCCATGTACAATGCCATCCACGAGCGTCCTTTGATCGGGGTCGCCCAACACCCTTACTTACCCATCAGCCTTTTTCTAATCCAATTAACAGCAATGACCATTGCCTTCACTTTCCTAACCAAAATTGTCATCAACGAATCCACTTGTCCCGTGCTTTAGTTTTCCTCCGCGACAGTGTCACGTAAAATAACAAAATAAAAAAGGAATTTGAGATGAAAAATAAAAAAAGGAAACTTTATTTTTTTTCTAACATCAATACACTTTACAATCTACTTCCGAACTCTAGGCGTGACTTTCTATGACTGACTCTTATGATTTTACTTTCGATCGGATCCGATTACTTTCTTTTGTCATCCCTCAACATCCCCACCGTCTATGCATTTGCTAGGCGCCCGCGATCGTTGCCACGTGCTCTTTCTTCTAGAACCTTCGGTGGAAGGACCGTTGGGATGTTGATGGTTCATTAGGCACTTCAGCGATATACATTGTCGCCGAGTGCCGCCACATCTTTATCTCTATCGTCAGTCCGTCGGATTTGAAGTATGCCGGTCGTGACAACAGCACCGTCACCGAACTTCACTGATTTTCCATCCTTTGATCAGTCAACAATTAAACTTGCTATTTACACTTCGCTGAGAACACGTCTACACGCACCACGCGTAAATACTTAAGTCTTCAAAGTTTTCTTTTTTTTTATTTGGTAGACTTTTTGCAATCAATTCTCATTGAGAATTATAAGTAAATTATTTTGACGTGGTAATTTGGATTATAAGAGTTTATAGTATGTTTGATTCTAGTTGAATCTAATGCTTAAATCTAAAGGGTATTGTCTTTTTAGTCTGCGAATCTGATCCGTCGTGTCAAGTAATTGAGTAACTAATGGGTTTTGGTGGTTGTTAACTCTTGTATTATATCTGTTACTGAATACTGTCGTTGGAATAAAGTGCATATTTTATCATCATTTCAACTACCCCTATTATCTTAACCGAAATAGGGGATCGACTGATTCGTCGAACACGACCAGTTTATCAAGATTAAAATTAATTATTAAACGACAGATATTTATGCAAATTCATATTGCTATGAACATAAATAAAAAGGTAGAACATAGGTAGAGAATTGTTTTACCTACTAAATATTATAACTGTTATACTTATTATATACTGTAGTAAGAGATATCAGGCGAACTATAAACAATGTCGCGAGAAAACAGACGTGTCGACAGGCCCAACAATGTATCGTCGAGCCTTCAATCGAAAAGTTTCGCGGAAAAGGCCTGCGTGACCTTGGCCACGAGCGGGTGCGGAATACGTGCGTGGTGGGGCTAAGACAAAAGACATGGGGCTGAGACAAAAGACAAAGGGTTGCTAAGGGACATAAACGAATTAACAGTCATTGTAAGTTGAGAAGTCAGAAAGTGCGAATTACGTTGTCGAGATAGTGTTGTTCTCGTGAGAGATAACCTTGGATCCGTGGAGACGAGAGTTACAAGTTAACCATCTAGTTGTCTAAATTATAGTACGTTATTGTATATAGTTCACGTTAAACAACCATCGTTTCCTGTTTAACCAACACCTGTTTAATCCATTTATTGTAAATAAATTAATTGTAGAAAAGATTCTACAATACATTACATTTTCAAATTTCCTATAAATGCACAGAAATTTGTAATCTATTAATTGTGCAATCTTTTCTTCAATCTGTTAATTAACACTCTTGGAAAAGATAGGAAGGTGCATTTATTTTATCGATTGACCTTGACGCGCGAGCTTCGACGTCGATAATTTTTGTACATAAATAATTTAAAGTTAATCTTGTTTATCTACGAAGAGCTCACACGAAGAACGAGGTAAATCCATTTTTGTCAATTTTTTCATTTCGGTCTTGGATTATAAAATGTAAGGAGCTTCTCTTGCAAAACCTATTAACATATAACGTAGGATAAAAAGATTAGTTCGAGCGAGATACACGTATTTCGTCAAAATACATGCTCGTCCGCGTGTGAGTGGATAGATCCTAGGAAGCAGCAAGGAATTTGCATGGCGATCGACCTGGGAATCGGAGTCGAGACGGCTGCGCTGAATCTTAATCGCGGCCTGGAAAATGAGACGTGTTCTAGACGCAAGCACTAAGATTCACACGATACTGTAAATAGAGTAGAAAACAAATAGTTTGTTTAATATATTTCATTTTGATTCTACTTTCCATTTATTTCGAATGTCAGATTATGCACCCTGGAATTTACAATCTTATAAAAAAAAATTTTTTTTTTATTTAATTCTTTTCATTCACAATTTGTCCAATTTGGACATTTGGTCGAATTTTGTAACTGTTTGATTATCATGTGGGTGGCTACTCCCAGCGGGATACCATCTTCGTGTTTGTTAGCTTCGTGTTGTGTCCTTTATGAGGTCTGCTGGGTGTTTCCTTTTCAGCCTTCTTTCCATGTTTGAGGTTGATCGTTTTCGCAGCTAGCCGGTTTGGGTGTGTTCCTATTCTTTGTTTGTATTTTTCTGCGTATCTGCTAATTTCCTCTTTGACCGTTGGTATTCCCAGGTCCTTGCGGTATGTCTTCGTTTCTAACGTACCATGGGGAGTTTACTATTGTTCTAAGAATTTTAGCTTGTGTTGTCTCTATTTTGTTTATATGGCTCATTGCTGCTATCCCCCATAGTGATATTCCGTATATCCAGATTGGTTTTATGATTTATCAAAACATGTATGTAATTTAAAACCTACACTAAATGTAGTTAAATTTCATCAAGACGATTGACATTTCTCTATGTTTCCTTGTTAAAATATGAGTTTTTGACATTTTTTATTCTTAAATATGAGAAAACTACATAACGGTTTTCTTAAATATGAGAAATATTTTAACAAGGGAACATAGAGAAATGTCAATCGTCTTGACGAAATTTATTTCTGATGTAGTCCTCGTAAATATATTTGACACGTATCTGTTTTTATTGGCACTCGTTCAGGTTAAAGGGGTGAAAACTACCCCCAAGACCGAGGCTGCAAAATCTATTTCGCTGAATATCTTGAAAACTAATATAGATAGAAAGATAGTGTAAATTGGTGAAATTAATACTGTTCAGTGACGAATTATATGATGTAAATTCTTTTGTGAAAGAATCCATTTGTTTAAATAATATATTGAAAAATAACAAATTTCTGATAGATTCTCCAGGTAAATGTTAAATTTTTTTACGTGTTTGTTTATAGATACTACGCCTACATGCACAAAATACAAATAAAGTAGGATCTTGATTTTTGCGTTGCAAAGAATTTATTATATTTCAAACTTTCTCGCTCGATGTGCACAAAAGAGTACTTGAGCTGTTTCTTATTTGTAAATACGTGACAGCTTTGAGAAGAGCTGATTTTATTATCAGGCACTGATTCTTGTTTTTAAACAAACGCTAAAGAAACAATCGATGTTAACTATTTAATACAATTTTCACATTAGTGGTATATCTCGAAGAAGTCTGCATCGGCAATTACGCACAATTATACAATTCAACCTATAATATCAGCAGATGGCAAATTGTTTTCTCCTGTATCTGCAATATAATATATAATACTGAAAAAAGCGAGCGGATGGTTAGGAATGCGTATACAGCAAACAATATTCAAAGCCCCATCAAACAATATTCAAAGCCAATGTCATCATTGGTACATCTTTTTTCTTTTCTTTTTTTATTATTTAATTTGTACTTTACAATTTGTCCAGCTAGACATTTGGTAAATTTTTCTAGCTTAATTGCTAAATAAATAAATTGCTGTGGATGTTGAGTTTTTTTTTTTTATTTAGTTGTTTACATTCACAATTTGTCCGATTTGGACATTTGGTAGAATTTTTTGGCTGTTTGATTATCATATGGGTGGTGTGCATGTTGAGTGTATAACATGTGGGAGTTTGACTATTTTATTTGTTTAATGAGGTCAGTTGGGTGTTTTCTTTTTAGTCTTCTTTCTATGAGAGTTTTGCTCGTTTCGGCAGTCAGCTGGTTTGGATATGTTGCCGTTCTTTCCTTGTATTTTTCTGCGTACCTGCCGATTTCTTCTTTGACCATTGGTATTTTCAAGTCTTTGTGTATATCCTCGTTTCAGAATCTGTGTGTTCCTGTGTCAAAAAAATTGAGTACAGAATTTTCAAGGACATAGGTTAGAAATATGTTTCTTCTTAAAACGTCAGAGTTGTCTTCAGTTCAGTGTAGCCTTCTTATTCGATTTATGAAGCGCACGCAACAGAGAATTCATGAAGAGTAGAATTATTCAAATTTTCAAAAATACCAAAGGAGTATAACAGATTTAGACAATCATTAAAGCTTTCATTTCAAATCCCGATATCAATTTATAGCATCGGAATAATATTTTTCATCATTGATACATAATCAACATAACATTGATAAATATTGATAAACATTGATAAAAAATGTGATTACGTAGACAATAGATCAGACTTTTGTTTTACATATTGGCGATACCAGATAACAAACTGTTTCGATTGTAATAATATACAATAGTTGTCCTATCGATAAAATGTTCGTTGTATAAAATATATTTATGCTTTAATCACTTTCTCGCGGAAAGCCTTTATTGGAAAAATTATATTGAATGATTGACATTAATTGCTTTGTATCACCTTTCTGTAGCGATTTTTAAAATACTGAAAGTAGCATATTTGCTATTCTTAATATATTATTTAAACAAATAGATTTTTTCCGGAATAATTTACATCATGTAATTCATCGTTCAAAATCACTAATTTCATCAATTTACACAATCATTCTGTGTGTAGTAATTTTCCGGGATGTTTGAGGATGGTTTTCACTTCTTTAACATGGACGATTGTCGACATAAAAAGGTACGTGTCGAATATTTTTATGGCAACTATGAATTTCATGAAGATCGGCGATTGACACTTTGGTAGGATCCCTTGTAAGGCTTCTGAGCCGAAGCGTATATTGAGAATATCATAATATCATAATTTTCCCGTTTACTATAATTAAGTTTATATTATATTTTACATTTACTTATATATATCACCAATTACGTTCAATCGAAAATATTTCATAACAACTTATGGACTCACTTGCCAAACATAATCTAAATGGAAGAACCCAGCAGTAGCACAGTACTAAGCGTGATAACTGTTTCGAGGCATTTGCTCTGCCGGTCACGAACGCATCTCGTCGTCGATTCT
The DNA here is from genome assembly GCF_011952205.1 of Bombus bifarius. Lineage (NCBI taxonomy): Eukaryota > Metazoa > Arthropoda > Insecta > Hymenoptera > Apidae > Bombus > Bombus bifarius. The sequence goes on along the minus strand of NW_022884576.1, from coordinate 81,042 downwards.
CGTCGGAGAGCGATACATCAAAGTTGCAATCCTTGTCCTTTTCTCGCCTCTAATTCGTATGGACAGTCACGTTTCGATACGAGCTATCTGTATCGCATTTGTCACCCAGGGGTGTTGGTTTCTCGAAGAGAAGGTAGTGTGTCGACCCCTGATAATTCCTCAACTTCCGGTTACGGACGTCTCGCAAAGTCAGACCTCCTGCCTCTGACAGGATATCGAAAGAATCCTCTTTCACAAAAAGGAAAGTCATCGATCGAGTGTCGTTGGTTTTAATAACTGATTTCCTTAGCCATCGTCAGACATCTCGTTAATGGGACCAGCTCTCTGTGCTGGATTTCGCGAATTGCTTTAATTATACGATGTAAATTAGTCGGTCCAGGTCACGAACCAGTCCCCATTTTACGACTGTTAATTATGAATACATTTCGCTGGTGGATGTAACTCAACGCTAACCCGCGTAATCGTACTCTTAGCCCGAGCCTCTTTGAAAGTTTAATCCCGCGGTTGGAAATGGAAAAAACGTGGTTTTATCACTGCTGGCAATAATTGACGTAGCCTCGAGCACTCGGTGCCGTAAGCTGTTTGCCTTTAATATCTCCAGAGAAAATGAAATTTTCTTTCCTGTGCAAGATTGTATATGTTGCGGTAACTATTATTGAGGGATATAGGGAATGAGGAATATTCTAGTGGGTGTATTTCTCGGTTGCAGCACCGGAATTGACAATAACCGACGATTCCGGCCGAGTGGTGTCCAAGGAGAGGCACCTGAAGGCGGGAAGCGTTCTCAAACTCAGATGCGAGGCCAGAGATGTTATCGAGTCTCTGAAGGAGTCTGTCATTTGGACCAGGGGAGATGAAACACTTACCGAGGACGTTAGGTAAATGCTACTATCTTTAGTTTGTAATTATGCAATAAGAAAGAAGAGAAAGTTACATGTTATGTGTCACAATTAAACATCTAATTAATTTATATTCATTTTCAATTTTTATATACCTGCAAATATTTATTCATAATCTTTCTGTTTATTATTTAACACGTACTGCTATATAATAGCATTTATTATTACGTTATAATATTCTATATATATTATTATATTACATACTATCATATTATATATATAAACAGTTTGTAATTATGCAATAAGAAAGAAGAGAAAGTTACATGTTATGTGTCACAATTAAACATCTAATTAATTTATATTCATTTCCAATTTTTATATACCTGCAAATATTTATTCATAGTTTTTCTGTTTATCATTTAACACGTACTGATATATACTGGCATTTATTATTACGTCATAATATTATATATAGATTATTATATTACATACTGTCATATTATATATATAAACAGTTTATAATTATGCAATAAGAAAGAAGAGAAAGTTACATGTTATGTGTCACAATTAAACATCTAATTAATTTATATTCATTTTCAATTTTTATATACCTGCAAATATTTATTCATAATTTTTCTGTTTATCATTTAACACGTACTGATATATAATAGCATGTATTATTACATCATAATATTATATATAGATTATTATATTACATACTATCATATTATATATGTCGGAGATGAAAGGAAAACCGGAGCCTTCCCTTTGCAATTTTGGGAAAGTCTTCTAGTGCTTTAGCCTAGATTTTATCATAGCTGTAATTAAGCAATTGTTGTCATTTGTAATTGTTCGATATTTGTGATAGCGAAAGTGGGTTCGAGGCGACAACTGGTCGCCGAACGTAGCCACGGTCACGGGATAAATGTTTTGCCTGACGAAGGTGTGGATCGGTTGTATAGTTCTCCTTAGAAATCACATAGAATTGTACTTTGGAGATGTCGATATAATGGGACACACGTTGTATTAGGAATCAAACTCCAGACAGAAACTGCCTAGCAACGGCGTTTGGACCTTTCTCGATGCTTCCAAAGAGTATACAACAAACTCTTGGCAGAAACTGCCTAGCAACGGCGATTGGAACCTTCTCGATGCCTCCAGCGAGCATATAACAAACAAATGCAGTCGTACAGCGAAAAAGATTTTCATCAGATATTCATTCGTGTGATCGCCTTGGAAAGTGATACATCGAGCAATTTACCGAGTGTCTCAGCAATCGTATTTTCTTGTGCTTAAAATTATTCTACGCATAGTAAAGAGTTATCCCGTTGACCGTGGATTCCTTTGACCCCAAGAACATTGTTAATAGCGGTAATTAAATTCATTATTCGTAAAACCTATTAATCGTTAATCTCATTATTCGTTAAATTTATTATTCGTAAAACATATTATTCGTTACTCTTATTATTCGTTAAACTTATTATTCTTTAATCTAATCATTAGTTAAACTTATCGTTTGTTAATCTTATCGCTCGTTAAACTCAATATTCATAATATTTTGTAAAATCTTGTATATTCGCGTAAATATAATCTCTGTTTCGTAAAACGATGGCTAATTCAAACGAAGAATCGTTACGCGCCTTAAATTCTAATGTTAACCCGACATATAAATAATCCTCTACATAATTGTAGTATCGTGGATAGATTTCCTAAGAAATATCGGGTGAACTATAAACAATGTTCTGAGAAAGCCTAAGTGCCGGACAGGCCGAAAGAATCGGGAAACTTCAATGGACTAAGCGGCCCGTCAATGTGTCGTTGGTCCTTCAGTCGAATAGTTACGCGAAAGAAGACGTACGTGATCGTGATCGTGAGGGTCGTGATCGTGATCGTGATCGTGGTCGTGATCGTGATCGTGATCGCGGGCGGTTACGCAATACGTATATGGTGGGGGTATGAGAAGAGACAAAAGAAAGCTTAAGGGAGAAAGACGAATTAATCGGGATCGTTAAAACTGAGAGTCGTGTTGTGAGGAGTCGTTAATTGAGAGTGGAATTGTGAGGAGCTAGTTACGAGTCAAGAGTTGAGTTCAGAGAGTTGAGCCGAGAAAAAGTTGTCGGGTTGCTATGAGTTGTAAACTATTAGTTGTGAGTTGTAAATTATTAATTTAGTTGTCTTAGTTATATAACATTACTATATTTATTTATATTTGTGTCAAATAACCATCGTTTTCTGTTCAACCTATTGCAAATAGATTCATTTATCAATAAATTTATCATATAGGAGAGAAATCATTGGAAATCCTAATTTCTAATATTTCTGAATAAATAATCCTATAGAATATATATATGTATAAATAATGTGTGCCTATGTAATCGATTCATACAAGTATTTTAATATTTAAAAATTTATAGAAGATTATTTAAAAATGAAATAAGACTTATATGTAATTGAAAAATCGAAGTGATAATTTATATGAATGGAAAAGAACGCAATGTCCACGTGAAATACAGTGAATAAAATTATAAATGCTAGAATAATTTATTTTAGCTTTTGAAAAAATTGGAAAGACACAAATAAATATACAAATAAATAAAGTCAACCAGTGCGATACATATTTTTAGCGTTTATTCTATACTGTAAACCTACAAAAGCAATAAACGCGGAAAACCCACAGCATTCAAGAGATATAAATTGCAAAATTAGTAGAAATACGTTTTTTATTTTCGTCATATATCGTCACTGTTTTTGATATTTATATCCATTATTTGCATTTCAACTGTTCGATTTTATCAGGAGATTATGATGAAAGTTTACTTTATACTTGTAAATATGAAAATTAAATATAATATTCCCCGTTATAATATTTAAATGAGAAGTTCAAAATTTACTAACTTGTGAAGCTTAAATCGCGAAAAAATTCTTCTATCAAAATCATTTACCATATTACTAAATTTAAGCAATCTTTACTTAAATATTTCCTTACTATTTATGATTAATTAAATTATTCATAGGACTGTTTGAAAGCACAGATATAAAAACACTTCAATATCCATTTAAGACCCATCTTTTTATAAAACAAGTCGTCTTTTATCACTTTCATCAATCACTATTGTTCCATTTGGACTCTTTTCCTTTGACTGTAATAAGGATATATGCATAGCGTTTACAGCACCACCTAAACTGGAAGTGAGTTACGTTCGAATATCTGGTTTTCAGTGAAAACAGGACGACGGAAATCTTAGCTGGGAAGGAGGTCCTTGTGATAGTTAGCACGCTGATCGTGGAGAGGGCCAGTCCAAGGCATGCCGGAAATTACAGCTGCGTTGTACCCGGGAAGGCCAAGACAACCGTTGCAGTACATGTGCTTAACGGTGAGTCCTTTAGCTCTTACACTTTTTGGAAAATAATCACTTAATATAATTTGGAAAATAATTAATTATAAACTGAAGAACTTTAAAATACTATAATTATTATTCTTCTTTGAGCTTCTTGTGATCATCGAAAATATTGGGAAGGATTAGGTGACTTTTTTATACCTTAGGGAAAATAACTGAGTGGTACTTTTAAATTGGTATTTCTTCTTTTTCATTGAAGTATAATATTGAATGTAATATTTTCTGGAACAGGAATTATATTCCAAGCGATAGTTTTCAGTCATTAAAAATGAACTTTAAACTTTAAAATTTTAAAACACAAAATTATTTAACTGTATTTTTAAGTAGCAGACAAAATGGTGTTCAATCTTCAATTTTATTTCGTTGAAATATAATGATAACGTAATGACTCTTCTTAGACGAATTATATCTTATGCAACATTTATCAGCAATCTAAAATATTTTGACACACGAAGTAACATAGAAGTATTTTTAACTATTAAACGAAATGATGTTATTCAATCTTCAATTTTGTTTCACTGATGTATGGCATTGAATATAATATCTTTAAGAATAGGACCTTTTTATACCTTAGGGAAAATAACTGAGTGGTACTTTTAAATTGGTATTTCTTCTTTTTCATTGAAGTATAATATTGAATGTAATATTTTATGAAACAGGAATTATATTCTAAGCGATAGTTTCCAGTCATTAAAAATGAACTTTAAACTTTAAAATTTTAAAACATAAAATTATTTAACTGTATTTTTAAGTAGCAGACAAAATGGTGTTCAATCTTCAATTTGGCATGTAATATAATGTATAATAGTATGGCATGGAATATAATACCTTTAAGAATAGGAACTTAGTATGCTCTAAATTTGAATCATACAAAATCGAAAGCTACTTATGAAACTTTAAGTTGCAAGATTATTTGATAATGTTTTGAATTATTGGGCAAAGTAACTATTTTCCAATCATCAATATAGAAATCTTTAATTTTTATATAAGTATCTTTTGTTTGAAAATATTATTATATTAATACATCATATATGTATTATTAAATTTATTACATTCACTAGCCAATGTGTCATCAAATTTTTTTTATTAACATATTGGTCGTAAATATCAAAAAAGCATTGCATAACCAAGAAAAAAGTTCTTTTCTCGCAAAATTAGATAAACGAGCCATCGTCCACAATTTCAACCACGTAGCGACATATTCCGGAAAGAACTAGGTACTCAGATAAAAGACCTTTCTTTATCCGATAATGCGCTTACCAGATGTACCGAAAACTCGTGAAACCAACGTAAAAATCCGGGATAGGAGGAGTGCGAGAACGTTCTGGCAACATTATCCTTTTGAGAAGTCGAGTCGTTCAGGCGAGTTGTCGTGGATCGCGGTCGATTGAACCTACTTCAGGATGTCTAATCGCGCGTGTGCCTCCGATCTTGAGACAAGATAAAAGGTCGATCGTTCTGTATTCACACTTGAAACGTGAAATTCGACCAAAATTTGTCTAGATAATATCGCTAGAAGCTCGTAAATTTACAAAGAAATTGTCTAGTCTCAGGAACAATCTTTTAATTCCTTGACAATTTATCATTCTTTTCTGCTACCTTTCTTATTTTTGTTTTATTTAGAAATTGTGATAAAGTGGTGAAGATTGGTATCGTAATAATGTTGTTTATTTTTTATTATTATTTAATTTGTACTTTAGAATTTGTCCAGCTGGACATTTGGTAGATTTTTCTAACTATAATGTTAAGTTGCAGACAAACTTTTTACTTCAAATTGTAAGATAGAACATTGAAAATTATCTAACTATGAGTGTCTAACTTTAAATTTTTATAGTTTCTCGCTTCTCAGTCATACAATACTTACATAAATCTTACAATACATGTCATAACTAGACTGCAGATTTTTATACATGTATGGGAAATTTGAAGGTGCAGAAATGCACACAATGCGTAGAATATGCGAAAATATATAAAATATTCAAAATGGAATATTTAAAATATTCAAATATAAAATATTTGTATTAATATTTAACAAAGGAAATAATTTTCTACCCAGGTATTATTTCTTCAATTATGTTCATAGAAACATAAAAATACATAAAAATCCGCAATCTGATCATAACAATTAAACCACCATAGAATTTTCAATCTCTCAGGTGTGAGAATAATTAAAATTCTTATAACACTTATTATTTTGTCCGATACGTGTATCTCTGAGTGAAGCTGGTCTTACGCTGATTCTATAATTATAAAACAAGAATAGGCTAATTATCTATAATTTTGCTTTTTCCAGTGAATATATCTCTTCCAGAAAAAAAGAGTACATTGTTACTCAATACTATTTTAGATAAATATATATAATAAATATATGTTGAGTTCTCATTAGGGTTAGGGGCGTGTAACGAATATTCATTTGGATTAGACATTGTTGTTATGCAATAGAGAAGATATTTACTAGTACAAATAGGATTATTACAGAATTTGACAAGTAACCGTGGCAATTAGATACTCGAGATGCTAATGGCAATGATCTTAGGCTCAATAACGAATCCACGGTCAACGGGATAGCAAATGTGCTTTCTTCCAAAATCCAAGTCGAACTGAACTCACTGGTCCACAATTCAAGTGTAACTCAAGTTACTCATCTTACTTGCCCACAGTACAAGTAGAAGTCAATTAACTTCCCCAGTCCAAGTGGAACTGCATTTATATACTCTTCTCCGTACCTAATCACATTTGTACCAATAATTGAGTGAAGGTTCGTCAAACGTCCAAAATTCCAACCTTAACCCGACATATATTGTAATATGATAAAGTAGTTTAAACTAGAGGTCGGTTGAAATGAAAAAAAACCGTGTACGTCGTCCTTCTGTGGTTCGTTTACATTCAAGAGCGCCTATGTGACTAAAGTCACCTAGTTCTTACATAGGTATGAGAAAAACAATAGACAACGTTAGATCAGAAGGATGGTTTCGTGTTTCAAGATGGGACGACCGAAAGGTCAGAGTGTGCGAGTCGAAAAGTGTGTGTGTTTCGAGAGTCAGAGCTAATCGAATCGTCGAAGAGTAGAGTCGTTAGAATTAATCAAGACACCGAAGAGTAGAATCGAGAGAATTGGTCGAGAGAGAGAGGGAGAGAGAGAGAGACAGAGAGAGTGAGTGTTAGATTCGTTGCGACGAGAGTGGCTAAATAACTGTAAAGTTATTTGATATAGATAGGAGTATTGCATTTAGTTTCCGTTAAACAAACATCGTTTCTGCCCAATTTGTATTTGTATATTCAATTTAATATTAATAAATTATAAGCAATCGGGGAAAAAATGTATATCTTTATTTTCCGATATTACAATATAATAAATGTATCTAACACACAACATATAAAAATTAAAAATTTTTAGGCAATGAAACGCAATGTACATGTTCTTGCTACGTGCAACCAAATGTCTACATATATTTTTCAAATAATTCTTCGTTCACTTCAAGCGCTCTAACGTAAACATCTATTCGATTCTCAGTCACTGCTGGTTGCTATGATATAAATTTAAAACTCTCCTTCTTGCGACTTTTATGAAAGTACACGCGGTGTCAGTGGTTTGGTTTTTAGTAGAGGCAGTTTGAAGCAGTTGTTAAACTGTCGCGATAAAGACGAGTTTTAAGCTCTTATTACACAAATTTTCTCGAAGTTTTCACAAATAACGGATGGTGGAGGAAATCGTAAACTCTCGAAGCGTACCTCGACAGAAGTTTCTTTGCTTTATTGCTCTTCGCGAGGTTCCTGCAGTAAAATACGGAAATATCAAGGAGAACTGATCAGCTGTTCGTTAAACATAGTATAACGAATCTTCTTCGATCAAGATCTCTGTTCGTCAGCTGTAGTAAATCGCTTACTGGTCGAGAATAGTCTGAAAGAGGTCATGGGAAATGAAATCTGTGCTCGGATGAAAATTTACTGGAACTGATATTAATTATTGTCGTTGAAGGATCGAAACGTGCCCTGAAGGAGTTAATAGAATAATCTTATTGAAACGTTCAAAGTTAAAAGTACAAAATGTAATTACTGAGAAGAATGGACTGTTTGAAATCATGGTTTATTATTACTCATTTAGTTTTTCTCATACTTATTTAGTTCAGAGAACATCGAGGTAATGAGAATGAAGATATGACCAGCTTGTAACTCTGATATAAAATTAATTCTCATCCTCTAAAGCTAATTTCATATTTCATATTGGAAAAAATATTTATGTAGAGTGTTGCTTTTTTATCAGAATTCTAATATCTGAATAGTTCATCGGAAGATTTATGCACGTGAAAAACGAAATCGTTCATTTTTTCAAGAGAAGTGTCGTACAGAATGGACAATGTCTTTTATAATCATAGTTTTTAAAACCTTAAAATTTTCCACTTATAAACTACCTTTATATAGACTGAATCATATAAAGATATCGGCACAATCTTTTAAAAAAGTAAACGTACATAAGATAATAGATAAGAGGTAACAGAGTATAGTATAAAATTGAGGATTGTTCCTGGAAACTTAAAAATCTTTCACTCTCATTTTTTTAAATATATATCGGTCTACCAATTCTGTATGTTATTTATATAATTGTCATAGAACCTAATAACGTTTATTTGAAACGTTTTTCCTATCCTGTATGGTTAAAAAGTTATAGCGAAGGATGTTTTACTAAAAAAAAATCTTCTGTTTTGGAAGTGAAACGACAAATATTAAAAGAACATAATCAGTTTTGAAAATTACTTTATTATATGTTCAAAGTGTAAACCAATCAGTTACAAGCATCTCTCTATTCCTTCGAACAATATTATTGAACAAATGTATAATAATAACACTTATTTATCAACTGGGAAGAAAATAAGGATTGTCCCAAAATAAATCACAAGTAGAAGAAAGCGTAAGAACATCAGCTCAGTTGACGTACAATGTAGTACCGTGAAGAATCCCGTAGACGCTTCAAAAGAAGACGAACGGTGGTAAAAAACGTGAAAAAGGAAAAGTGACAATATGTTCTTTCCACATCGTGAGAAGTCACGTAAACTTAAATGCGATGCTCTCTTCAACATTATAAACGGGACTCACGTTTTCAGGATGAAAGGAGCTGAAAGCCGCCGCGAAAGAGCTCTTTTTCGTCAGAAATCCTTCCGCTTTTAGGAGACGAAGAAGAAGTAGCCGCCTGTCCCCGTTCGATTGTACGCAATCGCGAACACAACAGATGTTTATGCTCTTTCGAAAGAGGACCTGTGTGACCCTCTTCTTGTTATATGAACTACGCTTTTTATTCCAAATTCCTGTAGTTTTATAAAGAAGATACCACATTTTGCAATATTAGGCTAGTTCATGAATTTATATAGTTTTTATTTCTTATTAAATGCAAATCATAATATTTGGACTTACTTATAACTTCTTCTTTTATTTAACTAAATCAAAGATTAATTTGCTTGTTAAAATGGTCTACCATCAAATTACTTAAACATTTTTCGTACTCGTCATTCCGTGAATTGTCTTCCGAGAGCTATTCCTAGAGCAATAAAAAATTCGAAGTAATGATTTCCTTTTGCTGAGAGGATTCTTTTTGCTTTTAATGAAGAACGATCGCTACCGGTAGCTGCTCTATTGTTCATGATACTTAACTCTCAATTAGTACTCTTCGATTATTGGTGATCTATAAGAATTTGGATTAAGTAACTTTATTTTACTTTATATTTTGTGTTCTATGTGATAAAATCTATCAAAGGCATTTATCGCGTAAAATGCAGAATAGGAAAATCAATATTAAACCCCCTAGGAAAATTCTCTTTTAACCCTAATCAATCAACCAAATACCACAAACCCAGCTTAAATCTAATTCTAACTTTTATACTTGTAAATTTAACGATTAGTGCCTAACAAAATACAAAAAATTCCAATTTGAAGAGTCCCTTTTTGTTTCTGAAAATCACAATTTACCACCATAAAATCTCAATGTTATGTGTCACAAAATTCCTCCTGAATCCTCGGTTTCACCAACTGTAACAACAAATCTTTTCTTCCTAAAAATAATCAAACAAATCTTAGTAGATTAATGCCTAACAAAATCCAAAAAGTCCAATTTAAAGAGTCCCTTTTTGTTCCTGAAAATCAAAATTTACCACCATAAAATCACAATCCTATGTGTCACAAAATTCCTCCTGAATCCTCGGTCTCACCAACTGTAACAACAAATCCTTTCTTCCTAAAAATAATCAAACAAATCTTAGTAGATTAGTGCCTAACAAAATACAAAAAATTCCAATTTAAAGAGTCCCTTTTTGTTTCTGAAAATCACAATTTACCACCATAAAATCTCAATCTTATGTGTCACAAAATTCCTCCTGAATCCTCGGTTTCACCAACCGTAAGAACAAATCTTTTCTTCCTAAAAATAATCAAACAAATCCTTATTGCTCTTAAACGTAGCCATAAATATCAATGAATTTAAAAAAAGCAATCCAACAAAAGCAAACAAAGAATTATCCATTCCTCATTTCACGAGCCATAATCTATTGCAACAGAACCTTCACTTCACGAACCACAATCTATTGCAACAGAATCTTCACTTCACGAACCACAATCTATTGCAGCAGAATCTTCACTTCACGAACCACAAGGATTCTAAGCACTTGATCCCTTGAAGCATACAACGGATCCTTTCTGCGATATAATCAGACCAAGTTTTCCTAAAAACCCCGTTCATCTTTTCTCCTGAAATCCAAAATGCTTCAGAAGTTGAATCGTGTCTCAGACTACGTACACTGTCGGTTTGCTAACGCAGATTAACCAGCAGCTAGGATGATTGTATACGTGGATGTAAGGTTGATGCGCGGTCGGTCGTTAACGGCACTGTCGACGACGTGGATTGCATGAAAATGGAAACGTTCCCTAATGTGACACAACCACGCCGGCATTCAGAAACTGAAAAGAACGCTCGCGAGAGAGAGAGAGAGAGAGAGTGAGAGCGAGAGGAGGGAGAGAGAGGGAGGAAGAGAGAGGCAGAACAAGAAAAAAGCTAGGAGAGATGGTCTGAGAGAAGAGGAAAAGGGAAGCAGCGTTATCGTGCTACCCACTTTTTCCTCCATTTGCAAGCCTTATCCCGACTACGGTTGTTCGGGATCATTGACTGTTCGTGACTATGCTGGCTTGCTTCTAATGCTTCCTGACCCGGTCCTCGTCCATAAGAACACTGCTCTACTCGGACGGGCATAATAAGGTGCTCGCCGAGAAGATGGACGATCTACTGGCACGATAGATAACTCGATGAACCTCTCTCTGTGTACGATCTGTTGAAAAAAATGCTCGTGAAATATTTGAAACGAGTGGGAAATGAATTTTAATAAAGAACATTGGCTAAGTTGGCGAGGAATAGTTTTGTATCATGTCGTGCACAAAGTATTGTTAGATTCCATAAAGATATTTCAATCCTAAAAGTAATTTTATAAATGCACTATTTTCAGACGCATTTTAAAAACGATACGCGGCCCATATATGACACAAAGAATTGTTTTCAATTCTAAATATAGAGTTGTTTTAACGCATCGGGATTTATTTATAATTTTTCACACAAATATTATATATTTAACGGTATATTTTGGATAGTAAAGGTGTGTCGGGTGCAGCACAAAAAGTTGTTTCAATAGCAGATCTACCAGTTCGTAATCTTTCACAGAAATTTTATAGATATTCATACAACAATATATATTTGGAAATTTAAAGGAGCTTTTGCGAAATATGTATCTGGACAAAAATTTCTCTTTCTTCTTTCATTATATATTTTTTCACGTACTTCTTATTCGCATCCTTTTGATACAAATTTTATATTTTATTCTTTAACAGTTTTAGTATTATACAGTATAGATAATAATGGTTTATAATACTCGATTAATATGCGTCAATATGTATGCAGAATTACAGACTCAGGTTTGAATTCGTGTAATGTTAGATTAAGCAGTAGTAATTATATTTAATAATGAAGTAATCATTAGATTGTACATCAGATTAAAAGTTCTGTCAAAATCTCGCTCCTTCTCGCAATCCTATTCTCAATACTCAATTTTCAATCAATATCCTTCCCCAAGCATTTATTCTCTATACACATTTACTCTTCTTTCCCATTTCCCATCTCTATCTGCTTCCATATTTCCAATTTTTTAAAATCAGAGAATAATCATTCGTGCATTATCCCTATATTCCTAAACACTATTCATTCACTCGACTAAATTCTATCACTGACATAAAATTATATTATTTTTCGAACGAAGCTGTACTTGGTGGAAACATAATAAGGTCTCATTAAGGCTTTGAAAAATTCGACGATTACCAGTTCTGAAGTATCATTTTCCTATATCAATTTCCATCGAATATACGTTTATTGAAGCACAATTATGCGTACTTGTAAGAGAATGTTTACTGACGATTGATCGCATTTCACCAGATCTTAATTAATTTTCAACGTTTCGCCAGTGTATAGTTGAATCTCGTCTAGCAACGAGAGAGAGCATTTTCAACATTAAACAAAAGGAAGCCACGAGCGATCCCCGACGAATAACCGTGCATCATCTTAATGACTGCTCGTCGCGTGGCTGTAAGCTGTATACATGTAAGTTCCGAAACGAGACAATAGAGAATGGTTTGGTCTCCTCTATAATTTGCCGGATGTCAAATGCCGTAGCCTCGTAATTGTTCAAAGCTCCTAAGCTAATTTCTGCAATTAGGGAATTAGACCCATTTCGCTTCGAGTCGAGTGCACACCACATAAGAAAATTAATTATCGGCCGACAGAAAACCAGACAGAAACACGCGAATTATACCTTCAAAAGGATTCTGATTGTAAATTAAATTATTTATAAATATGCGAATTAAGTCTTGCATTACGATTGCATTAGTTATTCAAGTGTTGCTACGTTCTATGCAACAGGATTATTTAAATTCTGAAGGATAGTGGTGGATATTCGAGACTGACTAGATTAATGAATCAGAGGTTGTTTTTTCTTTATTTTTGACGGTTAATCTGATCTCACCGTTCAATCGATAGCTATTCATGTCTCAATGCAATTTCAGAGCTTGTCATTACGAAGGGGCTGAATGTATTCTGGCATATGCAGTCTTTGCAAAAGTAAAATGTTTTTATTTGGAACGTTGAAATTATTTCCATTTTCTCTCTCAAACATTGAATTACTCGTCATTCGTATCATACATATATATAACCAGGATTTAACTTACCATCGTTAATCTTTCCGAACTCTTAATATCTTCAACAATTTTTTTTAAAAACAGATCTCTATCAGGAAAATTCAATCCACGTTGATTTATGTATCTAGTATAAATTTATGCATATAAAATTGTAAATTATCTTAATTTTATGTATCCATTCATTTTGATGTTAAAAAAATTTCATAATCGAACGACAAATGAATCAAAACAAAATATAAGCATTAGTTAACTGAACTCGATTAACGAGATAGTTCGGAATATCTGCGTCTACAAACATCACGTATAAGAACAAAATACTTACTACCATCCAAACCTAATGTTTCACCTTTCTACAATACAACTCAATAAACCAACACGTGCACTTAATCTACGTTTAATCTCTACTCGATAATCAATTAACTACAGATCCGTTATTGTCAACTTTAAGCTTGAGCCTCGTACGTTTATTCAGCTTATTTATGATTTATTTGAATATTTAGAATTTAAGTTAACGCATTTTTTAATGAAGATGCTGGGAAAAGATAATTCTTTAAAATTTCCAGGATTTTTCATTTTTTAATAAAACTGAGAACGTACAATGAGATTAAAGTAAAATATTAATCGGGCATTGTGCAATGGGATTCACTTGAAATTTCTCGAATTGTTGTAAATACACGACAAAGCGATTCAAGCAAACTCATTACATTCATGGATCAAATTTTTCCCTTTGAAAGAATTTATTAATAAATAAAATCATCGGCGGTTGTGCGTTTCATCGAAAATAACCGACAATTTAATATTATAATAATGTCACTTCGGATCCGAGAGCATGTGTTACTGTGCTGTTAATACATAATGTTACGTTACAGAGAAATTCCCTTTATGTTCTTCCGAAAAATGAACAGTATTAATATTCCTTTGATGAAAATTTTAATAGTTGGAAAATATCTTTCTTTCGAAAAATCCTACGAAGCGTATCCTTTCCTTATGCCTCACAAAGTAGAATTTAAGAACTTATGAACAAGGGAAAGATAATAATTCCGTTCTGAAATGGAAGATTAGTATTATACGACCTGTACGCGAGTCATCAGAAATGTTAACAATTCCATTGAACCTTTAATCGTTAAAGAAATAAAGCGAATCAACATAGAAATCGAAACGTTAGAACGTCCAAATTTAATTGTTGTTCGATATCCCAGAATATAAAGCATCATTTAAACAGTTCAATAATTGAAAAACTATCCTCCAAAATCATTTATCAAAATCTCAATATTCCAAACTCTAGACAGATAACTGGCCCCAAAGCAATCACCAACGTTTTCTACTGAACATTTCATAAAACTTCCATATTTCATTCATTGTTTATTCAAAGATTAAACTTGTACATCACGTACACCATAAGAAAAGGTGAACCGTGAAATATACTGTTTAGACCGTTCCTCATACTTGTCGGGTCAGTTTTTTTCGGGAGCACGAGGAAATCACCTAAACATCGTGTCATATGGATGTGCTTTAAGTTCGAATCGATTCTTTTAACTATTAAAGGTCAAAGTATAAAATAGTATGCAACAGATGCGTAAAAGCAATGTTATTGATGAAAAATGAATTTGGAAGTGGAATACGGTTATGGAAATTCAAAGTTATTGAAATCTGTGGAAGGAATGAAAGTTTGAATATTTAAATATTTGGAAGTTTGATAATTTGAAAGTATGAAGATATAAAAATTGGAAGATTTGAAAAATTTTTAAATAAAATAAAATGCATTAGTACAACGCTGACCTTAATGGGTCTTCAAAGAAGAAGAAAAAGAAGATCTAAAAAAAGATTGAATATTAGATTACAGTTCATCTTTCTGTATATTCTACACGACTAACGAAAGGAACTGGCAGTTTGTCATTTCACGTCCAGAGGGTGGTGTCCGTTATTAACAGACACGTCTGTAGTGCCACAACTTAATCTACTAATTTCTCTTTCTTAGCTGACGCCATGGGGCAAATGAAAGAGTCGGCAAAGCAAAGATTACGCGGATCTAATTAAAATACGCCACCGGGTCCCGATAATTTGAGTCTCTGTGATTCACATTTCGCTTAATTAAAACCGTGACAATTTTGCTTCAAGGGTTTACTTTGAAAATTATTAATTATAAAAAGGCTGCCAGTCTACCGACTGGTTACCAATTGTTATTTTAGAGTATTTTATTTTTATCTTTTGTTCCTCAACAGTATTTAAAAATTATAATGTAGGAGTTTGTTTATTGCCTGTGGTTGATGGAAGTGGATTGTCCAGAGTTCGTTGGCGTTTACACGCGGTGTGCAGACTAATAAAGGACAACTAGAGGGACTACTCCATATTGAAGACTAAAATTATATATTTTCAATATTTCATTTTCATGAATGTTGACTAACTAACGAAAGACGAATGATTACGAGTGACAATGAGTAATGATCGAAAAATGACGATCAATAGACGAGTAACAACAAGTAACTTATTTCTAAAGGCGAACAACCCTCAGTTACCTCCTTGCAGTGTGTGCGTAGCGTAATATGTCGCTTGAGCGAGAGTAAAGGAGCTGATCTCTGGTAGACGGCGGTGATGCGACGACTTGGCAACAGGGCGATCTCGACAGTACAAGCTCGACATTACGAAGTACCGGGAACCGATAGGCTCGATATAGACGATTTAGATACAGATATCTTTTGGTGTGTGATTTTTATGATACTTTGCTAACACGGAATCGAACAATCAGGCCGGCCAGCCATAGAAATGTGCTGAATAACAAACTAAAACTACACGACACTTCGCTGTATCATAACGTAAAGCTATTGCATTTCCTAACAGAATTCTAAAAAAAGAAATGTTAAACGTTCTCTGTCTCTAAAGAAGTGTTTGATTTTCCAATTTGAAACGGAAGCATGAAATAATCTTCTGGCAATATGATATCTCAGTTACATAACTAACATATGTATCTTTATACACACACTATTATATATGTATTGCTTAATTTCATTTATGTATATGTATGAACTAAATTATCAAGGCGTAGAATTTATATAATATTTCTATTTGTAATAAACTTCTAATATTGTTACGACCGTTCGCGGAGAGACGCGATCGCGAGGAAATTCTGATTCTGATAGTCGATGCCGCGAACCAGTCGTTCCCCTGTTTCGATTAGGATAATAACAGAGGTAGTTCAAATGATTGTAACACTGAATTAACAGGGTTAATACAAGCTTCTATTTTTAGCAATATTTAAAATTATAATCAACACGTTACAAATGATTTTACCATGATACAACTAGTTTATTATTATAATTCGACTCGACTTTATAATATTTCTCGACGTATTTGTTTGACTAAACGACCTTGAGTTTATTTCTCTGAACCTCTCGATGCATTCGGTTTGACTCCTCGTATGACACTGCCCTTCGATTTTGTCCTTTGTCTTCTCTTGGAGACGACCCCCACCACGCTCGGGCCTCGCGACCGTTCGCGTCTATGATCACGTATGCCACCTTGTTTGTGTAGGTAAAATAACAAACCGAAGGCGAATCGATGTTTTTTCGAACTCGCTGCTTGACAACATTGTGTATATCTCGCCGGTCATATAAGACGGAGACTGTTAGGAACACGACCTATAGTAAGCCTCGGGGCGTAACAAATATTCTATTTACAATAACTCTAGCTTCATATAATATCTAACCTCTAACTTTACTAATTGCGTCAATTATCGGTGCACAAAAATTACACCTACGTAACTTTCATCAGCAAATCGACAAATACGTAAAGAAAAGAGAAAAAGGAAATCCTGTCAGGAATCTAAGAATATTCCATTCTGTTTCAATGAATACAGTAATCTAAATTTGAGTTTCTAAAGAGGTCTCCAGAGGCGATCTTTCTCGACTTTTACCAGAAGGATTCTCCGATATTCGATAAAATCGATAGGGACAGCAGGAAGCGAGGAAATCGCATCTTTTTGCGGTACGGTTTCGAGATCGAGGAGTTACGAGACTAGGAAGTGACCAATAGTAAATTCCGCTGCATGATTCCGAAACGAGGCGAGGGTTTCGTCTCCAGGAAGTGTGACCACATATGAGGCGAAACGGCCCTTCTGACCTATGACCTTCCGTTTTGCCCCCCCGCTGCCCGTCGTTCTGACAAGTTTATCACCGGCCCGTGTATGGTAGACCGCCCACATCCAGCGTTCCTTTTGTCTGTATCAAAAAAAAAAAAAAAAAAAAAAAAACAAGGAAAGAGGCAAATGATGGAAAAACAGGATAGAGAGACCCTCTTTCTTTGTTTCAAAGGAAATTGAGAAAAATTAAATGTGTAGAGATATTTTTATAAGACCATAAGGATGTCAAAGGAAATATAATGTAGAGAACGCAAGTTTAAGACATGCAACTTTTTCATAGATTGCTGTATTACATTTTACTATATTATAAACACTACCTAACAATTTGTAGTTGACTTTACAGTTTCATATACATTTGCATCTTATTTATAATGGCAACTTGTAATTTATATAATATCTGTTCAAATATAAACATTATTTAGGATGCAAACACTGAAGCCAGTATTTACTGCAGACATGCAGAAGAACTGTGTTTACATGAAACATAAAAGAGAAAGAGTTCTTAAAAAGCTAACATACACTTTATAGAACAACCTCTATTTTTAATAATTTCTGCATATCTGCGATCAATTACTTTGATATACTATTTTATTGAAGTACTTCCCCCGTTTCAATGTTATGTATAAGTATTGTTCAAATTTGTTGGTAATTGTTGAACAACGTTTCTCTAATTTTCATTGAAACCGTAATCCGTAGATCAACAAAATACACACATTTTGCGCTAATATGAAAGGACAAGACTTTATCTATATGCTTCGTAAGAAATCTTTGAAATGCTCAAAGATTCATTCTGTAGTAAGCCTATGAAGAATTACGAATTGACCAGTTTGATAAATTTTTATACGTTGTAAATATTCGATATATAAATATATTAATCGCTGATTGTTTGATCCTGCGCTCGAAGAAAATCACACATAAAGAATGATCGAACTAAAATAAAAGTAAACGTTCTCGCCGCGGTAACAAGAGTCGACAAACTAGCGCGAAGTAAAAC
This sequence comes from Bombus bifarius, assembly GCF_011952205.1. Classification (NCBI taxonomy): domain Eukaryota; kingdom Metazoa; phylum Arthropoda; class Insecta; order Hymenoptera; family Apidae; genus Bombus; species Bombus bifarius. The sequence continues at coordinate 62,457 of NW_022884576.1, read as the reverse complement.
TCGACAGCTGCGAGGCAACGGCACGGCGGACAAACAACAAACTGCTCGTAATGCCGGAAAAGTGAAGTAAAACTCGTGAGTGGTGCACGTACCCGGAGAATGGCAAAGAAACTGCAACCGGGGTTTGAAACTTTCCGAATAAAGCAAAACGTGGATATACTTGAAGGACGACGAAACGTCTCGAGGGGGGATAAAACAGCAGGGAGAACAAGGTGAAACTCGTGTGTATCATCGCGTAGAAGTTAACCAAATGACCTTACATGGGATAGAGACACCAGGAGGTAATGCTTAATGAAAACGACACGCTGAGGTTATCAGTCAGGAATTAAAGTGTATGTGTTTAGAAAATTGAAACATGTAATTTCAGACGTTTTGAGGTACATAAGAAGCTCTTTAGCTAGAGAACCGTTTTATTATTATTAATGAAATTTTATAAGCTATGAGCCACAAATTACTAGTACTAATGAAGGTTGATGTATGAAATTAACAATTTATTATAACAAACAGTAAATCAAATGAAATTTTTATTAGATTAAAGCTGCGTGATTATACCGTTATTATAATCCATTATTTTAGCAAGAGGTATTTTAGTTGTACATTTTGTTATTTCTGGTATCGTAACAAATTTTATTCATATTCATGCAAGAGATATTTTCCTTTCATTTTCTTAAGCTTTAGAAAATGCGTGCAATGTGTCTCTTTTGTTTTCAAATTATCGTTTAAATATACGTAATTACATTACAGCGTTTTAGTTCATGAGAATTTCGTATCATCTTTCTGGAGATACGAGGACGGAATAGGTTTCTCATGCAATGAATATGAAAATAAAATTACATTCTTTTCGTGTATTATATATTTTCCAAGTTACGTATTACAAACTCTAATTCTATAATGATGATAATATTGTGGAAATGAATTACAGAAAACAGTGCGTGCATACACATCACATATGATCCTAGATCCGATTAGATCAGTCGATGTCACCGCTTAACGCTTCATTTGCCTCTCTATATCGTTCCTAGCAAATACATACAGATAGTATCAAATCATGGATACACATAGATTGCAATGTACGAGCAAACTCTAAAAACTAACCGGACGATCGCGATGGCCGACCGCAAACACAAGAGCTAGCAATTGGAATTCCCGGCTGCTGGCCAGGAAGTGGTCAATAGGAAGTTCTGCTACGTGCACTCGCGTCTACGAAGCCGCGGAACGGCCAGGAAACGTATCCGAGTGAGTTGAATCGAAACAATTGAGCCGCAAATACATTGTGCGCCGTGAATCCTCGTTGTCCATTGATTAGAGAGGCATTCATCGTGGCTAATTGCCACGAATCGACAGAACCACCCGGCTCGTGTTTTCCGCGTCTTCGAAGCGCAACTCTCTATGCGGAAAGATGAATCGGTGGAATGCAAATATCCTCACCGTCAATCCTATTATTATTTTCATCGGTATGCTTGTTTCGATCCTCGCAACCGCAACCGGTATATTCTCACCTCCGGAAGAGGTTTATTGAAAATCAAAACAATTTCAACAGGAATTTCACCAAATTTCTGAAATTTATAATTTCATGATATCCGCGTTAATTACTACGCTGCAACTTACTACTGTTTCATGATTTATTAGTCTATTGATTACCGTATGAATGGTGGGGCTATCTACTAAATTATCTGCGGTGTGTGTATAACTTTGTTCGAAATGCGTACATTTTATTGTCATTGACTATCGCATCTCTTTTTTTTTTTTTTGTTCTTTTTTTAACGTGGGTAAAACCTCCATTGGCGCCCTCCTCTGAGGAGAGGACGCAGGATAGTACCGAATTCCTAGATTAAAACCCTCATGATAGCCATCCTGAGCGCACGTGGAGAGGTTAGGGGTTCCTGGAACGGCGAAAGCATTCATCACGGGCCCCCTCGCGCTTAACTCCTCCGTGCGTGAGCGGGAAGGGGAGTGATACCCACCATCAACCCCGCTCACAAACTACGACGCGCTGTGAGGCCATTTCACGCCGCGCCCGTCCCCGGTGCTGTCGTACAATACCTGGTACCCCAACCAGGCGGCTGGTCATCGGATCTAACCTAACCCTAACCTAATCCCGTGGAAAGAATGTGACAGGTGGTAATATATATATATGTTGGGTTCACATTATGATTACGGTTAGGGGCCTGAAACGAACCTTCATTTGGATTAGACATTATTGTTATGCAATAGAGGAGATATTTACTAGTGCAAATATGATTATTACAGAATTTGACAAATAACCGTGGTAATTAGACACTCGAGAAGCTAATGACAATGACCCTAGGTTCAATGACGAATCCGCGGTCAACGAGATAATAGAATGCTCTTTCTTCCAAAATCCAAGTTTTATCCAACTTCCTTGTCTACGATACAAGTATTACTGAACTACCTCTTTGTTAAAAAATAGAATATCCACCGAGCGTAAAGACGCTATGTAGCTCGCTAATGCGACTTCACGAGAGATGACTTTCCGTCGCGATAATGCTGCAGAGGAGAACTATGATGGGGTGTGTTTAAGTACACGAGATCATTGGATTCGTGGAGAGATGCCTTCGTTCGGAAAGTTAACGTTGCTGTTAATTGGTCAATTTTCATGTTGGTGGTTAGAGAAGGATGCTAGCCGCCCTTGAGGGAAAGTTGCTAGCGGGAAGCGTCGTTCGTGAGAAAAATAGATTTCCCCTATCTTCGCGTAGTTGGGACAAAGATTGTTTGTCTGTTTGAAGGATTTTAGTTAACTAAATCTTAAGATTTATATGGGTCCTCAGGCAAGCTGAATATGTACTGTGGAGATGCGTCGACATCTAGTAATCATCTTACCCGAAGAATAGGGTCTGCGTGTGGCGAGCCACGGGACAGAAACCGTTGGAATGTTTACTGTTGCGTGCGGCTAGAACTATTTCTTCTGAGCAGAGCTATAGAATTACTCCATACCTCTGTTAGGCAAAAACGTTCATCCCTTGACTGCCGTTACGTTCGGCGACTGATTGTTGCCTCGAGCCCAAGCTCATTATCACGAATCTCGAACAATTACAATCGAATTGAATGACGACAATTGCTTAATTACGGCTATGGTAGAATCTAGATTAAAGTGTTAAGGGATTTTCTCAAAATTCCAAAGGGAAGGCTCCGGTGTCCTTTCATCTCTGACATATATGTACATGTAACATTCCCGAGTTAACATTCGGTTTAGGGGGGTGTAACGAATCTTCATTTGGATTATCGTTGTTGTACAATAGAGATCATATTTACTGGTATAAATATGGTTTTTATAGAATTTGACAAATAACCGTGGTGATTCGAAATGTTAATGATAATGATCTTACGGTCAACGGGGAAAACTCTTTGTTCAATAGAATATATTTTGAAACACAAAGTGACGTTCGCTGGGACGCTCGGTATATACTGCTCGTAAAAACGATGTGAAAAACTCTCCAAGGAGATCGCACGAATAAAAGACTGACGAAAACATTCCTCTCCTTACGATCGCGTTCGTTTGTTGTGTATTGGTCGGGGGATACCGACAAAATTCCAATCGCCGTTGCTAGGCAGCCCCGCGTAGCGGCAATATTGTTTCTGCCCGGAGTTTGATTATTAATACAACGTGTGTCCCATAATATTGACACTTCTGAGGCAAAACCACACGTGGCTTGATTTGTCCTCGAGTCGTGTGCCGCTACAACTATATTTTTTTAAGGAGAACTATACAACTACTCCATACCTCTGTTAGGTAGCCACGGTCACGGGAGGAACGTGTACCTGACAAGGTATGCAATAATTATATACTTCTCCTTAAAAACAGTGAGAAGAATATATGAGGGCAGTTCCACTTGGACTGCAAGTGAGTTCATTCAGATAAGTTTTACCGTTGACCGTGGATTCGTTATCGAACCTGAATTCATTGTCATCAACAACTCGACCATCCGATCGCCGCTATTACTTGTAGCCTCTTGTAATAATCACATTTGTACCAATAAATATCAGCTATAACCGCGATGGTAAATTCGAGTGAAGGTTCGTCAAACGCCCAAAATTCCAACCTTAACCTGACATATATATACAAAGTATACCACGCGACTGAACCAATGTAGCTTCGTAAACATTAGACATATAGCTCTAAAGCGATAAAAGATAGAAAAATATAATATTTCACTAGACACAATTAGATAGCTTCGAATAGTGAGTGCATAACTTGGATCATCTTGATGATTTTAGTAAATTAACAAAATACAAGTTTTACATTATGGATCTTTTTGTGATTTTGTAATTTTTTATCAAATAGAAAAATCAGATAATTTACAACCTGTAAAATTTATTTGAAAACATTAATTCGTTTTATTAGAGTAATTAACTAATAGAGTAGTATGTATTTACTAATACTAGTACGTGATTAGAAATCACCTAGTGAACAGTATAGCACTATGCACGTAAAAGATTGATTATTTCAGAAAACATTTTAACTTTAATTTTATAAAAATATCTATCTGTATAGCTCTTTTTAAACGAGTAAATTTTACGAGTCTCGTAAAACGTGTAATGACAATACCACAAAACCATATGACTTGCATCAGTTATGTAGAACACTCTAGAGACAAGTTGAAAACAGCGAAACAGCAGTTGGTTTTATTACTTTGAATTAAAGCTGTCGGATGAAATTGAAAGGGTTAAAAGGGGTAGAGGATCGAAGTGACAGATTTAAAAAGGAACGAGCTGGAAGAGAAAGGATCAATGGGCTGGAAAAGGGGGCGTTCAACCCTAAGACGAGGGAAAGAAGGAGGTTGCACGTGGAACACCAAAGGAAAACGAGAGAAGCGTGAGATGCAGAAACTAAAATGGAAGAGGATCGTTGGGCAAAGTGGGGTAGAACAAATATAAATCGAACAGATAAATCTCAAACTCCGAAGACAGACGGAGATGGGTGAAAATTGAAAGATCAAAGTGGTCGGCCAATGAAACGTTGGTAGAAAGAATTCCAGAGAGAAACTCGAAGATGGTATGTTGAGAACGCGCGAGAGGAATCGAAGTTGGTTCTGATGAAATGGTGTAGAGACACGTTAGATGCGTGAAGGTACTGAAATGAAAAATTCCAGACAGAAAACGAAATGAAGAACGATACCGTGTTCAATGGAAAGAAATCTAATGTAAACCGAAGTCAAACATAAAATGACTATGTGAGATCTCGTTCATTCGTCTGGAACTAATTTTTAAAACACCTTCAAACAACTTGATATATATATTGTATAATCGAATAAACGTTTAAATATCTGTGTATGATGAAAGTGACAAGAAATCTTCAATGAGATATAGATAATAAAAAAGTGGACTGAAAAGGATCTTCATCTAACAGATTCAATTGAAATAATTTTACATAATTTGAATGGAAAAATATTTATCACACTTGAATGCGCATCAAACGATCTTAAAATGATTTTGAATAGCTTTGAGTACTCTTTAAACGATCCTCAAACAATTGTTGATTAATCTTATTATATTGACTCGTCCGGAAAGTCCATTCAGATTTATATTTCCATTCGATATACTTTTATTGAATTATATAGATCATTTTATTCTACAACCTTTGTCTTGATTCCATTCTTCCAGGATTTTCGGCGAAAAACTTTACAATATGATCTTTTATTTCGATCAAATTCCTTAAAAATCGGAACGAACTTTCTGGGCGACCTAATGATACGATATGCCCTTTGATTAACATTGAAATGACTTTAAATAACCATTAAGCGACACTGAATAGTTTTAAGCCGGCTCTCGCACTTTGGCATTCACCTCAAAGAACGCGGATGGTCAAGAAAGCACGTTTTCTATTAAACACTCTTTGCAAACCGAAAGAACTTGAATGATTGACAATCATGAGGTAGCTTCGAAAACTCCGCGATCTGGTTGGCTACTTCTCTATCCGGAACTCTCGGTTCCCGGATATCCGGAGATTAAGTTCCATTTCAATCTGCCGCTGAAATTCCTTTCCCGCCGGGAGTCTCGTCCATCCCCATTATTATGAATTAAGCATTTCCGTGAATCGTAATGCGCATCGTGGAATATAGCATTTTCTCGTAAATACCTCCGGACTAGCAGCTCCTTGATTATATATCCCGAATAAACCGGAGGAAGGTAATAAAAGTCTCATATTTTTCATAAAAACAAAACTCTGATACAATGTAGATGGCTAAAATTGGTACGTGAATGATGATTCGGTCTCGATAATTTTCTTCGACTCGTGCTGTTGCACAAGGTGATTCTCTCGATAATTGAGTCCATGAATTAATCAATAATCACATTGGAACGACAATATGTATTGATATGTACTATCTGTCATCCATAGATTGCCTTTTTCAATATGTGCTTAAACGCGGTCTAATCATCGAAGAGACTGGTAGTATCTCCATATGTGTAAACTGATCAACGGCAATGCCCTTGTGTAAAATAGCGACATTAAGAGAATCCTTGATAATCGATCTCCATATAGTACGAAAGAAAATAGGTACATAAATGCGTCCTCGTTCGAAAAGAAAACACGAACTCATCTTTACTGCTAAAAATAATTAACTACGTAACGGATTCAACTAGAAGAAAATTCTCGATAAACCATCCTTTTCTGTATTACACTCTAATGTTCAAGTCTAATAACACAAGAACTTCGGCTTCGATACGGAAATGTAAGTTGTCGCAGAGTTGCACGCGGCATTCCCCGTTGAACGATCGAGACCAAGAAGAAAGGCCAAACAAGTAACAAAGCGAGAGAGATAGAGAAAGCTCAGATAGGCTCGTGATGCGAGATCCATTAATAAGAAGCGCCTAATTTCATGAAAGCCCGGAGCTTCGAACTATTATCCAGGAAACGTAACTTGGTCGAGGAGCGATTAAACGGCCGCCACCAAAATATGTCAAGCTGCGGCGGGCTGTGTCTGACAGAAAACCTATAGACGGGGAACAACCATTAATGAAATGACAAATGTGTTCTTGTCGACGGCACGAGCAGGCACGCGCTCGCACGAGCACTCTCGCGTGCACCAGCCAACGTTTTACAATCTCTGCCGTTGGTTACGCGAAAGAATAAAATATATTCAACCGCGTGATTTACGCGAGTCCATGATATCGCAGCTTTCCGCGACGAAGAGCCGAGTCGATTGATCGTTCTCGCGACACCAGGCGTCGTTGGGAATTCGTATGGACGACTTGGCGATCGATAGGCTTCGATAACGCCGACGAACCAATGATACTTGTAGATTTATAGCATGATATTGCAAGGTTCAACGCGATGAAAACGTTTCGCCACGAGATTTTTTACGGAAGATCTTTGATATTGATTAATTTATCGACAACCTTGTGAAACCGACAGAAGCATTAGCTGTTGAGGACTCTCGTGACGTTATTATAGTCGCTGATAATGGATAATTTCTTCCGGCGTTTCAACAGGTATAATGGAAAATTTTAAATGAAAGACTCGCGTGAATCATGAGCAAGAGCCATTTTTCATACAGTAGCTCACGAAAGTTTTCAGCGATTATAAAAACTTTTTATGAAGGTATTATATGTGTTATACGAATTAGTCTGAAATTTCATTAGCATTGTAGCGAGACGCGACTATCATCATTATATTGGACAAATTTTTAAATAATCAGATAATGTATATATAGAAGTTACGAGATATTTATTCAGTAAGTATAAATGTTTGTACAGATCACTAAAATATTTGATCAATGAATTATCATTATGTTAGTATGTCACAGTATTAATTCTGTGTTTGAGACCACTACTTGTGTGTTACACGCTCAGAAACAGTAATAGGGTACACAAAACATCCTACATGCCACTGCTATCGAAACAATAACCAGATAGTAACGGAATAGCCGCCTCTGATATACACCCGACGGCAACTTCTCCAGAGGGATTAAAACCTCAGTATAAGAATCCTCCCAAATCAGCGCTTAATACCTTTTTGTTATAACACTCTGAACCGTTACTCTGTTGCATTCGTACAATAAATTTTACTACTATATCTAAAGTTCAATTCTTTACTTTATTTGTGAAACGTTCGAAGTGCAACGCGAGATCACCGGTGATTTGTCAATTTCGTGATTTTGTGTGTCATATACTATGCAATTATTTTTTACTAAGTATATGTTTACAATAAATGTCCTGTATCTTTTATATATACTTCTGAATCGAATTCAAATTTTATCAACATAATCTCGATACGATCACGATGAGTCATGTTTCAATCGTAGTGTCGTAGCGACACTATAAACACACACAAAGAACACGGTACAAAAAACAATTCTCTTTCCAACGGTTTCTTCGTTATATAGCATAGCATTGCTAAAAAACTGTTTATGAGAGATCGACGAAACATAAACAAGGTCGCGATAAAGCGTAACTGCCGACAGGCCTAATGAGCCATCGATATCCCTATGGTCCTTCTCCAAATACTCGGTAGAAGGCGTACATGGCGACGGTTACGAATAGGTGCGTAGTGGGGATGTCGAAATATAACAAAGGAAGAAAGTGGACTAGCAGTTCATTTGTCAGTAAGGAATCGTTAGCAGGAGTCGCGAGTCGCGAGTCGGGAGTCGCCGCTGCCGAATCAAACGCCGAGTATTCGTTTGGCACGTTTTACGTCCTACGCCTTACTGTGTTAATCAAATTTTTAAAAGTTTCGTATAACACGTATAATATATTTATAATATGTGTATAACAGTGACCAAAGAATTGAACTAGATCGTAGAAGATGAACAGGTCGATGTGACGACTGAGAAAACTGTGGTTTTAGTTTTCTATCTCTTCTCGATAGGAAAGAAAATAAGAGGAAAAGGCAAGTTAACTAAAGAGTACATTAAGTTCATTCCACGAGACTATCGCTCGCGTGTGTGTAACTGGAACGAACGAGCAAAATGCAGTCACCAGCGTTACTTAATTCAATTTCTTTTCTCTTTTGGTTCCAGGGGAGTTACCAGCCGCGGTGCACGACGGTAACGGAGTCTCCAGGGCGTTCCTCAACCTGTGGCTAATTCACTTAACGATGAGTTACGTTTTTTCCAGATGACAATACTAAGGTGAGTCAATTATCACTGAAACGATCCCGTTGAAACCTTACCGTGCATCGTTCTGATCCTTGTATAACGATAGTTAGGAGTTTTGAAGCTTTAATGCTCGACGTTAAAGGTTAAGATTTTTAAACTAACGTATATAAAGCTCAAACGTTAAGATTCTTAAAGCTTTTGAGGTTAGTGTAAAAAATTAATAGTATTTCTGTATCTTTGATTCATGATCATTGATTGGTCTAACTTTCTTTTTGTAATTAAATTACAAGGTTTTAAAAAAATTATCCATTTGCAATATTCTGAAAAGAGTGTGGTAACTTGTCTCTTCGATTTTTAGTTCATTTTTACGTACATTTCCTTGATGAATAATGTACCATATAAAATCGACGAATAATATATCATACATCATATAAAAGTAATACTTCAATTTTCTTGTCGAATGTAACAAAGTCTGCACATAATTTCTTTTGAATCACTTCTTATCCGCAATTACTACATGCATAATAAGTTAGACAACAAGAGCTTTTGATATTAAAGGCTTAAACATTGAAGACTTTAAACTTTTATGACAGCTTTATGACTCGAGCCTTAAAAGCTCGAGTTTCGAAGCTTATACTAGGGACACTAATCTAACCTCTCTTATCACATAAATACATTATCAAACCACCTAATCCGGCGAAACGATCGTAAAACGGCCTGAACAAGTCCTGGAGTATCGATTGGCTCGAAAAGCGAAACGCTTACCATGGAAGGTGGGCTACGATTCCAATTTGAACCTTCGTCGTGTCGTTTCACGGAAACTAGAAGAAAGATCTAACCCTAGATTCTCTCTTTTCACTATAGAGATCCGATGATACGGTCTTGTTTTGAATCCGCGCGAATGTTTCTATGGAAGCTGCATAGTAACAGCCTCTGCAATTGTATAAAACCGTCTTTGCCAATCATGGTTATTACGACGATCGTATTATCACGTTCCTCGTCGTTTATGCGATTGCTACCGAGAAGTTTGTCTATTCGCATATTTACTAATGCTCCAGCGTGTCGTTGAAATCGTTCGACAAACCCAGCCAATAGCGATTCTAGAATTGTCGTGTCTCTTGACTTCTCGATATTCGTATCCTTCGTTCGTTATTTTTAGTCTAATAGAAGTCTTTTGTGTGTCTCCGCTTTTTTCACCAACTGTTTTATTTCTTGTAGTTTCTTTTTTGCCACTGGTGTATGGCTACTCTGTTTTTGCAGGCTCTGCTCGCTCCTTTTTTTTCATTTCCTTCTTTTCACGAAATGAGTAGGTTTGTTTGCGATTGGGAGCCGTTTGGTAGCATTCCACCAAGGCTTTCTTCCTTCATTTCTGTCAACTTTCCTCCACCTTGCTCGCTTTCTCTGTCCTTTATTTTCCCTTTGGTTTTTTTGTCCGGTGCGCTTTTCCTGGTCCTGGGATTTAGTGCTCCCTTCGTAACTCTCTGTTTCCGTTTCTTCACTTTGCTCTCTTTTTATCTCATTCCAAATCTTTCCTCTTTTTACTCATTCTATCCCGTCATTCCCACTTTCCTCTGTTTTATGATCTTCCTTTTCGGTTTGTCTGTTCCTTCTGTTCCATGCGCCGCTTGCTCTTTATCTTTAACACGTCGGATTTTCCGCTTTGTTCTTCTTTAAATTTCCTCCCGACGCAACATCCAGCTATGATTCCTCTTCATTTTGGTTTTCTTTTTCCTTCGCCGATCGTTTTGTTTCGTTTCGCTCGCGTTTTGATTCAATTTCTACTTCACGAAGTTCCCTGTATCAAAGTATTTTCTTTTCTGCCGAACTCTTTACATCAGCCTGCCTCTTTTTTCCTTAGCCACGTCATTTATTTCTTCTTTTTTCGCTGGATGTTTCCGCAATCCGAGTTGCAGACGAGTTTTTAGATGCGCAACTCGATAGTTCATCGGGTCGAAAGAAAGTTGCGTCAAGTTTCCCTAGCTAAATCTGCCTCAATTTCCAGGGGTTTCACGTGAAAATATCTGTATGTTCATGGTTTAACGAGAAACAAATTGATCGATTTCCACATGATTCGTGTCGCCTAACCGATTAATCAGGTTCTTTATATCGAAACTCTTGTAAATTAATAACTGATGAAGTATAATAATTTTGGTTGGTTAGATCAAATTACACACAGATAACTAAATTATATCATACTTACATTAGCAAACATTAGAATTGATTTAATTAAAATTGTTTCTTTTTTAAATATCTGTTTTCTCTAGTAAAATTATTAGCCCTAAACGAAGAAATTGATAGAAATTCCGGTTTTTAAAAATGTCCTTTTTTCACGACATTTTTGCTAAATAAGAAAATTATTATCTTTCAGTAATTAATAAAACGAAGTTATTATTATAAATGATTATGTTTCCCTTAATAATAGAATTACAACTAGGCAAAGAAATTATTACTACAATTTATTATTCAAGAGATTGAAAATGCGAATGAATTCGTGTTTCTCAACTAACGAGTTAATATTTCGTTTCGTATTTCAGCAACTAAGACATTTTTTCGTCCTGAAACATTTTTCATAATGCATCAGAAGATACACGCGTCTCGATATAGAAAACAAGTTAAGCTCGTCCATCTTCATTTCGATAACTTTCGACGAGTTTCCGGACTTTGATGGCCACGGTTATCCACGTCGTTAACTAATTCAATCCCCTCGATTAAAATTTACAAGGATGCCAGTATTTTCCTAGAAACTTGCTGGAAATTCGCAGAATCCCTCAGTTTCGTCAGATTAATAATAAATAATCGGTGATCGGTGTTTCTCGGGTAAACTCCTCGCTTCGCTTGAGTTTCGTTAACAAAAGCGAAACGTCCGTTTCTTCGCTATAGATGGAAATCGATTTCGTCGTCTACTTCCACCAGTCGATATAGAGTAAAATATTGCAAGGTACAACGAGAGAAAGAAAGAGGGAGAGAGAGAGAGAGATTTACTACGATTTAAACGGTTGGCCTCGATCATGGAAATCAAATCTATTTAATTGGATTTTACACGATTTACGTTTCATCACTCCGTGAGCTAGTGGAATAAATAAAATGAAAGGATTGGCTGTGAAATGTCCGCGTGAACACCGTTTTATCATGCGTCGTTTAGCATTAATAAATTAATCGATGATCGTGAATAACCGGTAATAACTAGAAGTCTAACCAATGCAACGGATGAAATTGTGGAAGACTAAATGACGAGCTTTCAAAGGTGTTTCACGAAAAATAGAGATAAATTTTCTTATATCAATTTTACTGATGACTGTCTATTGAAATACAGGGTGGTTGGTAACTGGTGGTACAAGCGGAAAGGGGGTGATTCTACGCGAAAAAAGAAGTCGAAAATATAGAATAAAAATTTTGTTTTTTAATTTTTCCTTCGAGACAACGATCTACAGTGAAATCCTTTATAACGAGACGTGATAAAGTGCACGTGTACCGAGCGAAAATTCAAAGTCGATTTTCTCGAAAACAAAGCCTCAAACGAAAAATTTTTATTCTATATTTTCGACTTCTTTTTTCGCGTAGAATCACCCTCTTTTCGCTTGTACCACCACGTACCAACCACCCTGTACAACTGCAAAATATAGCCTACAAATTATATTTTGTCAGTTTACTAACTTTACTAATACGATAAATTTGTAGCGGCACATGAGCTAGAGGACAATTCAAATCATGTTGTTGTTTTGCCTCGGAGTATCAATATCGTTAGGATACACGTAACGTAAGAATAAATAAACTTTGGACAAAACAATGTCGCCGCTGCGTACAACCGTCGAACAAAGACGAATTTGAATTTTCCGACTCTCCTCCGACCAGTATAAGTAAACGGACGCGATCGTAAGAGTTACCAGTTCAGTTATCTATCAGTTATTAATTAGTCGTGCGAATCAGTATCTATTAGGTCATCCCATAAGTTCGTGCCGACTTTTGTCATTACACATTACACATACATTTCATGTGTCGATTTATAAACATACGGCGATAAGGGACCAATACACTTGAGCTTAGCTGATCGAGAACAGGCTAGAGCAGATTTTCGTGGGTAATAAGATCGTAATATAGTGAACACAGTGACTTCTAACAGTAAAAAATGTATATTGTATATACTTATATGTTTTATTGTTGTACATTTTGTTATTTCAAAGTTCGTGTTTTAATTTGCAAGAAAACTGCTTTTTAAAAATCATTTACATTTTCAATCTGTTACTGATACTTTATAATAAAAAATTTTATGAAATAGGTCTTAATTCTATAAAAGTAGTAAAATAACACGTAGATGTAAAGAAAATTAAAGTCAAAATGAATTGTTGTTTCATGATTTATCTGATGCACTAAACAACACTTGCGACGGAAATGAATTCAGTGATAGCAGCAACCTTCTTGAATTAAGTAATGCGATTAGATATAGAAGAAGACTGAATAATAAATATAATACCAAATGCAAATTAAAAATGTGCATATATGCATCCTATTGCTTGCCAAGCATGCTTCTGGTGCGTTCAAAAATGTGCGGGTCCTGGGAGCGCGTTGAGCGCTCAGAGCGCTGTACGCAATGTGTTAACAAAATCCTAGAACCATAAAAGACACGATCCTCTCCAGAGATTCACATTTAAGCTTTGAGGAGACAAATTATGCCGACAGCGCAGCAAGACGACACATAGCGATGTGTCCTGTGTCTGAAAACGGTAACCGGAAATTGCCCCTGATTTCTCATGAACTCGCGAACGGAGCAGAAAACGATCGAATGCAACCGGTAGCCTGCAGTCGTAGTTCGTTATTCTATGCTCTATCTAGCGTATGATATATTCCTCGGTTCCGTTTCGAAGATTCTGGATCCCCACGCGTCACAATTTCAATCTCGCCTCATGCACACATTTGTTTCATATCGAACGTCGATACGATCGATGAATTAACCGATATTCATAGTTCAAGGTTTTATCAAGGGGATTCCACAGTATTTCGATATTTCGAGGATATAGTTTCAGAGGACGGGAGAAGGAAACTGGGGTGCCATGTGACGGGTTCCGCGGAAACTGTAGCTTATGCAACACAGCCTGCGACCAGCCGTATCTCACCTTCCGTGCTTTCATTATCAGTTACCATAGATCACCACGAACGAGCACCAATGACGTCGCATCCGTTCATCTCTCATCGCGAACTGTCGCGCCCCTCGACCAATGACGATCCATGTTCCGTATCGCGCTCTGTACCATCGATATCGATAATGTTCATCAGAGTACAATAAACTGCAGATCATTAACTCTGCTGTCGTTTTTGCAAATCTATACTACGATCTCGTCCGAGTTTTAAAAATAAGGCTTTTAATACTTTCATATGTTTGCTGCCATAAAGAATGGGAACAAAATGTCCACCAGAGATCAAATTTTATCTTTTGCACTTTTGAATAATATTTTTAATTTATTAAAATATACGTGTGTTTACTATAATAACTGCTTGAGATTTATCTTCTTACGCGTACATTTATTTATTTCACAACTTAGAAAACTGTTTGGATTAGAATCAAATGTAAATTGATCCTGAAACGTCATACGTATGTGATGCTGTAAACGAATGTGTTGATTGAAGTTGTGGTATAAAATTGATATACATATTAATAACAATCTATTTTTCAGTTGTAAACTTCTTGCATCTTATTGCGTCTTACTGTGTCTTCTCTACTTCTCAATTATAAACTTTGAAAATTTTGAAAGATGAAACGACACGATTGAGTGAAGGGTTTTTATTTATTTACATTTTACAATTTGTCCAGTAGGACATTTGGTAAAATATTATAGCTTAGTGGAATAATAATATAACATGTGGATGGCTACCCCCAGTGGGATACCATCTTCGAATTTGATTGATTTATTTCTTTAGTGTGGTGAGTGTTTGTTTGTTTGGTTATGTCCTTTGTGAGATCTGTTGGGTGTTTCCTTTTTAATCTTCTTTTTATGTGAGCGAAGGGTGATCCAAAAAGTGTTGTAGGGTTCAAGTAACGAAGAAGAAATTTTTATTTCACTTTGTAGGTGCTCGAAATTTAAAGTACGTAATATTTCTTTGTTTCTTGCATCTTATTGCATCTTACTGTGTCTTGTGTCCTGTTTTTGAGAGAAACAAGGAACCTTTGTTATATTTCCTTTCGTGTGCATAGTACATAATACATATTTCAAAAGAATATGTAGATTAAAACGTCAGGAAATAGAGATTTAGAACATTCTGTTGCGTAGGTTCTTCTTAATGTTTGTGAACTAGCGCGATTGTAGTCCGATTAACAAAGCCGTAACTAACAAGATTAAGAAACGTATTCCGGCTTAATATTTTCTCTTCGCATTATCGCGCGGTTGGAACAGGAACGAAGGAACATGGAAGAACGGTGATCCGTAATGTAAACAGTTTAATAGCTGTGATTCATCGTTTAATCCAATTGCGAAACGGATTGCGTTATCTCGAACGAACCGAGTTTAAAACAAAATCAATAAATTTGCAAGGTTTGCCATCAATCTTTAAAAATCGTTGATCCTTCGAGCTCTATTTAAAAAAGAACTTTATTTTACTCTTGCCTGGTAACATCGAATTTTACTCGTGACACTTATAATTCTTATTTAATAAAGACAAGTTGTAATTGTAACAAAATGTATATACTTTAACTGCAGTTTCAATGTTCTATTATGAATAGTATAAATATAAAATATGTGCAATGTCCTCATATCGTGCTTCAAAAAATTCCACGTTTCCGCAGACACTCACGTTTCTTTACGAGTGAAACGTGAAGCTCTCGATCTTTCTCGATGCAGTAGACAGCATACCAAAGAAAGCCAACCACAGAATTTAATGAGGAATCCGCTTTGCACACTTTTCCAGGGGGTAATTGGCACTTCGCCTCACGCTAATTGACAGATCCATTCCGCGCCCTTTATCGCGAGTGTGAGGAATCGTCTGTAGAAAACGGGGTTACAGCTAATGTACGCTGCCATTCACCGTCGTTCCTTTCTCGTCTTATAACCGTTTTATAACCACGTTAAAAGCCAGTGTCCAACTTTCGAGTCGAGTTTTCAGTCTCTGCTTTAATCGTCGTCTGAATTTATACTCAACTTTGGACATAATTAGAATTAGCTGACAATAATTAGAGCATCGTTACTACGAATGGTTCTATCATTATATCAACAGAGCAAATAACAGAGAAAAATTCCTACATGATTGATAGATTGATTTTTTATTAGTATTTATTCTAGCTATTGTGATATTTATTTTTATTATTTTGTGATAAAAAGATTTACTTTTAGATAACAGTTGAGAAAAGACGTACAAGAAATGGATCAAAGACATCATATTTATGTAACTAACGAAGGACGCATTCCTTTTCTTATTTCTGCTTCTTTTTGTCTTTTCTCATTTCATTCCATCAAGATTCCATCAAGATAAAAATATATTCTCTTCGAATATTGTGTGAATTTCGTTCTAAAACAATGGCTGCCTATCACAAAGAGCATATGACATTTAAATCTTTCCAAACCAAAAGGAAAATAGTCTCTTTTAGAAACTTTATCTTTAAAGTCACGAAATTCCTTGTGTCGTAAATGTTTTCACCAAATCTCTTAGATCATACAGTTTTTCTCCCACTGTACAATAAATTGCTTCCTCGCCATTGTCTACGCCGAGACGTCTTTAATTCAACAGACACGAAATTTACAGCGCTTTCCTAAGTGCTTAAACTTAATTAAACTACAACCTCGTGCTCTGCTTTCTCTCTATTTTTTCTCTTTTTTTCTTCAGAAAGAACAAGCACGTGTTACTATTCAGTCGGTAGGTTTAGCACAACACTGGAATGGGAAATTACGTGTCTTTGAAGGGAACTTACTTCTCTAGTCGCACGTCTAAAAATATATAACGAGAAATTAGAATGTTTTTCGTGACAGTATTTTTGCTCATCAACAAGGACGAACCAGGATGCGCTAAACGAGAGGGTAAACGAAGTTATGGCGGGACGAGAACTTTCAGGGGATTAAAGCGTCCCTTTCTCCGTTATTCTTTTCAGGGAATTACATTCTCTCTCTCTCTCTCTCTACTCTCTACTCTCTCTACTCTCTACTCTCTCTACTCTCTACTCCACTCTCTCTGCTCTCTACTCCGTTCTCTCTACTCTCTACTCTCTACTCTCTACTCTCTACGCTCTACTCTCTACTCTCTACTCTCTACTCTCTACTCTCTACTCTCTACTCTCTACTCTCTACTCTCTACTCTCTACTCTACTCTCTACTCTTTACTCTCTACTCTTTACTCTCTACTCTTTACTCTCTACTCTTTACTCTCTACTCTTTACTCTCTACTCTCTACTCTCTACTCTCTACTCTCTACTCTCTACTCCACTCTCTCTACTCTCTCTCTACTCTCTCTACTCTCTATTGCTACGATATAAAGAGACGGACAGGATCGTTCGTTACTTCGAAACTCTCGAAAGCGTTTCGACGCAAATAATAGAAATTAGTTCCCGTTTGATCGAAGTTTCATTATCCATTCTTCGGTAACCATTCGTGCAGCTGACAAGCCGCTTTGCCAGTAACGCCCGAATGACGAACGAAGTCAGGATAACGAGCCACTGTTTTACTATCGCGAAATAACGATCGAACCGTGCCGTTTCCACGCTTGCTTCGTTCATCGTGCTTCTCTTTTAATGGCTGCTACCGTGAATTGTTGTTCTCCTTGGACCTTTACCCCGCCGTTTGCTGGGGGTTAAAAGGAACAAATAATGGAACAAATATCGGATATCGAAATGCAGGAGCTAGTCACTTAGTTGCAAACTCGTATCGGTTAATAATTTCTTTGTATTAAAGATAATCAACATATTGGTATTCTAACTATATCGTAGTACGTATTTTTTATCTATGCAATAATGAACGTAATTTATAAATAAAAATCGTCAAAATACGATAAAACGATATAACGAAATCGTAAAATCAACTGGAAATAAATCTATTTCTGGTGAGAGACGAGTGAATTGAGAAAGTGAGAAGACAAAGTGAATACGTGAGATTTCTGTCAGGAGGTTGCTACATGTTATACAGATTTGACAAACGAAACTTGTTTGTCTTTTCAATGATGTTTTTATTAATATTAATTATAAGGAAAAGAACATTTCTTACATTTACTTGAATTAGTAATTATGTATAAACTATATAAAGTATAACATATTTGAAAGCAAGCTTTTCAAATTGTTGTATAAATTATAACATATTTGAAAGCAAGCTTTTCAAATTGTTGTTCTTCGCTTATTTGCAAAATCTCTTTCTACATTAGAATTTTCTTCAAATAATCAATCGTGAATGTGTTAACGTTGAAGTACAAACAGATTCGAATTCCCGTACACAAAACGTTGTGTAGAGATTTATACAACAGTCGATTCAGCCGAATTCTACGTCACAGTTATCACACCTTCTGGTATCGGTTGTGATGCTATTGTGGGGGTAATTAATCGACTGTCGCGAAGCTAGGATCGCGATTAATTTGACGAAAGGCATGGATAAACGGATTGGTCGGCTTAACGAACAGAACCGCGCTGTTTTTCACACGCGTTCGAACGTGTCGGTCTCCTTTTTCCACGCCGCCAACCGTTCCAGTGCTCGATCGCTGGCTGATGTCCAAAAAAGTGACCGCAAATGGAGAATCGATGGAACAACAAGCGCATTCATCGGACTCATTAATTCTGTAACTGCGTTGCCCGGCCGCGTATCTTCCTCTCCGACCGATTTATCACGTTCCAAAACGAAAGTATAAACAAAACATAGCCGCGTGGTTGGATATTCCCATGCAATTTGTAGAGTCCTTCAACATAGAGACGCAGCATAGGCTAAAAATTTCAAGAGCAAATATTTCATTTCTTTTATTATAGGTGTTTATTTATTATTATCGTTGTAATTATAATAATGAGAAATAGAGAATTTTCGTTCGAAGGAAAAGTTCTTTACCAGGCATGTAAACATGAAACCGGAATTTTTGTATAGAAGATACACGTTTATTGTATGAAAATGATTAAAAATATTTTATTCGAAGTATTGCCCATCGCTAGCTGTACATTTTTCCCACTTGTCTGGCAATTGGTGGATGCCACGCCAAAAAAACTGTCGCTCTTTTGATGCAAACCAGTCATCGAGCCATTTTCGTACATTTTCGTAAGAAGCGAAGTGCTGGTCAGAAAGTGCGTGTCCCATCGATGCAAATAAATAGTAATCGGACGGAGTCAAGTCTGGTGAGTAAGCCGCGTGCGAAAGTATTTCCCAACCGAACGCTTCGATCGTTTCCTTGACCGGTTTTGCTGTATGTGATGGTGCATTATCACGAAGCAAAATTACTTTGTCTTGCCTTTTTTGATATTCTGGTCGTTTTTCACGCAAAGCTTGATCCAAATCGATCATTTGTTGTCGGTAGGGCTCAGTATTAACGGTTTCGCCAGGTTTTAACAGCTCATAGTAGATCACACCCTTCTGATCCCACCAAACACAGAGCATCGTCTTCCGTCCATAGCGATTTGGTCTTGTAGTCGATGTCGGTGGTTCGCCTGGAGCTACCCATGATCTTTTACGCTTAGGATTCTCAAAATATATCCACTTTTCACCGCCAGTCACAATTCGGTGGAGAAACGACTTTCTTTTGTATCTGGCGAGCAGCATTTCGCAAGTGGTTTTTCGGTTTTCCTGCTGTCTTTCATTCGGTTCACGTGGAACCCATTTTCCCACCTTCTGGATCTTTCCCATGGCTTTCAAACGTATGGAGACGGCTTCTCGTGTCACCATTAATCGATCAGCGAGTTGTTGTTGCGTTTGAGCGTCATCCTCATCCAACGATGCTTGCAATGCGCTGTCTTGAAACTTTTTCGGTGGTCTTCCACGTTCTTCGTTCCTCGCGTCAAAATTGCCTCTTCTGAATTTTTTAAACCACTCAAAGCACTGTGATTTACCAAGAGCATGCTCACCGTAAGCTTCGACAAGCATTCGATGCGATTCTGCAGCAGTTTTCTTCAAATGGTAACAGAAAATCAATGCTGTCCGCAAATCGTAGTTTCCAGGCACAAAATTTGACATGTTCAACGCTATTACAAACTATGAAACTTGTATTGTTCTGAGTCGAAAATGTTTGTGAGATGTCAACAAAGACTTTTGGCATCAATGACGCAGTTTAGTGATAACTACATTATCAGCTAGGGCCATCTATAGGCAAATTCCGGTTTCATACTTACATGCCTGATATTTACGATATTGCTACATACATAATATCGCGATATAACTAGAATATATTATATGCATAATTTTCAATATTATTAGAATAATCATTCCAACGCATCCAATCACTCATTGAATAATCGACCATCCTCTTTAATCAATGTTCTGATTATCGGTCAAGTTTGACTGTCTTCTTAATTTTTACCAGGATAGACGTTAGCTTTCATATTTCACACAATGCAATAATGGTAAATATTATCGATATTTAGATATCTCTCGTCCACGTCACCGATTTTGATGATTTTTAAATATGTCGTACAGGTCAATGTTTAGAACAAATTTTTCTTATATATGAAATCCGAGATATTCCCAACGAATCGTCGGTACCACCACAGCAAATTCTGCCTATATTTTTGCATCCATGTCAGTCTGATTGCCGTAAGGCGACCCGATAATATAACACCTAATCCAAACCTAATTCTTATTTTTTGTTCGTAGTTCAAATATGTATAAACGGAGATTAGGTGGGGCGACAAACATGTCAGCTATATTTGTGACTTCACAGATAGACATATTAGTAGTATATCTTCTTATGTTTGAGTTAGTTGACATCAACAATTTTTACGAATATCCTAGAAACTCAGACCATGCGGAGGTTATGTGTATAAAAAAAAGATTGTTCAAAATATTGATTTTTACTACATATTCAAAAACCATCGAAATTGGTGAGATGGGTGAAATATCGATGATCACCCATTTTATTTCATAAGACATTCGATCGTTGAACTCGTCTTGATATTAATTAGGACACTATGTACTTACTTGAAATTACGTTTAGGAGATCATCGAAGATCATCTAACATGATTTATAGAAATGTAAATCATTATATAATGTAATCATGTAAATCATTATATTTTCTACCTTAAGCGATATTTTTGTATTGCATATTTTTTTCTTGAATCCTTGTAATCTCAACAAAAGTAGATATATATTGGGTGTTCTAATTTTACCGAATCTCCAACCCAATTTCGACTCTCTTATACACATAACCTTTTTCAACGTAGACACAATATTTTTAAGCTTTGCCTTCGCTCTACGTAAAAATTGTTCATTTTGACGAGGTAAAAAGGAACGGGACTATATTGGCGATATCGATCGCCAAACTCAATTAAAGAGTTGAATTCATAACAATTCGTAACAATTTGGTGAGATGAAAACTTGACAAGCCTGGTGAAATTCTAGAACGACATAGCCTTTCAGCTGTCATATTAAAAACCGTGTATTTTTACCGAGTTTACCATGTGCTACAGCGGATTCTTCACGGAGCGATTAAACTATTTCTTCACCATGTATAAAAACGAAATACGTGATTTTGGGAAACAGTGAATAGTAGGTAAATAGAAACACCAGTATGCTGTAAAAATAGATCAATGAAATCATTACCTATTAATACTCTGCTTTAGATATTCAGCTTTCCTATCATTACACAACTGACAGGAATAGAACATTGAATTTGTTTTGCTTTGTTTCAAAGAACCAACAAATTCTATGTATCAATTTACTACACGTATCAATATTTTTTGACATTTCTTTTTTTGGTTATCTATATGTAAAAGTTCAATAACCTGAAATTGAGTGATATCGGAGATCAAAATATTTTTCTATTCTCGATATATAATATCTCTTTCTATTTTTCTATTTCCTTTGTATCCATCGAACATTGTGATAAGTTTTGCTGGGAAAAAAACTGGTACACCTTGTATATAGTTAATAAAGACTGTACCTTTGGCTGACCAGATATCGTTCCTACTACTAAACTGCCGTATTTATGTAGGAATGTTTATTATAAATTAACAGAAAAGACAGTATGATAAACACAATATTGTAACACTCTCACAAAATTGGATATAATATCGCACTTCACGAATTCGCTTAACACTATTTCTACGTCACAGCAACACGATGAACTTCTCTCGATCACGATTAATTCAACTCTGACAGCATTACCATTACTGTAACAAACCTTGGTAACGCTCACAACACTCCTTGACAACATTAACATATCTTAACAACGTTTATGAACAATCAGCCACGTCTTTCGCTAACGTCACACCATCCCACATTTATTATACATTATTGTACATTTGATGCTGTAGAATATTATTGCGAAAGAAATTTGTTGAAATTTTGATGGATCATCCAACAAACGTGTAACAATAAGAAAAAGTTGTAAAACATTTCACGCACGGAATGTAAATACGCAAAGTGTTTACGGCAAATCCGTAAGAGTGGCATGATTGCGCGAGTTGGACAGCCACTCGTCAAACTGTCATAAATCTACTGCAAGAAGAGTTATAACCGACGCCTCTCCATTGTTCAAGGCCGCTTTATCCTCGTCACCGGTTTCCTCCGGTACGAATCTCCGAATTTCCAATTTTCTCTCGTTGTTATTCGTTTTTCCCGTTTTGCTTTCGATTCGTCAATCCTGCAATCGTGGCACGCCGACGCGGCGGCTTTTGCAGAATCTGCAACGATGCGACGCGTCGATTGGCCTTGCACCGTATACAGGATGATTCTGTAGAAATGAACGCTATTCTCCATCCTTTCTTCTTTCGTAAAAATCCATTTGTAAATCTCTTCTTTTAAGAAACTAAATTTTCATCTGTCAACGGTGAAAAATTGAGTTCTCCTCGCCTTTTTTTATATTCATACACGCGTTGCTCCTACATAGGCAAGCGCATTGAAAATCAAATGACACTTTTTGAAATTTAACGTGAATTCGATCGTGGATCCGAGTGAGAAACATGAAATCCATACCGCTTTAAACTACTCAATATATTTCTTAACCTTTCACAATCTACAACTCTAATCTACTCTAGTATCAATCTATCAAAATTGTCAATTTAAATTTAACATATCCATTAACATCTTATATATCTGACTCTAGTAGAGAGAAATAGCTATGACCCTCAGTTACAGGATGACTAACTAAACTAAATTCTGAATGAGAGACCAGTGATTAATGTATTTAGCCATAGTGACTTGATCGTATTTATCACTTGGTGAATCAGTGAGTTGCTCATTCAACACAATCAACAACAGTTGTTTGACAATTTTTCATCGTCTTACCAAGAACAAATACGTAACTACACGAAGAAGAATATTCTGGTTTTGCGCTGAGTCGCTGAGGATCAAGATTTATCATCATTTTATTGGATCATTTTTCCGAATGTTAGGAAGACAATGCCCTTTGTCTCCTGGTTTTGTCCCATATCGAATCGGCAGAACGAGCCACGTTCGAGTTTTAAAACCGGTGCATCGAAGATTCGAAGGTGCAACCAGAGCTGTGCACGCTTTTGGTTTGATTTATGCGATCGCTATAGTGACATGGTGATAAATGAGCGCACTGGATGCGCCGAGAGTGCTGGCTATATCGATTTTTGCGGTGTACGATTCAATCTATTTGAAACTCGATACTGTTTAATATAATGTCATTTGGTCATCGTATTCGAAAACATTCGTTGCTGGATAGTGTTTTTTAAAAAGACGTTCAGTAACGCGTAATTTAATACACGTGATTTCTGATGAATCTTTGATTACGACGAGCTTTCGCCTACGATAACGAAGAGCTACGGATCCTGAAAGCTGATACTGACAATTCTGGAACCTGATATCTATACAATATCCTCGCTTTATTAGTATAGTGTTCATTAAGAACTTCATGGTCGTGGGGTCTTGCGAATTGAAATTCGTCGTTATCATATTGCGATAACTAGAGATTGCTACAGTTTTTGAGATTCATCGATAGTAACATTTAAGTGTATTCCATTTATTTCAAGTATGTATACCCATGTATTTTAAGTATATTAATTATTATTCATTTTACACGACGTTCTAGCAATGCCCCTGTTAATGTTCATTTTCAACTGCACTTTTATTCATACGATATTTATGTAGTAATCAACATGTACTCGTGATTCAAGGTTCGATATTAATTTAATGTCGATTGGTATACTACGCTGATCAGGTCCATTTATGTAATAAAGAAAAGTTAGTTTTTTAAATTTTCTTATTGTAAATAAATTTACGATAATAATTCTAACTCTAGAATCTATAAATTAATTATTATAACATCCAGATGATAAAACAAATTTTTATTCATTGCAAATAGATTTCATTTCTTTAGTCATACGTAAAAAAATCCGTAAAAAATTACCGTAAACATTCGCACTCTCATGATTAGTATAACTCCGCAGCAGTCCTTTAATGCTTCATAATTGAATTGATAATTGAATTTCCAGAATCGCTCATCCAAGCCGCATCAGTAACGACGCATTCGACGATCCTGACGCGAAACGGAATCCGCGAACGTTCACTCTTCGAGCTGAATATGTATATCAGACTGCAAAGCAATAAATCGGTCTCAACGTCTAAATCACAGTCGATATAATTAGATAATCGATTCTACACGACGAACCGATCGAAACCAAGGGCGTCGTTGAAGCGTCGTGTAAAATGAATAATTAATATGTTCAAATGGAACTACACTTAAATTGTGTAGCAGCACTCATCCGACATTTCCGTTGCACGTGCACAACTATGTCTTCTCCTAGGCCAAATATCCATTACACGCATCTACACGGGAACCGACGTCTCTCATTTGAATTCACACACAAAGCTGCGCGCATGGAAACATGCTGGTCTACATAGAAACGTAGTACTATGCGTGTTACCAACATTTTCGTCGTGTTCCGTCCGTAACACGGACAAGCGTCCCTCAATGTATTCATATTCGAAGTTACATGTCCCAACGGTGCTTCAATCTCCGTGGAAGATTGAACCGAGATGCTGGTCGTATTTCGGGAACCGAGTCTTGTAACGAACTCGTATGAAATTCGTAATAACGCGCGTTTCTGTTCCCAGTTGTGTTGGTATAGTTTTGAAATTCTCTCAAAGGATCTTGAAGGCGATAAAGAGCGTCTTGAATGGACGATCTTTGTCCGTTTGTAGCGTTGTGTCGTGTATGTCTTGCGATTAATTAATTCTTTAGCTGTTATTTAGTCGTAATGTTTATTTAGAAGAAGTGATGATGAGCTACTTGGGTTTAATTGAATCAAAGAAATACTCTACGTTTAAGTGAATTGTTCCTTGTAGACAAGTGTATAAATCTTAGTTGAAGAACGTGTCTTCATGTAGTAAAAATATATTGGTCGGAATGAAATTGAATCCGGTGATCGAAATATCTCGATTTGTTTTTTGTAATTTATGATTCTAAAAGAAATGCTAGGTTTATGACACAATTTTATATAATAATAAAACGTAAGACAAGTAAAAAATTCTAGAATTAATATTATAAAGAAAAGACTCATAATTACTATGATTAAATAGTACTCAAGAATTCCTTCCACCTCAATCAAATTATAAACCTCATCGACAAAAATCTTATATGTTCTTTGTTACATTCTTGGACGAAACATTCGTCGACCAAGTCATTTGTCTTCGAACGTTTGACGGATAGTCAGCAAAGAAAAAGGGAAGAGGAAGTGAATCGTATTTCTAGAGAGGAGTTCGAGTAGAGTTCCGTTCGTTTTTTGGTACACGTTGTTACGCGAATCCCCCTACAAATAATCCTGAAACGGAAATGAAACGGATTACGTTCGGTAAAAAAATCTCATCTCCGCACCCTTTTATCTTCAACGTTAATACGTTATTTCGGTTTTATTGCGCTGTTCCACTAGTGAGTGTCCAAAGGTCCACTCTACGTGAACGTATTTGTCCAGGATTGATTTTGCTTCCGTATTCTGAATTATTAAAGCCGGTCTACCTCTTTGACTCGTGTATACTTGGATAGGATAGTTGACTATCTATATGTTTCCATTAACATTTGCGTTGGTTAATTACTTGAACGTATTTTGGAACGTGAATAACACACGATAGAGAATGTTTGATTATGGACAATGCGTCTGTAAATACCGTGATTATAGATATTAAGATTGCCGTGATTATAGATATTAAGATCGCCGTGATTATAGATATTAAGATTGCCATGATTATAGATATTAAGATTGCCGTGATTATAGATATTAAGATTGCCGTGATTATAGATATTAAGATTGCCGTCATTATAGATATTAAGATTGCCGTGATTATAGATTATAAATGTTTAAAACAATCCTTCCGTGATTTTAGAAATACCAGATTTTCTGACAATGAACATAACAAAGGATTCTAGTTCTAATTCTAATGTTTAAACGACGTGAATATAAGAAGTCTGTTTCAAGAAAGTAGAAGATATTGTCGTTGACATAACCTCATTTTGTCTCTTTTAGATAGTATACTGCATTCTACTTTTCATATTCATAAACTATGTGGCGCTATGTTTGCAAATTGGTTTTTCCATGAAGTTCAATATATCGTGGTCATCAGAGACTCACGTTACTAAATTTTTTAAAGTGATTAATTGTTTCAAATGAATTAAATGTTGTGGTGTAGCATATTTCAATCTATAGCCGCTTCGAGGGCAAAATATATCAAATTCGCGTGGTAGTCAACGTGTTAAGGATACGAAAAGAAAAATATACAATGTTGCTTAAAAATAAATTCTATATTTCTAAAAATTATAAAGTGTGCTAAATGTGTAAAATTTGTTTCAGGTTATCGCAACTGCGCCAAGACAACCACCGGCGGTCAGACATGAATTTCACGGCTGGAAGCAACAACATAACATCGCGTGTCGTTGGTGAGATTAATTAATCACGGACTAAGCACCGGTCACGATAATCGATTCTCAGGATCAACGATAGATCGTCGATCTGCCTGATCGATCTGATCTTTACGAACACCGGTGAAACAAAAAAACATCGTTTTTACCTTTAATAATAGAATTTCCTTTTTCGGTCGATCGATTTGATCAGTAGCTCATCCTCGAAAAAATCGGCGATCGTTTCGACGATAATTATTCGCGAGTTAACTTAAAATCGTGTAAAAAAAAAAAAAAGATTAAAATCGTTTTCTTTCGCTGGAGAAATATCGCCGTTATAAAGTGGGCCATTATTGTACAGATCTAATTTAGATGGACGCTCTAGACAGTGCGTAAAAAGTCTTTAAGATTATTTGTAGTTCGTTGTCCCGATGACGAGGAACATCGGATATAGGAGAATAATGAACGACGGAACATATGGAATGTTGAAATCAATGGAGAAAAGTTGGTGCTGTTTGGAATGTTGCGTCGATAGTGGTTATCAAAGATTTATCGCTCGTTACTGAAAGGATAGCTGAAGCGTATTGAATCGAGAACGATGTTGATTGAAAAAACGAGTATTACGGTTAGATGCATTGCACGCTGAGTTCCTTAGAATTCCGATTATATTTCCTTCATATTGATCGTACTGTATATATTGATACTTATCGATATATATATATATATATATATATCGGGTTAACATTAGAATTTAGGGCGCGTACCAATTCTTCGTTTGGATTAGCCATCGGTTTACAAAGCAGAGATTATATTTACACGTGTATACAAGTTTAACGAATAATATGTTTTACGAATATTTTTTTTATTGAACGCGTTTTATTGAACGCTATTAACGATATCCTTGGGTTCAAGCGAATCCACGGTCAACGGGATAACTCTTTACTATGCGTAGAATAATTTTAGACACAAAATACGATTGCTGAGACGCTCGGTATAAACTGCTCGATGTGTCATCCTCCAAGGCGATCGCACGAAGCATAAACTGATGGAAATTTTCCTCGCTGTACGATTGCATTTTTTTTGTTATATACTCGTTGGAAGCAATGAGAAAGTTCCAAACGCCGTTGCTAGGCAGTTTCTGTCTGAAGTTTGATTATTAATACAATGTATGCCCCATTATATTGACACCTCCAAGCTACAATCCCATGTGGCCAGGCCCGTTCTTGAGGCCGTATGCCGCCACAACCACACTTCTAGGGAGAACCATGCAATCACTCCACACCTCCGTCAGGCAAAACGTCCATCTCGTGACCGTGGCTACGTTCGGCGACCAGTTGGCACCTCGAGCCCAATCTCGCTATCACAAATCTCGAACAATTAAAATCAGACTTCAATCAACAATTGCTTAATTACGGCTATGATAAGATCCAGGCTAAAGCATTAGAGGACATTTCCAAAATTGCAAAGGGAAGGCTCCGGTTTTCCTTTCATTTCACTAACAACTAACATTGTTTACAATTTAATTAAATGTCCAAATAAGCCAAGGTCCAGTGCAACAACAAAATTTCGTTCGAAGTTTTGACAACGGAAGAAATAAAAGATAAGAAAAATTAGTAGTGTTATAATTAGTATTCGAAGTGCTATCTCCATCCTGTAGGTTATCAGTCGGATCGTAATGACATGATGGACCATTCTCGATTTCGCATTCCAATGAATTTCGTTTTCTAGATCGCACGATCGCACAGAGTGTTATTACATTGTTGCCCGAGTGCATGTGAATCTAACACACGACCCGCCGAGCTTTATTACATTGTCACCCCGAGTACATGTGAACCTAGTACACGACCCGCCGAGCTTTATTACATTGTCACCCCGAGTACATGTGAACCTAGTACACGACCCGCCGAGCTTTATTACATTGTCACCGCAAGTGCGTGTGAACCTAGTACACGACCCGTCGAGCTTTATTACATTGTCACCTCAAGTGCGTGTGAACCTAGTACACGACCCGCCGAGCTTTATTACATTGTCACCCCGAGTACATGTGAACCTAGCACACGACCCGATGAGCTTTAACACCTTGTCGCCCCGAAGCGCGAGTGCTACACACACGGCCTCACTGAGCTTTCTCACATTGCTCTGCTAGTGGCCATAGTGCAAATGACCTTCCTAGATCGGGGTACTCATATCGTCATGGTCATTGTTGTTGTCATCACTACAGACGTCCAATTCAGCAAGAATACAACTATCTAGCATTTTCCTCAATCTGTCGTGAATGTATTTATATGCTCGTTTACCATCTAATGTTTTTAAGATATATACCTATCTCCTTCCAAAATCTCTGCTATTACGAATGGAGCTCTAAATTTCGGATCTAATTTAGTTCGGTTTCTTTCCTCATTTTTGCGTAATACGAAATCACCGAGGTTAAACCTAACCACTTTAGCTTCAGTTTTATGGAACCCATCTTTATCATACTTAGCATTAGTTTCTATTTCTTTTATTGTCCGTCGTCTTATATTGGAGATATCTATTTCTTTTTCTTCGATGTCATCGGGTAGCAATAAGTCGTATGGTCTCGCCATTCTGCCGATTAGTAGTGTTCCAATGGGTTCGATTTAGTCACACAGTCGGTGGTGCAATTTAAGTCTGATTGTATCTCCCAAATCGCGTCTTGCCATGAGCGCCCGGTCGTTTCTACCGTTGTAAACATGTTCTTTAACGTACCCATAACACTCTCTACTTGTCCATTGGCCCTACTTGCACCGGTCGCAATCAAATGAACTTTAATTTGTTTACTTTCACAGAACTCTTGAAACTCTCTGCGAGTAAAACATCTTCCTGGATCCCCTATTATCCGACAAGGACTACCGAATAAAAATATAGTTGACTTAAATGCTTTGATAATGCTAAGCGAATCTAATTTGCGAGTGTAATACAAGTACACGAATTTTGTGAAGACATCGACCAAGACAATGGTATATTCTTTCGAGTCATTTTTGCCAGTTAGCTTGCTCGTTATGTCCATGTGCACTGTACGCCACGCTATGCCGGTCTTAGGTATAGGATGTAGTTTATCTTGTATTTTACCTGAACTCGCTTTAGAAACTTGACAAGCATGACATTTCCTTACGAATTTACCCCAACTTAAGTGCATAATTGAATGGTGCACATAATTAATAACAGACCACATAAAACTTCCTGGGACAATAGGCAAGCAGAGAGTGCTGTCTTTTCTTTGTATTTTACGATGAAGTGTACCAGATCGTACCCTGTTTCATATTAATTAATAAATTAATAATAAATTCATATGTATTTGCGATACTTTCAGCGAGCTCATCATTTTGCAATTTATTGACAATTCACGAAATTTGAGGATTGCGACGTTGTTTCACTAATAGCCAATCTTCCCAAGTGATGTTCAGATTAATTTCGTTTTCTTTAACTTTGTTAATGATACCATGATCAATGGCTATGGAAATCCTTGAAAAGGAAATCTACTTGAACCATTCGTTTCCCTTCTCGATACACAATGTCGAAAGTAAATGTTTGCAGATAAGCCCACCATCTGTAAACTCTGTCATTTAAATTTACTTTATTGTTAGATACCTTCAGGAATTGCTATCAGTAACAACAAGAAATTGTCGTCTATGTAAATAATGATGAAAATGTTTGACAGCATTTACAACTGCTAACATCTCTAGTTCATATGAATGATATTTGAATTACGCAGGACTGTCTTTCCCCTCGACATTATGCATTAAAATAGCCCCATATCCGTCAGAACTAGCGTCAGTATGTAATTCAATCGGATAATTAGGATCAATCATCATTAATACCGGTTCGTCAGTTAGAACGGAAGTTACCTTTGGTCTACGCTTTTCGTGTTTCTCTGTCCAGGCTGTTTTTGTTGTTTGATTTAAGCGTATATAAAGGCCCCATTACTTGCGAAAATTTGGGGACAAATTTTCGGAAATACGAAGCTAGACCAATGAATTGCCGAAGCTGTGTGACGGTGGGATTAGCGCTGAGGTAGCTGTTTCTTTGTCACCAAAACGCGCAGTAGAAAGGTCTTTAAATTTTGACCAAGTAATATCTCTTCCAACCAGTACTTGCGTGAGCCATTGTGCTGCAGAACCTACTAGAGCACAACTTAAAGCGGAATATAACGCACTGCCTAGTAAAGGATTTTCTTTCATGATCAGATTGACAACTGCGCACCATGCAGCTGGGTCGGAACCCGCGATTTCAGGATTAAAATACTGTAGCGAGATAGCCGATAACCGGCGATAACCGATGACGGTTATAACCGGTCTTGTGCCGCTACAATGGTTTACAAATGGTAAAATATAAAAAATTCAGTTATTCACTAAAACAGGAGTAAAATTGCAATACAAAAATTGGAGGACCGCGGTGAAGTTAAGCGAAGAAACTCTTAATAGCCACAGGAGTGCACGCTAATCGAACTCTGACCTCTTGCAATGCACATACGTATATGTACGCATATGTACGTATATGTACGTATATGTACGTATATGTACGTATATGTACGTATATGTACGTATATGTACGTATATGTACGTATATGTACGTATATGTACGTATATGTACGTATATGGACCTATATGGACCTATATGGACCTATATGGACCTATATGGACGTATATACATACATATATCAGCAGCCTCGGTTTAACCTAGATCCCTCGAAAGCACTGATTTTTCGACGCCTGAATAGTTGGGATAGTTGGAAGAACGTCGGTTGAGATATAATTAATTAGTTCTCTCGTGGAAATTCTTTCGAATTATATAATTCCCGTCGTGCGGAAAATAATCGTTTTCCAACAAGAACGGTGGCTGCATTACGAGGTAAACTCATTTAACCAGAATAAATCTAAACCGCGTTTTATTGCCAGATAAACGGCATGATTTTCGCTGTAAGAACAAAATTATTCCATCTCCTACTCTCGTTTTTACTTTCTCGCCTTTTTTTATTTTTCCTTTTTCCTCTTTTTATTTTCCGTTTTATTTCTTACTTCCATCTTCCTGCGACCGTCATCCACCATCTCCATTTGCAAACTCTCTCGATTTCATTTCACTCTTGACGTATTTCTGCTTGAAATACCTGGGTGAATTATTTGCGTGTACCACGTGCAGTAGCATACTAATGCACCACATGAGCGAAAAGAGAGAACTCATGGCAAGCCGCGGGCTTTGAAAGGTTAGGCGATCGCCATCTGAACTGAGGATAGTGGTGTACAATAAAGTTTTCAAGCGACGATGCATATGTCACGTAGAAGACAGGAAATCACGAAACTAATAGATCACTGGTGATGTTTTCGCGTAACGCTTCAGTCTTATAACGAAAAGGTGTTGAGCGCTGATTTGTGAGGGTTCTTATACTAAGCTTTGGTCTCTTTGGAGGGGTTATCGTCGGCTGTCTATCAGACGCGGCTTTTCTGTCACTATCTGATTATTGTTCCAATGCCTGTGACATACAGGATGTTTTGTCTACCCTACTGTTTCTGAGTCTGTCACATTCCCGCTTTGCTCCGTTAAAGCGTGCGGCTTTGGTGGGTCGTACGAGTTGAACGATCTCGTTATCTTCATCTTCGGTGATGTTTTAGGCTTCATTTTGGGTAATCGTCCTGCGGACTGGTGGAGAAATTGGTGCCGTTGGTATTTGATCAATATTGTTTACGTAAGCGGTAGGGCAGAGTATTTTGATATATTTAGGAATTAGTCGATATAGACTTTCGAAAAGTTTACATTTATACATTATATATGTTGTTCCTAGTGCTAGGGCTACATATTCTAATATTTGTAGTGTAGAAATGCCATATTCCTCCTTTAGTGAATTTATACGTCGCTCGAATTGTAGGGTACTGACTTGTGTTCATAACGTATTGAGGTTGGCATTGGTTAAAGTTGTGAGTTACCTTTGAGGCCGTTTCTAATATTTCTTCTAGCGTTGGGATGTCTTTGAACATATTTCTTTGAAACTGTGTGAACTATTTTTAATTTTGATTTCGTAAGAAATATTTTTATGTGTTCCTTCTATTTTCATAATGCAATCATTTCGAAGTATACATCCGGTTTTGCTGCTAATTAAACTCGGTTGTTTGATTTCTAGGATTTTATGTGTTTCACATAATACGTCTGAGGTGGCTGTTGGCAAAGGTGCCTACAAGAAATACTCTTGATGGTCAACAATAAAAGTCAACAATTTACGGTCAACACTTAGCCATTGACGATTAACTATCACCAACAATTAACGATTAACAATTATCTATTAAGAGTTAATAATCACGTATCTTGAGATGGATAGGTCGTAATAGGTACTGAAGGTACACTCAAATATGTTCAACAAACCAATAACGTTTATTAGTCTCTATCACTAGATAACAATGAACGATTAACAACGGTTGAATAACAATTAACAATAGTAGACGCTTTGACGCCGATTAACAACAGCGACGATTGACCGATCTCCCGAAAATAGCCCACTCGTTTCTCTTCAATATTTCCCCTTCGCGGTTCGGGGTAGAATGTCTTTTTTGTTCCAAATCGAGCGGATTCTTCCCTTCGTTGCCCATCAATATCCACCCCCACTAGCGTGCGTTCATTAGATGTGCCGCAGCGGTTTGCGCGTGTATGCTCTTCCGAGAATTCGGCGGAAGAAGCTTGAAGATATCGATGGCACATTGAGCACGTCGGTGTTGCACTTTGACGGCGTAGCGCTTTGTATCACGAAGCCGTTGGAAAGTTCCGTGACACGTGCCGCCGCAATCTCTAATAGTGTCTTCCTCGCTATGACGCTAACCTTTCGCATTTCGCAGCTCGGGGCAGAATGAATCTTTGGTTCAGAATCAAACGGTTTCTTGTCCTTGGTTGCCTCTCGATATCGCCACTACGTACCGTTTATTAGTTGTCCGTGACGGTTGCCGCGTATGCACCTACGAAACGTTCGGTGAAACAAAGGACCATAGGGATATCAATGGTGTACATTAGGCATGTCGGTCTTACGCTTTACGGCCCAGCGCTTTTGGGCAAACATACAGCAGTTGGGTAAGTTTTGACTGTCTGTTGATTATTAATTAATTCGATTCTACATTCAAGTGAATTGATCCTATTGTGGCTTGCTTGAGTTCTTTTACAAATGTGGATGATTGCCGTGAGGTGGAATGTCGTGATAGGTGTGAAAGGAATACTCAGCTGTATTCAACAATAGCGTTTATTAAACTCTATCACTTGATAACCGATCTCTCGAAAATAGCCGACTCGTTTCTCTTCAACTTCCGCGCTTCGCAGCTCGGGGTGAAATGTTCTTTTAGTTCCAAATTGAACGGATTCTCTACTTGTCTTCTTCATCGTCTTCCGTTTCGCTTTCGTAGTCACTTCCTTCTTTCGACGATGCTTTTTCTTCCATGGCCGCCTGTAGTCGCTCACGTAATTCAGCTTCCTGTCTCTCGTCTCTAGCTCCATACTTGCTAGACGTTCCCTCAATTCCTTCGTCCTAAGCCTCTCGAGACTTTCATCTACATCTCGACCATGCTTATTTTTTGGCTTCGTCCCCGTACCTCGCGTCTCCACGGACCTTTCACTACTCACTTGTACTTTAAGATTTGCTTGACCTGCACTGCGCGCTCTATTTAGCCTGGCCACCAACACTGACCCTGCGTCCGATATCGGTAGATTCATCTGAGAAACCTTGTTTCGTAATTCTTCCATCGTTAGATTTTCGTCACTACGTAATTACTCTTCTTCACAATTTGCCGTCTTAGACTTTACAATAATGTCTTTGAATACACACGACATTATTCGCAACGGCTAACGATCTTTTATCACACCGCTTCTCGAAGTTTTAGATTGGCGTGGTTTAAAAAATCCTCGGCACGAGCCTCCAATTTGTAGGGATGTTATCTCATAAATTTATAGAAAACAGTATGATAAATACAATATCGTTGCACTCATACGAAATCGAATATAATACCGCGTTTCGCGTATTCGTTTCTCACTAATTCTACGACACAGCAACACAACGAACTTCGCACGACCACGATAAATTCAACTCTGACAGCATTTTCCATGCTCATTTTTCCCTTAACATACCTTGGTAACGATCACAACACTCCTTGAGAACATCAACATATCTCGACAACGCTAATAAACAATTACCCCTCACGCCACTTCCTTCCCTGACGTCACACTATCCCACATATATAAGTTTGTTAATATTTGTCCATAATTTTAGTTTACTTAGATCTAGAATTAGTTGAAAGTTTTCAACTGAAGGTTCGATATGGTTACTCATAAAGTTTCGTTTTGTTATTTGGTCGAGTGTTGTTAAGAATTGTTTAGGTTCTGTAATTTGTGAATTTATGATTCCTTGTTTTCCTGATATGATCGTCTTAAAAATTTCGACGACGTTAAAATATGGTGCTCCGATATGGGAAATTCAATGTGAATTAGTGAAGAGATAATTATTTCGTTTCTCTGTGGATTATCAGTCAGACTGTAACGACATGACAGACAATTTTCGATTTCGTATCTGAATGAATTTCGCTTCTCTAGATCACTTTTCTAGACATTGGATGTATGTAATGACACTATGCTAGATGTTATGGTCACAGTGCTTATGTTTCTGTGAGATCGGTGTAGTCATATCGTCATTGTCACTGCCATTGTCATCACTGCAGACATCCAACTCAACAGGGATGCAACTCTCTGGCATTTTCCTCAATCCATCGTGACTGTATTTATATGCTCGTTTATCTAATGTTTTTAAAATATATCTGTCTTCTTCCAAAATCTCTGCTATCACAAATGGCCCCTTGAATTTTGGATCTAACTTAGTTTGATTTCTTTCCTCATTTTTGCGCAATACAAAATCACGAAGATTAAATCTAACTACTTTAGATTTAATTTTGCCAAATCTATCTTTATCATATTTAGCGCTAATCTCCATATTCTTCATTATCTGCTGGCTTACATCGGTGATATCTATTTCTCTTTTTTCAATATTGTCGGGCAGCAATAAACCGTTTTACCGATTAATAATTCTAACGGACTCGACTTAGTCACACGATAGGTGGTGCAATTCAAAGTAATTTTTCAGCGTACCCATAATACGTTCTACCTGCCCATTAGCCCACTAGCACCGCTTGCTATCAAATGGAGTTTAATTTGTTTTCCGTGACACAAATCTTGGAATTCTTTACCGGTAAAACATCTTCCTTGATCCGTTATTATCCGGCAAGGACTCTCGAATAAAAATATAGCAGATGTAAGCGCCCTAATGGTGCTAAGAAAATCTATTGCTGGACAAAAACAATAACAATAATAACAATAATAATAATAAAAACAATAAACAATAATAAGAGGTGGTCCGAGAGTGTTTCCACTCCCTCGGCCACTCTCCAGTTCCGGATCTTGCGGAATAGATCCGCGGTGGCCCACGTCAGGTCGACCACGGAGGAGCCTCTCCACGCCACGCAGGTGCTCGCCGAGCCTCTGTTCGTCAGCAAGAGCTCGAGACCCGCGGCCCAGTCGGACAGCGTCCTTCTCCGTGAGTTGGTCCTGGGGTTACCCCATTGCGTCGAGCGGGCGTTAAAGTCCCCGAGGACGAGTACCTGGCGGGGCAGGCATCTGGCGACGCATTCGCCGACCCCGTCCAAGAAGTCCCCGAACGCCGCCAAGCTGATATTGGGCGCGACGTAGACCGCCACCACGGCTATTCCGGCCCACTCGACCGCCACGAAACCGCTGCCGCGATCCAGCGGGACGCCGGGGGGTCCCGAGGCTGGCGTCCATGTTATCGCCACCAACCCGTTCAGGTCCCCGATCCAGTTGGGCGCGTCGGGAACGCGATGAGACTCTGCCACCGCGGCGAGGGCGACCTCGCTCTCCCGGATCGTCTGGAAGAGCAGATCCTGCGCCCTTCTTGATCTTCCGACGTTGCACTGGAGCAGGCGCTTGAATTTATCACGTCAGCTCGATGGCCTCCTCCGGGCCACCCGTCGCTGCTGCTGTTGTTGCTAGCGCGGTCTCGCCTACGGCTACGGTCCCATCCGCCGCTGGCTCGCGGGTGGGTCTCCTCCTCTTGTCGACGTTGTTCTTCCTCCTCTTCGTCGTCGACGGGGCGCACGCCGCTCCGCCCATCCTGTGGTTCGACGGAGCCCCAAGCGACTCGCACAGCGGGCATTTGGGCGCCGAGGCGGGACAGCCTCTGGCGCGGTGCCCGCTCCCGCCGCACCTGTAGCACAGGTGCCCGCGATCGACCGTGGACACGCAGGTCGCTCGCACGTGTCCGAGCTCCAGACACCTGAAGCACTGCAGCGGCCGCTTAGGTATAGCCGTCACCCTCGCGGTCGACCAGCCCAGTGCTATCTTCCCTGCCTGGGCTAGTTTCCGGGCCCCCGCCACTGGACATCTTATCCACGCGGACCCGAATCCGCCTCTGGTCGCGCCGATCTCGCCGACTTGCACCTCCGCGCAGCCGCATCCCGCCGCCGCGGC
This sequence comes from Bombus bifarius, assembly GCF_011952205.1. NCBI lineage: Eukaryota > Metazoa > Arthropoda > Insecta > Hymenoptera > Apidae > Bombus > Bombus bifarius. Next base: position 24,933 of record NW_022884576.1, on the reverse strand, counting down.
CAGTGTCCGTCGTAGCTCCTCTTGCTTGACCGAGATGTCGATCCCGGTCAGGCGCAGTTCGGCCATCCTCGTCGGCGTGGCGACTCTCACGGTCGCCGGGTCCAGCACCTCGGCCAGACGCGTCGCCAGCCGCGTTGCCTTTTCCCTGTCCTTGTCGCCGGGGACTCTGATGATAATGGCGCCCGTCATCGCTTTTTTCATCTCGATGGACGCCACGCCGAGATCCGCGAGCGGCACTTTCGCCCTGGCTGCCTCCACCACGTCCGCGTAGGACATGCTCGCCCCTTCGTTCAACGTCAGCGTCACCGCCGATGTTCGCGGTGCGCGCGGGAGCGTCGTCGTCGTCGACTTGGGAACCTGCGGCGGCCTCCTGTTCGTTACGGCGGCGGCAACGCGCCTGTCGTCCTAGCGCGCGGCTGTTGTTGCCGGCCTCCTCTCGCCTGCGGCGGCGGCGGCGGCGGTGCCACGGTCTTCTTCCGCTTCCCTCTCTTCTTCCTCTTCTTCTCCACCACCACCCACTCTCCACCCTCTTGCTCCCTCTGGAGCGATGTCGGTTGGGTGGGTTGGGGAATGGCAGAGCCCTCGGTGCTGCGCCGGGCATCTGGGGTACGTCGTCGTCGTTGTTGTTCTCCCCAGAGCCGTTCCTCGATGGCCCTGATGATGGATGGTTTCATCTCCTTCACCATCCGTTCCAGGGCAACGAAGCGCGCTCTGTCAATCGTGTCCTCCCGGCCGGTCTCGCAAGCATGGCCGGAACACCGCGGGCACTCGCCGCCCCGAGCAGCCAGCTTCGACACCTCTCGTCGAAGGGCGGCGTTCTCATCCTCCAGCGCCGTGAGCCTCGCCATTGCGGTGTCACTGTCGCGCGTCGGTCTCGTCCTCACGGACGACTCGTGCTTCCATGCGGCCGTGATGAAGCTGGCCGCCTCCTTCAGGGCCTTGATGTAGGTCCCCTTTAGGTTCGACGATGTCGTCGCAACCCTCATTATCTGGGAGACGTGCATGGTAAACCCTGCACTGACGTCCGCTGGGGAGCTCGTCCTGATCAGTAACGCCAGCTCATCGGACACGTCCGGAGTGGTCACGGCGATTCTCCTCTTCTTGCTCCTCGACGTCGTCGACGAACGCGACGCCATCGTGGCGACCGAGGCGACCGATTCCCCGTCGTCGGACCTCGGCAGCGCCCGCATTCTTGCGAAGTCGTCGTCCACCGCGGCCGGGGCGAGAAACTCGCTCTTCAACCTGTTCGACGAATCTCGCTTCGTCCTGTTTGGAGGCTGTTTTTCGGGCACGCCCGGGGTTGTGATCACGATCATCCTTCGTTTTCAAATGGACGCCGTCGAAGCCAGCGATGAGCGCGACGCGATCTAGGCGACCGACTCCTCGTCGTCGGACTTTGCTCGCGTCCGTAGTGCTCCTGCCATCGGTGACGTGGCATCGTCTACAATGGCCGGAGCGAGAAAAACGCACTTCGACTTGTCCGCGGTTCTCCGCGAACCTCTCGTCATCCTTCTTGGAGATTTCTCCGTAACCTCTGTTTTTCTGCCTCGCCAGGCGCAGAAACACGTCCGGGGGCCTGGCGGTCCACCCTCGAACGGTCGTGGTCGTGAGATGACGACGCAGTTGTGCCCACTTGACTAACCAGACTGCACCGGTACCGGGGTCTCCCTCCCCTGCACCGTAAACGTATTTCTCTTTTGTTCGTTTATCCTTTTTTCTCTGTTTATTTGTGCCTGGTCGTCCTCGAGATTCCCGTCCTGGTGCCACTCACTCTTTCGCACCCTACACCGGTCAAGGCCGGTGCAGGGTGACGGGGAGCCACACGAGAAGGTGAGGTGAGTGGTCTTGACAGGTATGGGCCCACCAACTTCTCCGAAATTCTCCGCACCGTATCGGCGAGCTGACGGGTACCAAAGGCACCGACCAGCCGCCACCCGACTATAGGGGTCAGATACATCGGGGTTTCCCAAGGCGTGGTCCTACGCCCCGAGAACTCATACCCGCCTCGTGCTCCCCACTCCACATCCTTCCCTGACGTCACACTATCCCATCTATGGTGTATTTGCCAAGTATTACATTCTTTGAAAATTCCTTTATTAGTCCTGTTTTTAATTTACGCCAAGTTCTAGCTTGGCACTCATAATTCACAAATATTTTTGCTGATTGTCTCATCAACTTTTTTGTATAAATTACTTTCTACTCTTCTGTCCACATGCACATGCTTGCCGTTTCTTCAAACGTCTTGAGCCATTGATTGATATTTTCATTGTTTTCGCCTGTAAAAACTTCTAAGGTGTCTTGGACATCTTGAAAACTTAATGTTGTACGCCCACGTGTCTTTCTACAGCATTTGTCACAGTTCAATTCGCGCGTTCCTTCTGCGTTCACTTTCACCTTCTTCATCGTCTTCCGTTTCACTTTCGTAGTCACTTTCGACGATGCCTCCTCTTCCATGGCCGCCTGTAGTCGCTCACGTAATTCAGCTTTTCTTTCTCTCGTCTCTAGCTCCATACTTGCTAGACGTTCCCTCAATTCCTTCGTCCTAAGCCTCTCGAGACTTTCATCTACATCTCGACCATGCTTATTTTTTGGCTTCGTCCCCGTACCTCGCTTCTCCACGCACCTTTCACTACTCACTTGTACTTTAAGATTTGCTGGACCTGCACTGCGCGCTCTATGTAGCCTGGCCACCAGCACTGACCTTGCTCCAGATATCGGTAGATTCATCTGAGCAAGCTTGTTTCGTAATTCGTCCATCGTTAGATTTTCTTCACTAGGTAATTATTCTTCTTCACAATTTGCCGTCTTAGACTTTACAATAATGTCTTTGAATACACACGATATTATTCGCAACGGCTAACGATCTTTTATAACACCGCTTCTCGAAGTATTAGATTGGCGTGGTTTAAAAAATCCTCGGCACGAGCCTCCAATTTGTAGGGATGTTATCTCATAAATTTATAGAAAACAGTATGATAAATACAATATCGTTGCACTCATACGAAATCGAATATAATACCGCGTTTCGCGTATTCGTTTCTCACTAATTCTACGACACAGCAACACAACGAACTTCGCACGACCACGATAAATTCAACTCTGACAGCATTTTCCATGCTCATTTTTCCCTTAACATACCTTGGTAACGATCACAACACTCCTTGAGAACATCAACATATCTCGACAACGCTAATAAACAATTACCCCTCACGCCACTTCCTTCCCTGACGTCACACTATCCCACATATATAAGTTTGTTAATATTTGTCCATAATTTTAGTTTACTTAGATCTAGAATTAGTTGAAAGTTTTCAACTGAAGGTTCGATATGGTTACTCATAAAGTTTCGTTTTGTTATTTGGTCGAGTGTTGTTAAGAATTGCTTAGGTTCTGTAATTTGTGAATTTATGATTCCTTGTTTTCCTGATATGATCGTCTTAAAAATTTCGACGACGTTAAAATATGGTGCTCCGATATGGGAAATTCAATGTGAATTAGTGAAGAGATAATTATTTCGTTTCTCTGTGGATTATCAGTCAGACTGTAACGACATGACAGACAATTTTCGATTTCGTATCTGAATGAATTTCGCTTCTCTAGATCACTTTTCTAGACATTGGATGTATGTAATGACACTATGCTAGATGTTATGGTCACAGTGCTTATGTTTCTGTGAGATCGGTGTAGTCATATCGTCATTGTCACTGCCATTGTCATCACTGCAGACATCCAACTCAACAGGGATGCAGCTCTCTGGCATTTTCCTCAATCCGTCGTGACTGTACTTATATGCTCGTTTATCTAATGTTTTTAAAATATATCTGTCTTCTTCCAAAATCTCTGCTATCACAAATGGACCCTTGAATTTTGGATCTAACTTAGTTTGATTTCTTTCCTCATTTTTGCGCAATACAAAATCACGAAGATTAAATCTAACTACTTTAGATTTAATTTTGCCAAATCTATCTTTATCATATTTAGCGCTAATCTCTATATTCTTCATTATCTGCTGGCTTACATCGGTGATATCTATTTCTCTTTTTTCAATATTGTCGGGCAGCAATAAACTTAGAAACTTGACAAGTATGACAGTTCTCTACGAATTTACAAACATATTTCGTCATTCCTTTGAACCAGTAATACTCATACAACTTCTCGAGTGTTTCATCCCGACCTAGGTGCATAATTGACTAGTGCGCATGATTAATAACGGACCACATAAAACCTCTGGGGACAATGGGCAAGCAGAGAGTTCTGCCTTTTTTTGTATCTTACGATAAAGGGTGCCAGATCGTAGACCGTAAGTATTCGCGATAGCGTCTGCAAGCTCATCGTTTTGTAATTTGACGATTTCTATAATTTGGAGATCGCGACGTAGTTCAGCTACTAACCAATCTTCCGAGATTTCAGTAATTTTAATTTCTTTCTCCACGATTTCATTGATTGAACGTTGATCCAATTCTACGGGATTCGCGAAAATCTACGTGGGCCACGATTTATCTTCCCGATATATAATATCATATTTGAACGTTTGTAAATAAGCCCACCACCTATAGACCCGGTCGTTTAGATTTACGTTGTTGCTGGAGGCTTTCAACGAATTACAGTCGGTAACAATTAGGGATTCTAGCCCGTGCAAATGGTGTCGGAAATGCTTGACAGCTTTTACAACTGCTCGTTAGCGTTAGAGACGTTTCTCTAGTTCATATAAATATTTTTCTGGATTCCGCAGGACTGATCGTTTTGCTGTAATATTCAACGACCCTATTTTTTCCCTCGACATTATGCATTAAAATAGCCCCATATCCGTCAGAACTAGCGTCAGTATGTAATTCAATCGGATAATTAGGATCAAACATCATTAATACCGGTTCGTCTGTTAGAACGGAAGTTACCTTTGGTCTACGCTTTTCGTGTTTCTCTGTCCAGGCTGTTTTTGTTGTTTGATTTAAGCGTATATAAAGGCACCATTACTTGCGAAAATTTGGGGACAAATTTTCGGAAATACGAAGCTAGACCAATGAATTGCCGAAGCTGTGTGACGGTGGGATTAGCGCTGAGGTAGCTGTTTCTGTGCCACCAAAACGCGCAGTAGAAAGGTCTTTAAATTTTGACCAAGTAATATCTCTTCCAACCAGTACTTGCGTGAGCCATTGTGCTGCAGAACCTACTAGAGCACAACTTAAAGCGGAATATAACGCACTGCCTAGTAAAGGATTTTGTTTCATGATCAAATTGACAACTGCGCACCATGCAGCTGGGTCGGAACCCGCGATTTCAGGATTAAAACACTGTAGCGATAGATTTTTAGATTCCGCGCCCGGATTTGGCACAAGCGTCTGTATTAACTCACGCATGATAGTTATATGCTCTTGCCTGGTTCTGGACGACACTTATCCCACTTCTGATGTCGGGTTTGTCGGGTTGAAGCTAGTTCTAGGAGCGCGTTGCGTATCTTCATTAGGACAAGCCATCGTTGTCGTTCAATGAGGTTTATATTTTCAATTATATGTACAAGTGTTAATTTAACAGGGTTTTACCATTTAACGTGATTATTAAACATCTTTTATCATAGACGATTTTTGTTATCTCCAATAACATCAGTGTGGACATCATTCATATTGATCTCGTTTTCAGTGGCTTTGTTACAGATATTAATTGTTTTTGTCTTATACATACCACGGCCATTTTGTGTGGCCAAACTTTGACTTAAAATTTCATGGTCAATCACGATATGTTTTAAATAACTATCTGCAAGGACATGAAAAATTATCTGCAATGTAAATCCATCAATACGTACAACGGACAAAATTTGTGATGTACATTTAATACAAGTATCTCTTATTCCTCTGATTGCTAATATAGTTATTAGTTATTTTTTTGCCGGAAAATTTCAAGGCACTCAGCTCCACAGTCGAAGTAAAATCGAATCGATTCACTCAGGTGAGTTAACCTACCAAGTGAAGCTTCCGTTACGCAGAAGTCGATCCGACGCTCGTTATTGGAATTATAGTTTCATTTCGGTGTGCTGCTGCTATTTTCATTAACATCTTCATAAGCGCCTATGTTGTTGTCTCTTTGCCACCAATCCGCGTAGTAAGAAGTTCTTTAAATGTTGGTCAGGTGTTATCTGCACCGGCCAGTACTTGCATAAATCATTGCGTTTCAGAACCCTCTACAGCACGACTTAAAGCAGAAAATAACGCGCTGCTTTCTAAAGGATTTTCGCTTGCTATGCGGATGGCGGTCGTCCTCTGCAGCCTCCGCAGCAAGGTCAGGCTGCGGCGACTCGCCATCAGGTCTTCGGCCCAAACGGGAGTCCCGTAAAAGACTCGGGACCTGACCACTCCCTCGTAGAGTCGGCGGACTCCCGAATCTGCTCCGCCGATGTTCGGTAGGTCGTGATCCACAGTATAGGTCCCAGCACCGAACCCTGCGGAACGCCGCGCTCGACTTGTCTTCTCTCTTCTCCGTTCTTTTCCCGTTGTATGTGATCCACCTCTCGCCCAGGTATGCCCGGATGACTCCGACGCCGGTACCTCGAAGTATCGCAGTGCCTCCACTATCCTGGCCCAAGGAATAGAGTTGAAGGCGTACATGATGCCCAGAGAGACCGCCAACGCCACCCCTTCTCGGAACACTCTGTTTTCGGCCATGGACCTCACCCTTCTCACTTATTTCGATTTCCTGAGCATCAATTTTTGGTGTTTTGTAACTATCCGACTGAATACAGTGTGCAATTTCACGTGCTGCTGTATCCGAAATAAGTCGCGGTCTACCGTTTTGTGAAGAAATTGGTGCACTAACATACCTTTTTCTTATTCTTGCAACTATGTTATGACCGACACGACATTTCTCTGCAATTTGCCGCAACGACAAACCTTTATCACACAAACAAATGATACCTACGAAACAGTGGACAATCAGTGCTTTTATTGACAGTCTCGTTTCCCTGACATTTACATGCTATCATAAACGTTTCTGACGAAACGTGCAAAACAGTAAACATTGTTTTAAAACACAATTATTATAAAATATTCTGTACACTATTAATGTTAATGAAAATGAATTATTACGTTTCGTTGATCAGACGTAGCTTGTAGTTACTGTTACCTAATCTTTACCAATCACTTGAAAAATTAGTCGTAGTATCGTCTTTTATATAAAATCAGCGGAGTGTGTTTCCCTAAGTCTTAAATAACAACTGTGCTGAATAAAACAATCTTTGCTCCAATATGATAAGTATAATTTGCATCTTTAATATGAAAGGCTTACAAAATTACAGGTAATATAGGCATTTACATATTTACAGGACTTTACGATGAAATGCTTAATGTAATTAATTGTGAAAAGCAAACAAGGATCTATACATAAGCCAACATTGCAATCGTTACACTCATATCGTGATTCGGATTTTATCATTTTTTCTACAAACCACACATCTTCGTTTTCGGTTTTTATTGTTTGGCCTATAGAATGAGGGAAAAGGTCTGTAGAGGATGGATCTATTCAAATATCACTAATAACGATCTATATGCACTTTATTAAAGATATACTTTGATACAAAGCGCAAGTCCAGGTATAATAATCAATCGAAATAAATACGCGCGCAAGAGACTCCGTATACACTATGATGCGTCGGTATGCTTACGCTGCCATCGCTGAACTCTGTCGCTCGTCATTTCCTTTGTTTATTTATACCGGTTGGGGGTACAGTCGGCGGGCGGAAAGTTTGAACTCGACTGCGTTTGATGGTTGAAAGCAGTCGCGACATTGATTTGCACGGATTTAGTTACTCCTTGCAATACCCGTGACCTTAACGGTCATGATACTCCGAAACAAAACAGCAATAAGATTTGAATTTATCCTGCTCGCGTGCCGCTACAGGTCTATCTGCTAACCTCATTGGATTGTCAGCGGGTCGGCTTTGATGCCGAACTATATTGTGCAGGTACTTTGCGATTATTTGTTTTATTAACCCTAACTGAAATTTTGCCATGGAAATGCTTCCTCCTCGATTTTGCTTATAAACACAATATGCATTCCACACACGAATGTCTTATGAGGTGGAAGAAAAATTTGCTGTACCACTTCAACGATTAACGCGTTGAATTAACAGTTCTTAGAATCATATCAACTTTGCCTATTATGCCCATTGATTTATTATAACTTACATACCTAGACACTGCTGCAAAATCTGCAGTATGCATAGTTGTAATCATATAAACTTCTTTTTGTCTATCCGCTTTATCACTAGTAAACTATTTGATGTACCAAAACATCCCTCTCCTTTTTTCAAATGCTCTTCAAACTTCGGCATTCCCTGCAGTCTTTTACTCACAGTCCCGCATGCATTGGTACCATTCTTGTGTAGAGAGGTAAATAACGCTGGACTCGAATAAAAGTTGTCTAGATAAACTGTGTGACCTTTTCCAATGTATGGTTTCAAAATGGACAGGACTATTGCACTCGATTTTTTTTTTTCCGCCATAAACTATAAGGTCCTGCACGTAGACTGTTTTACAATCACAGAGCATATACAATTTTATACCAAACCGACTTCTCTTTGACGGAACGTACTGCTCGAAAGATAAGCGGTCTTTGTACAACATCAAGCTTTCGTCAATACAAAGTCCTTGATACGGATGAAATGCGTCACTGAATGATTTTCGTAGCATATTCATTACATCTTTTAATTTACCTAGACGATCATCAGTGCGCCCAAGATCGTGTGTAAAGTGTATCATCCTTAGTAATGAAAGATAGCGATCTCTGCACATTATTTCGCCAAAAATACTGCTTCGTAAATATTTATCGTTAGTCCAATACTCTTGTATTGTTACCTTTTTATTACATGCCATCAACAATGACAACGCGAAAAAACAGTACAGTTCGTCTACTGTCGTATTTTCTTGGATTCCAAGTTATTATTATTAGCTCATCCCATAAGTTCGTGCCGTTTTTCGAGCTGTTATATATGTTAAGGTAGTTTACATACCTTTCAGTTTCATGAATAAATGTAATCCTCCTCTGATTGTAGAACTTCTTCTCATTTTTCTGCTAGGGCCATTATCCCGCCTCGATAAAAGTTCTCCTGTTTTTCTTTAAAATAATTTTCTAAGCTGTTTTTGAGAATGTCAATATTTTAAAATTTTTTGAGTCCGATAATAATTTGTCTCATCTACAATGTACTGTACGAGCTCTTCAGAAATGAATAGCTCAAAGTAATTTATTATTGGTGAGGATCTGCGTATTTTCTTTCCTACTCCCGAATTTTTTGAGGAAAATGGATGAATTTTTGGCTTGAAATTTTTAGATGTCCATGTTGCATTGCAATTGTTGTCCTTGGTATTATCTTCAATTCACTCCGATTCCGATTCTTACGTGCTGCATATATTTCTTCGCCGTCTTTTAGGCAGGTTGAAATTATTTTCATTTTCCTCGGAATCGATTAGTCCATTTTCAAACATAATACTTTTTTTATTTCTTACATTTTGAAAGGGTCTAAACTATTCCTAACAGTACATTTTCAAAGAAAATTCCGAGCCACGATTTCTAATTTTTAACAGATTGGCAATTATACCTTAAGCCGATCTATTGCTAATTCTTGCAGCCGTATATGAAATATCGTTTCACTGTTAATGGATTTAACAGACTTTTGGCATACGATCGTTTGGATGTTCGAAATATATTACGTAAAACGTTTTGATGTTGTTTCAACAATGAGTAACTTTTAAGAAGTGATTAATCCAATGTATCAATAAAATCAAGAGAAAATGTTCTACCGATAACGAAAAAATATATTATTGACTACAGATTGCACTGGTGTATGCCCGAAATTATGGGGTGCTGAACCCAGGATTCCTTGCTGTAATTTTCTGATACAAGTTATTTTATTATTTCATCATCTACGAACAGCTGAAACACATTATATGGATTAATAACGCCAGGTGATTTCCTAATGAGGCCACCTGTCTCGGGGAAAGAAACTGACTTCTGCCGACCACTAAGTTCATTCCATTCACCAAATTGAATTGTACTTTCCTTCGTACCATCAGTCCTTCTTTCTTCCTCAATGACCAATTCTTGTAAAATTTCGTCAACAGTATCTTCATTACATTCAATGTCACTACAATTATACTTATTAACCCTTAGAGTGCTGAATACTCGCGGCCTATACGGTCCGTACGGACGGCGCGCGGCCAGCGCTGACGATCGCTGTGGACTGAGTACTTTTTCGCTAAACTGAACTCTGTTGATTGACTATTCAAAGCGCAAATCGTAATAAGTTATAGTAATTCTTTTGCACGAGATTAAATGATTCAAGAGCGTTATTTTTTAGTATTAATTATTTATTATAAACATCGAAATTTGCAATAAACTGGAATTCGGGTAATAAACTAGAAAACTAAATTTAGTAAATATAACACGCGTTAATAATTCAGTTGTGTGTGAAACATTTCAAAACAATTATCGATACATAATCCGACCTCGCATTTTCTGCATTCGTAATTTATCGATTACTGGTCATATTTTTGCTAAAGGATCGTCACTTGCTGTATCATTATCGTTAAAGTGCAACACTTGTATTGTTATTATTATTTATTATTATTGCTTACTCCGTACCTTTCAACTTTGGACGAACTCTCGGTTTTACATCTCTTATGTCTATCTCTCTTCTTATATGTCTACCTTCCCTCTTTTCCACTCTATTCTACTGCACTACCTTACTCATTCTACCTCTAAAGACTAAAAATTAGGAACCATGAAATAGCAACTAATGACTAAACACTATTGCAACTTTGGTCTTTAGCCTCCTTGCTGTGCCTCCTTCTTGTCGTTTGCCCTTCTCTTCTCTATTATCGTTTTCAGTTCCGCTAAACCTTCTCCAGTCTCGTTTAGCGTTTTTCCTATGTCCTTTCGTCCTCCCGTTATTTCACATTCTTCTATTACATGTCTTCTTCTTTCCTTCTGCATAGTCTACATCTTTTTTCCTCCTCTTCTTTCCAGTATTCCCTTGCTTTGGTCTCGTTTCCGCATCTGAATCTTGTCAGTATTCTTCTGTCCTTCCACTTCATGCTCCCTTCTACGTACTTTTGTAATTTTTCTTCGGCTGTGTTTCTGTAGCGTGTATTATATTTGGATTCCCTTATTCTTTTCCCCCTCTCTTCTGCTTCTCTCTTTCTTCTCTCTTCTATAATTTGGTCTGCTGTCATCTTTTCTTGCCCCCGTCCTGTTTCCATCTGCGTCCCTCCTTTTCTCACCTCTCCTAGTCCCTTCTTTCTCTTTCTTGCTCTTTTCCCTTCCTGACCATTCCCCCATTCTCTCTCTCTTCCCTTTATACACTCCTTTACTAATTCCTTTTTTAATTCTAGGGCTTTCTCTTCGTACCTTGCTGCTCTTTTTAATGCTTTTTCTTTCATTTCTATTAATTTGCACTCCTCTACCAGTATGTAATTTGGTGTTGTCATATTTAAGCCTAATATCCATTTCACATATCCCCTTTGAACTCTGTCCAGTCTTTCTTCCATACCTCTGCTCCAAACAGCGCCACGCTCTCTACCAGTGCTCCAAACATCTTCATTCTGCTTTTGTAGTCCTGTTTGAATATTCTTTCTCCCACGCACCATGTTTTCTTCATTGCTATTGTTGATCTCTTTTTTCTGTCTTGTGTGTGCTTCTCGTCACTTCCGTTTTTCTGTAGTATGTACCCTAGGTATCTTATCTCGTCCACTTCTTCTAATTCTTGCTCTCCTCCTTTCCATTCTCTTTGCCTCCTTTCGTTCCTTCTCTTTTCAAAGACTACTATTTTGGTCTTTTCCGTGCTCAGTTCTAATTCGGCTTGCTTTGACAATTTTTTGAGCCTCTTTAACATTTCTTTTAGCTCCTTTTTCCTGTCCGCCATCAGCACAATATCGTCTGCATATGTTAGTGACCACAATTTTCTTCCTCCTACCACTATGCCCCGAGCTTGCCCTTTCCTTAGTTCTTCTTCCAGTCCTGCCACATGCATGCTGGAGGTGTACATCTTCCTTATCGGGCGCCTTTGTCTGACTCCCCTCACAGTCCAAAATTCTCCTGTGTTGTGGGTGTTGACTCTCACTAGGTTTCTTGTTTCTTCGTATATTTCTCGAATCCTTCGGATTAGTTTTTCGCTAATCCCCATTTTCCCCATTTTCTCCTCCAGATTCTCTCTGTTTAGCCTCTCGCCGCTCGTAAGTCCGCAAAGCAGGCATATAATTTCCCTTTTTCTTTACTTAACTATCTAGAATTGACGAGATGGTTTATCACATAAACCGCGTCGGTCACTCCTTTTCCGTTTCTGAATCCAAATTGGCTCTCTTCCAATTTGTCTTCAATCTCGACATTCAGTCGTTCGTCTAGTATCCCTGCGTAGATCTTGTATGCCAATTAGTGTTACTGCAACATTACTGTAATAATATCATGTATCGATTTCGTACATTATTTTGCGGAAAATATTGCTTTTTAACGGTTCGTCCGTAGACCAATATTCTCTTGTCACGTCGAAGACGCAAGAAATCACGAAACCGATAGATCGCCGGTGATCTTCTCGCGTCGCAGTCCGAACGTTTCACGAGTAAGGTGAAGAAATTGAACTACCTATAAAATGATGGAATTTTTATCGTATAAATTCAATACAGTGAAGGTTCAAACTGCTACAACAGAATAATGTGTGATCGCTTATTTAGGAGGGTTTTTATATGGAGGTTTTAATCCCTTTGGAGGGGTTATCGTCGGATGTATATCAGAGGCGGCTATTCAGTTACTATTTAGTTATTGTTTCGATAGTAGTGGCTTGTAGGAAGTTTTGGCTATTTGATCACTGCTTCTGAGCGGGTGGCCCTCCTTGAGCGTGTGATATTCCCCCTTCTTAGATTCGCTTTGCTCCGTTGAAGCGTATGGCTCTGGTGGGTCGTCTGTTTTGAATGATTCCGTTATCTTCATTTCCTGTAATGTTTTGGAAAGTGACGGTCCCGTGGGCTGATGGAAGAATTGGCGTGGTTGGTATTTCATGCATATCATTTACGTGAGCGGTCGGGCAAAGTATTCTGATACATACATTTTTAGGAATTACTCGACTTAGACATTCGAAAAGTTTACATTTATATAATATATATACTGTTCCTAGTCCTAGGGCTATGTGTCCTAATATTTGTAATGTTGAAGTGCCATATTCTCTGAGTGAGTTTATACGCCGTTCAAATTGTAAGCTATTGACTTGTGTCTGTAACGTATCGAGGTTGGCTTTACATTGATTAAAATTGTGAGTTACTTTTGGAGCCGTTTCTAATATTTCTTCTAGCGTTGGAATGTCTATTTCTTTGAAACTGTGTGAACTATTTTTAATTTTGATTTCGTAAGAAATATTTTTATGTGTTTCTCCTATTTTCATAATATTGCGCTCGTGTGTTATTATACATCCGGTTTTGCTGCTAATTAAACTCGGTTGTTTGATTTCTAAGATTTTATGTGTTTTACATAATACGTCGATCTGCATATTTTTCGTAGGGATAATGATATAATGATTTTCAGTCTGTAAGGGTACGAACGACAATTCTTCCATCTTGAATACGGCCGTTGGGCAAGTTTTTACTGTCTGTTGATTATTAATTAATTCGATTCTACATTCAGGTGAATTGATTCTATTGTGGCTTGGTTGAGTTCTCTTACAAATGTGGACGATTGCCGTTCGTTTACAATATTTATTTAAGTAGTGGCTATCGACAAAGGTGTATTGTTCCGAGTTGGACAGTATTAAGTCAGTTTCTACTATAGGTATGATAAATACAGAGTTTTGCTTGAAAGGTATCGGATAAATTTTTGTTATTTTCCACTCGTTATCTTCTAAAAGTGGCACAGTTATCGTATATATAAGTTTGTTATCATTTGTCCATAATTTTAGTTTACTTAGATCTAGAATTAGTTGAAAGTTTTCAACTGAAGGTTCGATATGGTTACTCATAAAGTTTTGTTTTGTTATTTGGTCGAGTGTTGTTAAGAATTGTTTAGGTTCTGTAATTTGTGAATTTATGATTCCTTGTTTTCCTGATATGATCGTCTTAAAAATTTCGTCGACGTTAAAATATGGTGCTCCGATATGGGAAATTCAATGTGAATTAGTGAAGAGATAATTATTTCGTTTCTCTGTGGATTATCAGTCAGACTGTAAGGACATGACAGACAATTTTCGATTTCGTATCTGAATGAATTTCGCTTCTCTAGATCACTTTTCTAGACATTGGATGTATGTAATGACACTATGCTAGATGTTATGGTCACAGTGCTTATGTTTCTGTGGGATCGGTGTACTCATATCGTCATTGTCACTGCCATTGTCATCACTGCAGACATCCAACTCAACAGGGATGCAACTCTGTGGCATTTTCCTCAATCCGTCGTGACTGTATTTATATGCTCGTTTATCTAATGTTTTTAAAATATATCTGTCTTCTTCCAAAATCTCTGCTATCACAAATGGCCCCTTGAATTTTGGATCTAACTTAGTTTGATTTCTTTCCTCATTTTTGCGCAATACAAAATCACGAAGATTAAATCTAACTACTTTAGATTTAATTTTGCCAAATCTATCTTTATCATATTTAGCGCTAATCTCTATATTCTTCATTATCTGCTGGCTTACATCGGTGATATCTATTTCTCTTTTTTCAATATTGTCGGGCAGCAATAAACTTAGAAACTTGACAAGTATGACAGTTCTCTACGAATTTACAAACATATTTCGTCATTCCTTTGAACCAGTAATACTCATACAACTTCTCGAGTGTTTTATCCCGAACTAAGTGCATAATTGACTAGTGCGCATGATTAATAACGGACCACATAAAACCTCTGGGGACAATGGGCAAGCAGAGAGTTCTGCCTTTTTTTGTATCTTACGATAAAGGGTGCCAGATCGTAGTCCGTAAGTATTCGCGATAGCGTCTGCAAGCTCATCGTTTTGTAATTTGACGATTTCTATAATTTGGAGATCGACGTTGTTCCGCTACTAACCAATCTTCCAAGATTTCAGTAAGTTTAATTTCTTTCTCCACGATTTCATTGATTGAACGTTGATCCAATTCTACGGGATTTGCGAAAATCTACGTGGGCCACGATTTATCTTCCCGATATATAATATCATAATTGAACGTTTGTAAATAAGCCCACCACCTATAGACCCGGTCGTTTAGATTTACGTTGTTGCTGGAGGCTTTCAACGAATTACATTCGGTAACAATTAGGGATTCTAGCCCGTGCAAATGGTGTCGGAAATGTTTGACAGCTTTTACAACTGCTCGTTAGCGTTAGAGACGTTTCTCTAGTTCATATAAATATTTTTCTGGATTCCGCAGGACTGATCGTTTTGCTGTAATATTCAACGACCCTATTTTTCCCCTCGACATTATGCATTAAAATAGCCCCATATCCGTCAGAACTAGCGTCAGTATGTAATTCAATCGGATAATTAGGATCAATCATCATTAATACCGGTTCGTCAGTTAGAACGGAAGTTACCTTTGGTCTACGCTTTTCGTGTTTCTCTGTCCAGGCTGTTTTTGTTGTTTGATTTAAGCGTATATAAAGGCACCATTACTTGCGAAAATTTGGGGACAAATTTTCGGAAATACGAATCTAGACCAGTGAATTGCCGAAGCTGTGTGACGGTGGGATTAGCGCTGAGGTAGTTGTTTCTGTGCCACCAAAACGCGCAGTAGAAAGGTCTTTAAATTTTGACCAAGTAATATCTCTTCCAACCAGTACTTGCGTGAGCCATTGTGCTGCAGAACCTACTAGAGCACAACTTAAAGCGGAATATAACGCACTGCCTAGTAAAGGATTTTCTTTCATGATCAGATTGACAACTGCGCACCATGCAGCTTGGTCGGAACCCGCGATTTCAGGATTAAAACACTGTAGCGATAGATTTTTAGATTCCGCGCCCGGATTTGGCACAGGCGTCTGTATTAACTCACGCATGATAGTTATATGCTCTTGCCTGGTTCTGGACGACACTTATCCCACTTCTGATGTCGGGTTTGTCGGGTTGAAGCTAGTTCTAGGAGCGCGTTGCGTATCTTCATTAGGACAAGCCATCGTTGTCGTTCAATGAGGTTTATATTTTCAATTATATGTACAAGTGTTAATTTAACAGGGTTTTACCATTTAACGTGATTATTAAACATCTTTTGTCATAGACGATTTTTGTCATCTCCAATAACATCAGTGTGGACATCATTCATATTGATCTCGTTTTCAGTGGCTTTGTTACAAATATTAATTGTTCTTGTCTTATACATACCACGGCCATTTTGTGTGGCCAAACTTTGACTTAAAATTTCATGGTCAATCACGATATATTTTAAGTAACTATCTGCAAGGACATGAAAAACTATCTGCAATGTAAATCCATCAATACGTACAACGGACAAAATTTGTGATGTACATTTAATACAAGTATCTCTTATTCCTCTGATTGCTAATATAGTTATTAGTTATTTTTTTGCCGGAAAATTTCAAGGCACTCAGCTTCACAATCGAAGTAAAATCGAATCGATTCACTCAGGTGAGTTAACCTACCAAGTGAAGCTTCCGTTACGCAGAAGTCGATCCGGCGCTCGTTATTGGAATTATAGTTTCATTTCGGTGTGCTGCTGCTATTTTCATTAACATCTTCATTAACGCTTAGGTTGTTGTCTCTTTGCCACCAATCCGCGTAGTAAGAAGTTCTTTAAATGTTGGTCAGGTGTTATCTGCACCGGCCAGTACTTGCATAAATCATTGCGTTTCAGAACCCTCTAGAGCACGACTTAAAGCAGAAAATAACGCGCTGCTTTCTAAAGGATTTTCGCTTGCTATGCGGATGGCGGTCGTCCTCTGCAGCCTCCGCAGCAAGGTCAGGCTGCGGCGACTCGCCATCAGGTCTTCGGCCCAAACGGGAGTCCCGTAAAAGACTCGGGACCTGACCACTCCCTCGTAGAGTCGGCGGACTCCCGAATCTGCTCCGCCGATGTTCGGTAGGTCGTGATCCACAGTATAGGTCCCAGCACCGAACCCTGCGGAACGCCGCGCTCGACTTGTCTTCTCTCTTCTCCGTTCTTTTCCCGTTGTATGTGATCCACCTCTCGCCCAGGTATGCCCGGATGACTCCGACGCCGGTACCTCGAAGTATCGCAGTGCCTCCACTATCCTGGCCCAAGGAATAGAGTTGAAGGCGTACATGATGCCCAGAGAGACCGCCAACGCCACCCCTTCTCGGAACACTCTGTTTTCGGCCATGGACCTCACCCTTCTCACCGCGTCCACCGTCGAGCGGCCTCGGCAAAATTGGCTGTCGTGTTATCCGGGCATCCTCTCCGTCATATGGGCCTCCAGACTGGCGACGATTATCCTCTCGAACAGCTTGCCCACCTCTGCTTCTTAGTTTCTACCACTCTCCACTCACCACCCTCCTGCTCCCTCGGGAGCGACGCTGCTTGGGTGGCGCGGCGAGTGGCGGAGCGGTCCGTGCTTCGACGTGCCTCGGGGGTGCGTTGTCGTCGACCCCCGAAACGCTCATAAGTAAGAAGGTCTCAACTCTTGCACTACCCTCTCTAGGGCATCGATGCGTAACCTGTCGCTCTTACCCTCCCGCGGAGGACGGCCATATTCGGACGCCGGGCTGGTGCACCGCGGGCACGCGTGAGCGCGAGCAGCCCATTTCGTCAGTTCTTGGCGAAGGCCTGCGTTTTCCTCCTCCAGCGCGGCAGCCTTATTGCTTCCACGAGCCTCGTGGCTCCTGTGTCGCTGTCGCGCGCTGGTCCCGCCCTCCTCGACGATTCGCTCTTCTACGCGGCGGTGATGTAGCTCGCCGCGTCTTTGAGGGCATTTATGTACGTTCCTTTGAGGTTAGACTATGTCGTCGCAAACCACATGATTTTCGAGACGTGCATAGTTAGCCCGGCGCTGACGTCCGCCGAGCCAACTCCTTATTAGGCCGAGCTCGTCCTTATTAGGATTGCTAGTTTTTCGGGCACGCCCGGGGTTGTGATCACGATCATCCTTCGTTTTCAAATGGACGCCGTCGAAGCCAGCGATGAGCGCGACGCGATCTAGGCGACCGACTCCTCGTCGTCGGACTTTGCTCGCGTCCGTAGTGCTCCTGCCATCGGTGTCGTGGCATCGTCTACCATGGCCGGAGCGAGAAAAACGCACTTCGACTTGTCCGCGGTTCTCAGCGAACCTCTCGTCATCCTTCTTGGAGATTTCTCCGTAACCTCTGTTTTTCCGCCTCGCCAGGCGCAGAAACACGTCCGGGGGCCTGGCGGTCCACCCTCGAACGGTCGTGGTCGTGAGATGACGACGCAGTTGTGCCCACTTGACTAACCAGACTGCACCGGTACCGGGGTCTCCCTCCCCTGCGCTGTAAACGTTTTTACTCTGTTTACTCGAATTCATGATATCTTATTTGTTTGGTGTCGCCAGGTCGTCCTCAAGTTTCTCCATCCTGGTGTCACCCTGTCCCGGTCAAGGGGCCAACACCTCTGTGAGTAAAGCAACCCCAACACATAATTGAGCCACCTCCAAATTTCATAGTTTGTTTTATACCACCTGGTTGATCATTAATTCTCGGATGAAGTCCAATACCAGGACCTTCCGTCGGATTCAAATCTGTTAATTTTTCTTTCGTCACTCCACATAACTCTCTTCCAATCTTCGTTGTTCTTCTTTCAATTCTTTGTAGGTGTCAACAAATTGTTTTTGTAATTTAATATTTTTGTTTGAAAGAGCTGGTTACTTTCCTTTTCCTTCCAATCCTTCGTAAATCAATTCTTTTTAAAGAGCGACGAATGGTCCATTCGCTAGCACTTATTTCGATTTCCTGAGCAGCAATTTTTGGTGTTTTGTAATTATCCGACTGAATACAGTGTGCAATTTCACGTGCTGCTGTATCCGAAATAAGTCGCGGTCTACCGTTTTGTGAAGAAATTGGTGCACTAACATACCTTTTTCTTATTCTTGCAACTATGTTATGACCGACACGACATTTCTCTGCAATTTGCCGCAACGACAAACCTTTATCACACAAACAAATGATACCTACGAAACAGTGGACAATCAGTGCTTTTATTGACAGTCTCGTTTCCCTGACATTTACATGCTATCATAAACGTTTCTGACGAAACGTGCAAAACAGTAAACATTGTTTTAAAACACAATTATTATAAAATATTCTGTACACTATTGATGTTAATGTAAATGAATTATTACGTTTCGTTGATCAGACGTAGCTTGTAGTTACTGTTACCTAATCTTTACCAATCACTTGAAAAAGTAGTCGTAGTATCGTCTTTTATATAAAATCAGCGGAGTGTGTTTCCCTAAGTCTTAAATAACAACTGTGCTGAATAAAACAATCTTTGCTCCAATATGATAAGTATAATTTGCATCTTTAATATGAAAGGCTTACAAAATTACAGGTAATATAGGCATTTACATATTTACAGGACTTTACGATGAAATGCTTAATGTAATTAATTGCGAAAAGCAAACAAGGATCTATACATAAGCCAACATTGCAATCGTTACACTCATATCGTGATTCGGATTTTATCATTTTTTCTACAAACCACACATCTTCGTTTTCGGTTTTTATTGTTTGGCCTATAGAATGAGGGAAAAGGTCTGTAGAGGATGGATCTATTCAAATATCACTAATAACGATCTATATGCACTTTATTAAAGATATACTTTGATACAAAGCGCAAGTCCAGGTATAATAATCAATCGAAATAAATACGCGCGCAAGAGACTCCGTATACACTATGATGCGTCGGTATGCTTACGCTGCCATCGCTGAACTCTGTCGCTCGTCATTTCCTTTGTTTATTTATACCGGTTGGGGGTACAGTCGGCGGGCGGAAAGTTTGAACTCGACTGCGTTTGATGGTTGAAAGCAGTCGCGACATTGATTTGCACGGATTTAGTTACTCCTTGCAATACCCGTGACCTTAACGGTCATGATACTCCGAAACAAAACAGCAATAAGATTTGAATTTATCCTGCTCGCGTGCCGCTACAGGTCTATCTGCTAACCTCATTGGATTGTCAGCGGGTCGGCTTTGATGCCGAACTATATTGTGCAGGTACTTTGCGATTATTTGTTTTATTAACCCTAACTGAAATTTTGCCATGGAAATGCTTCCTCCTCGATTTTGCTTATAAACACAATATGCATTCCACACACGAATGTCTTATGAGGTGGAAGAAAAATTTGCTGTACCACTTCAACGATTAACGCGTTGAATTAACAGTTCTTAGAATCATATCAACTTTGCCTATTATGCCCATTGATTTATTATAACTTACATACCTAGACACTGCTGCAAAATCTGCAGTATGCATAGTTGTAATCATATAAACTTCTTTTTGTCTATCCGCTTTATCACTAGTAAACTATTTGATGTACCAAAACATCCCTCTCCTTTTTTCAAATGCTCTTCAAACTTCGGCATTCCTTGCAGTCTTTTACTCACAGTCCCGCATGCATTGGTACCATTCTTGTGTAGAGAGGTAAATAACGCTGGACTCGAATAAAAGTTGTCTAGATAAACTGTGTGACCTTTTCCAATGTATGGTTTCAAAATGGACAGGACTATTGCACTCGATTTTTCAATCCCCGTGATTTCACTTTCTACAATTGTTGAGTTTCCGCCATAAACTATAAGGTCCTGCACGTAGCCTGTTTTACAATCACAGAGCATATACAATTTTATACCAAACCGACTTCTCTTTGACGGAACGTACTGCTCGAAAGATAAGCGGTCTTTGTACAACATCAAGCTTTCGTCAATACAAAGTCCTTGATACGGATGAAATGCGTCACTGAATGATTTTCGTAGCATATTCATTACATCTTTTAATTTACCTAGACGATCATCAGTGCGCCCAAGATCGTGTGTAAAGTGTATCATCCTTAGTAATGAAAGATAGCGATCTCTGCACATTATTTCGCCAAAAATACTGCTTCGTAAATATTTATCGTTAGTCCAATACTCTTGTATTGTTAGCTTTTTATTACATGCCATCAACAATGACAACGCGAAAAAACAGTACAGTTCGTCTACTGTCGTATTTTCTTTGATTCCAAGTTATTATTATTAGCTCATCTCTTAAGTTCGTGCCGTTTTTCGAGATGTTACATATGTTAAGGTAGTTCTGGTTGTAGAACTTCTTCTCATTTTTCTGCTAGGGCCATTATCCCGCCTCGATAAAAGTTCTCCTGTTTTTCTTTAAAATAATTTTCTAAACTGTTTTTGAGAATGTCAATATTTTAAAATTTTTTGAGTCCGATAATAATTTGTCTCATCTACAATGTACTGTACGAGCTCTTCAGAAATCAATAGCTCAAAGTAATTTATAATTGGTGAGGATCTGCGTATTTTCTTTCCTACTCCCGAATTTTTTGAGGAAAATGGATGAATTTTTGGCTTGAAATTTTTAGATGTCCATGTTACATTGCAATTGTTGTCCTTGGTATTCCTTCCTGGTTGTCCTTCAATTCACTCCGATTCCGATTCTTACGTGCTGCATATATTTCTTCGCCGTCTTTTAGGCAGGTTGAAATTATTTTCATTTTCCTCGGAATCGATTAGTCCATTTTCAAACATAATACTTTTTTTATTTCTTACATTTTGAAAGGGTCTAAACTATTCCTAACAGTACATTTTCAAAGAAAATTCCGAGCCACGATTTCTAATTTTTAACAGATTGGCAATTATACCTTAAGCCGATCTATTGCTAATTCTTGCAGCCGTATATGAAATATCGTTTCACTGTTAATGGATTTAACAGACTTTTGGCATACGATCGTTTGGATGTTCGAAATATATTACGTAAAACGTTTTGATGTTGTTTCAACAATGAGTAACTTTTAAGAAGTGATTAATCCAATGTATCAATAAAATCAAGAGAAAATGTTCTACCGATAACGAAAAAATATATTATTGACTACAGATTGCACTGGTGTATGCCCGAAATTATGGGGTGCTGAACCCAGGATTCCTTGCTGTAATTTTCTGATACAAGTTATTTTATTATTTCATCATCTACGAACAGCTGAAACACATTATATGGATTGATAACGCCAGGTGATTGCCCAATGAGGCCACCTGTCTCGGGGAAAGAAACTGACTTCTGCCGACCACTAAGTTCATTCCATTCACCAAATTGAATTGTACTTTCCTTCGTACCATCAGTCCTTCTTTCTTCCTCAATGACCAATTCTTGTAAAATCTCGTCAACAGTATCTTCATTACATTCAATGTCACTACAATTATACTTATTAACCCTTAGAGTGCTGAACACTCGCGGCCTATACGGTCCGTACGGACGGCGCGCGGCCAGCGCTGACGATCGCTGTGGACTGAGTACTTTTTCGCTAAACTGAACTCTGTTGATTGACTATTCAAAGCGCAAATCGTAATAAGTTATAGTAATTCTTTTGCACGAGATTAAATGATTCAAGAGCGTTATTTTTTTAGTATTAATTATTTATTATAAACATCGAAATTTGCAATAAACTGGAATTCGGGTAATAAACTAGAAAACTAAATTTAGTAAATATAACACGCGTTAATAATTCAGTTGTGTGTGAAACATTTCAAAACAATTATCGATACATAATCCGACATCGCATTTTCTGCATTCGTAATTTATCGATTACTGGTCATATTTTTGCTAAAGGATCGTCACTTGCTGTATCATTATCGTTAAAGTGCAACACTTGTATTGTTATTATTATTTATTATTATTGCTTACTCCGTACCTTTCAACTTTGGACGAACTCTCGGTTTTACATCTCTTATGTCTATTTCTCTTCTTATATATCTACCTTCCCTCTTTTCCACTCTATTCTACTGCACTACCTTACTCATTCTACCTCTAAAGACTAAAAATTAGGAACCATAAAATAGCAACTAATGACTAAGCACTATTGCAACTTTGGTCTTTAGCCTCCTTGCTGTGCCTCCTTCTTGTCGTTTGCCCTTCTCTTCTCTATTATCGTTTTCAATTCCGCTAAACCTTCTCCAGTCTCGTTTAGCGTTTTTCCTATGTCCTTTGGTCCTCCCGTTATTTCACATTCTTCTATTACATGTCTTCTTCTTTCCTTCTGCATAGTCTACATCTTTTTTCCTCCTCTTCTTTCCAGTATTCCCTTGCTTTGGTCTCGTTTCCGCATCTGAATCTTGTCAGTATTCTTCTGTCCTTCCACTTCATGCTCCCTTCTACGTACTTTTGTAATTTTTCTTCGGCTGTGTTTCTGTAGCGTGTATTATATTTGGATTCCCTTATTCTTTTCCCCCTCTCTTCTGCTTCTCTCTTTCTTCTCTCTTCTATAATTTGGTCTGCTGTCATCTTTTCTTGCCCCCGTCCTGTTTCCATCTGCGTCCCTCCTTTTCTCACCTCTCCTAGTCCCTTCTTTCTCTTTCTTGCTCTTTTCCCTTCCTGACCATTCCCCCATTCTCTCTCTCTTCCCTTTATACACTCCTTTACTAATTCCTTTTTTGATTCTAGGGCTTTCTCTTCGTACCTTGCTGCTCTTTTTAATGCTTTTTCTTTCATTTCTATTAATTTGCACTCCTCTACCAGTATGTAATTTAGTGTTGTCATATCTAAGCCTAATATCCATTTCACATATCCCCTTTGAACTCTGTCCAGTCTTTCTTCCATACCTCTGCTCCAAACAGCGCCACGCTCTCTACCAGTGCTCCAAACATCTTCATTCTGCTTTTGTAGTCCTGTTTGAATATTCTTTCTCCCACGCACCATGTTTTCTTCATTGCTATTGTTGCTCTCTTTTTTCTGTCTTGTGTGTGCTTCTCGTCACTTCCGTTTTTCTGTAGTATGTACCCTAGGTATCTTATCTCGTCCACTTCTTCTAATTCTTGCTCTCCTCCTTTCCATTCTCTTTGCCTCCTGTTGTTCCTTCTCTTTTCAAAGACTACTATTTTGGTCTTTTCCGTGCTCAGTTCTAATTCGGCTTGCTTTGACAATTTTTTGAGCCTCTTTAACATTTCTTGTAGCTCCTTTTTCCTGTCCGCCATCAGCACAATATCGTCTGCATATGTTAGTGACCACAATTTTCTTCCTCCTACCACTATGCCCCGAGCTGGCCCTTTCCTTAGTTCTTCTTCCAGTCCTGCCACATGCATGCTGGAGGTGTACATCTTCCTTATCGGGCGCCTTTGTTTGACTCCCCTCACAGTCCAAAATTCTCCTGTGTTGTGGGTGTTGACTCTCACTAGGTTTCTTGTTTCTCTTCGTATATTTCTCACATCCTTCGGATTAGTTTTTCGCTAATCCCCATTTTCCCCATTTTCTCCTCCAGATTCTCTCTGTTTAGCCTCTCGCCGCTCGTAAGTCCGCAAAGCAGGCATATAATTTCCCTTTTTCTTTACTTAACGATCTAGAATGGAGGAGATGGTTTATCACATAAACCGCGTCGGTCACTCCTCTTCCTTTTCTGAATCCAAATTGGCTCTCTTCCAATTTGTCTTCAATCTCGACATTCAGTCGTTCGTCTAGTATCCCTGCGTAGATCTTGTATGCCAATTAGTGTTACTGCAACATTACTGTAATAATATCATGTATCGATTTCGTACCATTATTTTGCTGAAAATATTGCTTTTCAACGGTTCGTCCGTAGACCAATATTCTCTTGTCACGTCGAAGACGCAAGAAATCACGAAACCGATAGATCGCCGGTGATCTTCTCGCGTCGCAGTTCGAACGTTTCACGAGTAAGGTGAAGAAATTGAACTTCCTATAAAATGATGGAATTTTTATCGTATAAATCCAATACAGTGAAGGTTCAAACTGTTACAACAGAATAATGTGTGAGCGCTTATTTAGGAGGGTTTTTATATGGAGGTT